>NC_041411.2:46073633-46410133 GCF_900747795.2 Erpetoichthys calabaricus | reverse complement strand
CGCCTTGTATGTAGATCGGGGTAATTACATTCATTGCATTCCTAGTCTGAATCACAATCTGATTGTATGGGTGGTTACCTGGCAGGTAACGCTTATGCTTGGTCATCAAGTCGTCTAACATCCGGCACGTACCCTCTTTTAATTGCGAGAAGCAGATATATATAGCCAAATTCTCGCGCTTCGTTGCGGCGAAGTACTGCTTTTAATTTTTTATTAAGAAGAAAAGAAAACCTTTTTAAACGGATCGAAAATATACCAATAACAATTTGTTAAGGATCTGTTTTTTTTGTGAACCTCCCTTTTCACAGCTGTCGCACTACGGCATGTGTTTCGTTTATTTGACAGTATGTAGTTCGTGGTAATTACATTCATGGCATTCGTTTTCTGAATCACAATCTGATTGTATGAGTGGTTACCTGCCAGGTTACGCTTGTGGTTGGTGAGCAAGTCGGCTTACGTCCGCCACGTGCCCTCTTTCTGTTCCCAGAAGCAGATCATAGAATGGTTTTAATAGTTTACTTTCAAATAATGCAAAGAGTATGTGACACGTGTTTCTCCCTAATTCTGGGCTCATCAGGCGTACACACTCACTGCATCCCCTCTCGGGAATCGAATCTCTATCGTCAGCGCCAGAGTTGAAGCCACTAACGTTGCGGTCTGCAAGTCGGCTAACATCCGCCATGTGCCGTCTTTCAGTTGCGAGAAGCAGATCATAGAATGGTTGAAATTGTTTACTTTCAAATTATGCAAAGAGTACGCGACAACTGTTTCGATCTAATTCTGTGCTCTTCATGCGTACACACTCATTGCATCCCCTCTCGGTAATCGAATCTCGAACGTCAGCGCCAGAGGTGAAGCCCCTAACGTTGCGCAACGGCGTGTGGTTCGTTTATACCTCGTGTCTTCTCATTAAACTTTTTTATCTCGCGAATATGTTATTGCAATCCGCAGCGGGAGCGTTTCTATAAACTTAATTTAAACTTACGTTTTACACCGTGCTTTGTTTCCCTTATGAAGATGCTTGTATGCTTCACTCGCTCGCTTCTTATTGTTTCGCTCCCTTCTCAATTGTTTAATGAATTTTTTGTTCTTCGCTGTTTGCGGCTCTTCCTTTATTTCTCTCTACTGCGTTCTTTTATCTCGTGAATATGTTATTGCAATCCGCAGCTGGAGCATTTCTATAAACTTAATTTAAACTTACGTTTTACACCGTGCTTTGTTTCCCTTATGAAGATGCTTGTATGCTTAACTCGCTCTCTTATTATTGTTTCGCTCCCTTCTCAATTGTTTAATGAATTTTTTGTTTTTCGCTGTTTGCGGCTCTTCCTTCATTTCTCCCTACTGTGTTCACAGTCTTTTCACGTGATTACATGGGAGGCGTGATGACGTGACACTCAACTCCGCCTCCCACGGCCATTGAGCTGCCGTCCATTACAGTATATTGTCAAAAAAGAGGTTCCAGTTATGACCATTACACGTTGAATTTCGAAATGAAACCTGCCTAACTTTTGTAAGTAAGCTGTAAGGAATGAGCCTGCTAAATTTCAGCCTTCCACCTACACGGGAAGTTGGACAATTAGTGATGAGTGAGTGAGTCAGTCAGTCAGTCAATCAGTCAGTGAGTCAGTCAGTGAGGGCTTTGCCTTTTATTAGTATATATATATATATATATATATATATATATATATACAGTATATATATATATATATATATACAGTATATATATATATATATATATATCTATAATAATAAAAGGCAAAGCCCTCACTGACTGATTCACTCACTCACTGACTGACTGACTCACTCATCACTAATTGTCCAACTTCCCGTGTAGGTGGAAGGCTGAAATTTGGCAGGCTCATTCCTTACAGCTTACTTACAAAAGTTAGGCAGGTTTCATTTCAAAATTATACGCGTAATGGTCATAACTGGAACCTCTTTTTTGTCCATATACTGTAATGGAAGGCAGCAAGATGGCCGTAGGAGACTGAGTTGCGTGTCGCGTCATCACGCCTCCCACGTAATCACGTGAACTGACTGTGAACTCAGTACGTAGAAAAGAAGGAGGAGCCCCAAAGAGCGCTGAAGAAAACATTCATTACACAATTGACAAGGCAGCGAAACAATAAGAAGCGAGTGAGTGACGCATACAAGCATCTTCATAAGACACGAGGTATAAAAAAGCACGGTGTAAACCGTAAGTCTAAATTAACTTTATAGAAACGCTCCCGCTGCCGTTTGCAATACCATACTCGCGAGATACAAGTTTAATGAGAAGACACGAGGTATAAAAAAGCACGGTGTAAACCGTAACCTTAAATTAACTTTATAGAAACGCTCCCGCTGCCGTTTGCAATGCCATATTCGCGAGATACAAGTTTAATGAGAAGACACGAGGTATAAACGAGAGTTTGCATCACTTTGTAACAGAGTTAAAATTGCTGTAGCGAGAAACTTTTAACTGCCGGGTCTTAGCTAACATTAAATAAACCCGTGGACATCGCAACATCACACAAGAGAGCGGCTCACGTGAAGTGACTGAACGCAGCAGGAGTGATCACTTCCATGAATCAAACCTGTTCAAAAAACACATTACACAATTGATAAGGTAGGAAAAGAATATGAAACAAGGCACGGTATAAACCGTAACTTTAAATTAAGTTTATAGAAACGCTGCCGTTTTCAATACCATATTCGCCCCTGCGAAGCGCGGTGATTTTGCTATATATATTAAACTATTTCAACCATTGTATGATCTGCTTCTCGCAACTGAAAGAGGGCACCGTGGCAGAAGTTAGCCGACTTGCTCACCAACCACAAGCGTTACCTGGTAGGTAACCACCCATACAATCAGATTGTGAATCAGACTACGAATGCCTGCAATGTAATTACCCCGATCTACATGCTGTCAAATGAACGAACCTCACGCCGTGGCACGACGTTAGGGGCTTCGCCTCTACGTCCGAGGATCGATTCCCGTAAGGGAGTGCAGTGACTGTGTACTCCTGATGAGCCCACAATTACGGCGAAACACGTGTCGCATACTATGCATTTTCAAAGCACGGTGTAAACAGTAAGTTTAAATTGAGTTTATAGAAACGCTCCCGCTGCCGTTTGCAATACCATATTAGATGACTTTGTAACAGAGTTAAAATTGCTGGAGCGATACATTTTTAACTGCCGGGTCATGTCGCGTGTTCTTGGGTAGGTACACCAAAAAATGTATACATTTATGCATGTAATGGGCAAACAAAAAATGTACTATACCCGAAAGCACTACAGTAGTACTCAATGTATCTTTACTTCTTAAATGTTAATGTTTTACTGTTTAATAATTTATACGCTTCTTATATGTTATTCAAATTCTTTTATCAAAATACCAGTAACAGCGCACTGCACGATAACGTGGAGTGAATACACTTGACATGACCATTCATAGTATTTATCCTCTTTCTCTGTACGTTTACCATTCGTTTGCTCAGAGGTTGATGCGCTTGCTGCTTAATGAGCAGCTCTTCACCCTAGCGTCCCGCTGCTTCTCTTCTTTCGTCGGCATCTTTTCCCGTTAAAACTGATTTTTTTTAAAACTTAGTATGTTTTCTTTAATTTTTCAGTTAAGCTGGCACTTAAGTCTTCAATCTGCCTCAAGAATGATTAGCGAAGGTGGTAGACAATGAAAACGTCAGCCGTACGCATCCGCCACGCACGCACTGGTGCGCGCTGCTGTGAGTTGATTCTACAATAAAATAAAATAAAGATAAAAAGACTAATAACTTGCAGCACCGCTATTCAATTACACTTGCCTAACGCCTCAAATAAGGGGAAATACTGTGGGATCTGGACATCCGTCAAAGCAGCAATCACAAGCCCGATTACAAAGCGGGAAGCTGTGATTTGTCGTCTCCCTCCCATGTAACAATCACAGCCCGTGTTGCAACGCACTATGTATGTATATGTATATATGTGTATGTGTGTGTATATGTATGTGTGTATATATATATATATATATATATATATATATATATATATATATATATATATATATATATGTTCATATGTGTGGGAAAGCGAATAGTAGACGTGACGTAGAATCTGTGTACCAAATTTCAAGTCAATAGGTGAAACGGTTTGCGAGCTACAGCTGATTTAAAATCTTGGACAGACAAACGAATAGCCACGGTAGCGTTTTATAGAAGAACATTTTAATGTTTAATAATTTATATTTATATGCAATGTGCTTCTTATATATTACTTCATATTCTCAAATGATAATGATGTTAATGTTGTTTATATTGATTTCTATGTTATTGTAAGTGCTCTTTATTTGTGGAAAAATAAATTTGGCAATTAAACTTATTTTACACATACATTTTATTTTTTTCTCTTGCACTCAGTGAGCGAATCCACTGGGTAATCAGCTATATATATATATATATATATATATATATATATATATATATAGATAGATATATAGATAGATATATGTGTATGTATGTAGATATACAAATATGTATATATGTGTATATATATGTAGATATACAAATATGTATATGTATATATGTGTATATATATGTAGATATACAAATATGTATATGTATATATGTGTATATATATGTAGATATACAAATATGTATATGTATATATATGTATATATGTGTATATATATATGTAGATATACAAATATGTATATATATGTATATGTGTCTGCATGTGTGTATATATATATATATATATATATATGTATGTGTGTATATGTATGTGTATATATATGTTGATATATGTATATATATGTGGATGTGTATATGTATATATATATGTTTATGTATATATATGTTTACATAACCTCTTTAACACACTACTTCTCCGCTGCGAAGCGCGGGTATTTTGCTAGTATATATATATATATATATATATGTATACTATATAATATTATGTAATGTTCAAAATATAAGGTGTATTTAATATATGTATATATAATTATTTCAAATAGATATTTTATGTATAATTTATAAACATTTTTTGTGAAAAGCTTATAAAATATATTGTATAATTAATATGTATATATATGTATTTTTTGTGAAATGTTTGTTCTGAATATTTACAGAAAAAACATGTTCAAGGAATGACCAAAAATTGATTTTTATGTTGCAAATATTCAGTAATAAATCTAAAAGAGTTTTGCTATAGCTGGTTCAGTAACATTTACCACCATTAGATCAGTTTAAAAACATGTTTCATGTTTGAAGGCACTGTACAAAATGTAGCACTAATTTTAAAATAAATTTGCTTCCATTGTTTAAAGCAAAACATTGTTGTGGTTTGTTTTATTAAAAACAATTTCACCCTAACAAACAGTGAATTCAACACCAAAGAACATATTTAGTTGAGTCCAATTAAGAATTTAAGTTGGCATTACAGTGAATAAAATAATGGACAAAATTTTAATTTGAGTTCATCCATCCATTATCCAACCCGCTATATCCTAACTACAGGGTGACGGGGGTCTGCTGGAGCCAATCCCAGCCAACACAGGGCACAAGGCAGGAAACAAACCCTGGGAAGGGCGCCAGCCCACCGCAGTTAATTTGAGTTTTTAAAGAAATTTGGTTTGAGCTAAATACATTTTTTGCTTTTATTCAAGTTTTTGAAAAGGTTAAAACAAACTCAAATGAATTAAGTTTACTCAAATAATTTTTAAAATTTGAAAGAAATCAATTAAATTGCTTGTTATCTTGTGAAGTAATTTATTTAGGTTGCTCCAACAAAACATTTTTTACAGTGTGAGACACTGCTGAATGACTGTAAAGTAACACACTCTTTTCATTGGATATCTCATGCATAACTATAATGATATTTGACTATTGTTTTCTTTAGTTGCTTGCAACCTTTGGCTTCATATCAGACCTGAAGCCATGAAATCACAGCCACATGCAGTAAAAGCGGTTATAAGGATTTATATGCAACCACACAAGTCACGATGCCCCTCAAAAACTCAACAGTAACATGATGAAATTTAAACAGGCAAACAAACCAACGTACATGCTGACAATGAAACTGAATGAGCAGGTTAAGAAAAGGGATCGGGGACCGGGGTAGAGATATGGCAGTTATAAAAACAGAACAAACAAATGCTGTTAAGGAAAATATAAAAACGATAAAGACTTTAATAGAAATTCTGTTAAACATTATACATTCTGGGGGTCAACAATCCATGCTGAGGGGTTTGCAGTTATAAAATAAAGACACATTGTAACAGAGGGCCTCATCAGCATTGCATACAAAAAAGAAACAACTTGTGGATTAGATAACAGGCCATTGCAGTTCACACTCATTCTGGGTCAGTTTAGAGTAGCCTTTCAACCAAACCTCCCCATCTGTAAATCCAAAACCGCACACATAAAGAGACACCCAGCAAACTTGACACAGAGGATGACTGTGCTTGGACAAAACCTGCGACTCTGGAGTTGTGAGGCAGCGACTTTAAGCACTGCACCACTAAGAAGTCCTTCAAGAAAGCACGGCACAACTGTGGTGCTGCCAAAGGCTGCTGAACTACCATGGACTGAACGAGAGACAATTCAGTCTTAAATCAGATCCCCACATAGTCGAGCTGACACTAAAACAATTTTAACCACATCATGAGAAAAGGCAATTCTGATGCTTTATAAAAACAAACAAAAAAACACCACTCAAAAGGAGATAAAAGTAAATGGGAAACCAATTTTCGCTTCTACCTGTGAGGCAATCACTATCTTCAAGACGGGAAAGGAATCATTATGGACCGAACAAGAGGACAAACTAATATAGCGTCCACAAGATGTTGCCAGGATTGGAAAAGCACTGATGTTTTAACCATGATGTATTTCATTCTGTAATTTTCTACCATTGCTATCCAAGACATATTATCACACTCATTTTGATAAGTGGTGCCTGACATCTTTTAGATACAATTCCACGTGGTTGCCAGTGGTGCACTTGCCATGTTTCATCTTTTAATTCTAAAGTAGTGCTGCTCAGAGTGTGTATTGGCACTGTATTGTGATCTTATTTAGGCTGTAAAGCGTGTTGTGTTATTAATGATGCCATATAAAATAAAGTCTGATTTACTGACTGATGTTCATTGCCTAACTGGAGGAAAATGACATTTGCCATCAACCGTGAGAGATACCCTGCATGTAAGATAATTCATATGTTGATAGTGCGGTGACATGAACGGAGGTCACTTGTTTACTTGCCTTTCTATTAATCTGTTCAGTCAGCGGTCTTTTAGAGCCTCTGCATGACGCTCAGCATACACAAGTGTCTCACCCCAAATTCATTCAAAAATGTATCTGTATGATGAGGTGCTCACCACAAGTTGCGTTTCCAGCGCAGGACCATGCTGTTAATGCATGCGGTTAAATATTAAAATACGCTTTGGAAATAAACCAAAATTAAACAACATTGCTATAAAATAACAGGCTCTCATTTCAAGAACACAGAGACCTATGTGCAAAACAAATATATTCCGGCGTAAACAAAATTAAAACGTATAAGAAATGGTGCAGCTCAATATACTGTAGATGATGCAAGACAACCGAAGGAAATTTTTAAAGGGAATTACAGACGAAAAAAGTAGCTGTAAAAAGTATGAATACGATCATATAATCATAAACTGACCGTACATTTTCTGAATAATGTATACAAAAATAAACGATGAGATTAATGCAGTAGCGTCTCTCATTTAGACCCGTGGTGAGAGGCTGACTAGCGCGGTCTTGCCGCTCAGGGCCACGAGTTCAATTCTCGCTGCGTCCATTCTTTCCGTTCCAGTGCCCTCTCCTCCTGGCCTTGTAAGCTCGCACCACAGGCCATTTCCTAAAACGTTACATTAGTTGAATTACCAACATGTGCACTCATCATCCCATATTATTTCTAAAGTGGTGTTTTATTTTATTTATGTGTTTTTTTAATTTGAAGCATTACACAGAATCGAAACTTAGTCAATCACAAAAATAAATGGCCAACTAGACATAGTATATGTATTCGTTTACAACTTGTGTGTGTGCGTGTTTGTCATATTTTTCTTTTAACAGTAATAATTCAAATACCAATGATAGACAATACATGCCACGATGCTGTTAATGTTGGTAAAATACCCAGACGAGTTTCTCGTGTGCGGTCCGGTGACTCTTATTTCGACACGCTCTCCGGGCTCGAGGACAGGAAGTATTCTTCATCGTCAAGAGCAGCACACCGCAATCTCAGCAGCCGCAGCGGCAGCTGGGATAAAAACAGCCAGATCGGAAAAGGCGATGGATGGCTAAACGGAGGCGAACAAGTGTGGTCCCGCCGACACGGTAAAAGGAATGTTTTGAACGACGAGATACGCTTTTTGACCTGTTATATTATTTTTTTTTTATTGCTGTGTGTATCCGCGACATTGGTGACACTTGTAACAAAAGTGTATGAAATGGAAAAAATTAATGCAGATGTTCTTGTTGTCAGCTGGCACCGAAGGTTTCGCTGTAAGCCCTACGGTCTCTGTCGGCATGGAGGAATAAAGGCTAAAAATGTGTTTCGCATCCACGGCCTCCACTGCCTCTTTGGAACACCGCGTCCAGGCGAGCTCGATACCTCTACATCAGTGACAGGTGAGCGTTTTGCCCTCGCGTTTTTCTTGCTTCGGATTTATATCGCCTTTCTTTACTGGTTTTTCAGCCTCTTGGCAAAGCAGCGGCTAGACAAGTAGCATATTCGCGTTCGGTGTTTTGCGTCGTTTTAGACTCAAGCCCACCGCCGTATCTCATTTGCGTATTAAAGGAGGAAAAAAAGACACACACTTGAAACGAAGACTACAAGGCAGCGTGACTACACAACACCATGAACGGTCCCAATGACCAGGGTTTCTGCCCCGTAGCCCCTCATTATAATCTGCCAGTCTTTCACTTTTATTTGCTGGTGGGGCTAAATTCCGAAAACAGTACACGAATAAATGTTTCCAAAAAGATCATTTGCCGTAGATTGAGATCACTCGGATTATTTACACAGATGGTTCTAAGGCCTGAGGTAAATAAAGGGGGGGGGGGGTCCTTTTGTTGTCCTGACATTGACCACCGCATGTTTTTTGCCTGTCAATTCCATGGCGTTACTTTTAACAATAATGAATAAGTAAGTCAGAGTGATGACTTCACACAACACATTTGTAATTAAAGCAGTCACCCTTTCAAGTATATAGTGTGAGATTTTAGAGGATATGTTTGTTCAAGTCACACTGGCTGCATCAGGACCCTGGACAGAGCACTCACACTCACACTCGCGCTGTCGTTCTCACATTTGCCCTCGCACTTTGGAGAAGTAGATGTGAGTTTTCGCTCTTGTGTCCTTTTTCTTTTAATTTTGTAAGCACTGCATTGTAACAGCCTGACCGATCAGCACCAACCATGATGGAGTTCAATAGGAACATCTTTTCATTGTAACCAAGTTCCTGAATTTGGATTCTGTTTGTCTTAACGGTTGCTTTCCATGAATTTGGAATGAACAAGAACTATAAAAATTCGGCAATGCTGCAAACACGTTGGGGCCAGACTGTTCCATTAATTAAGACAAAATACAGTGCTTTAATTAAAAAAAAAATCTGGAAAAGGACTTTAATAAATGCCTTACACAAGTTCAATTTGAAATTACAAGACTACTGTACGCTCGAGTACAGGCTCAGTCCATTTGTATGTATTCACAGATATAATGGAGCACAGAAAAGTAGCCCCATGAACGGCTGGCAGTCTCACCTTGGTTTAGGCAACATAAAGCATGCTTGGGTGAAGCTACCAGGAAATCCTTGCGCGCATTTCAATTAGTTTTGATAATTCTTTTATCTGTGTATGTGCTGGAGGGAAGACATACAGTGTTCATTACAAAAACATACTTCAGTTTTGGAGTTGGATATTTATACTGTTCAGCAATCAGTGAAAAAGTGGCATACCGCTGGTTCACATATCGCAGAGCTGATGCCAACATTGTGCATTCGGGATTGGCAGTATACCAGTACTGGAAAAGTACAGAAAAACACCAATTTTGAAATGGTACAGTACCAGCATTTTGGAATTTTTGGTACCGGAAGTAATTGTCAGATTTCCTCCTAATCCACACCCCTCTAGTGGAATATTGTGGAAAATCGAGTTTACGAAACAATACCACAGGATTCGACATGATTGAGACTTCAAATGGGAAATCACACCGCCTCCCCACAGCTTTGCTTCAACACGATCCGAAATTTAAAAATTAAAAAAGACGATTATCAATAGACATAAAATACATACAAATGTCTGGCTTGAATGACAGGCATGTAGACGGCTGTAATATGATGTCAGACCTGTTTGGATTGTGCCACGGTTGTATTTTTAAAGTGATTCATATCTGAATACAGCAGGTCCAGCTTGTACTGTCCATGAGTGCAGCCTGTCTAAAAGACATTTGAGAAGCATTCAGAACTATTCATCATTAAGATATTGGTACATACTAAAGCATTTCTTTTGCTGAGTCAGCTAGGATGATGCAATGCTTTTCCTGGGCATTGACATGGACAAATTCAATCCTCATGTTAGTACGTTGATCACACAATTTAGTTTTATATTGTACTGTGCTCCCTTTTTCACCATTACACATTTAAAAAATTCTTCAGTCCCCCTTCTGCTTTTTCCACTCAGTCTGATGAAAACCCATCCACCATTAAAATAGCATCTGAAACAAGAGATGTAAGCCAGTTCACCGCAGTACCCAAAATATCACAGTACCCGATAAAAAGTGTAAGAGAAAGAAAGCAATCTATATTACTAAACAACAGTTTAATTTATGCACGGCGGACGCACCGAAGCGCATGCGCACTGCGCCGCGGTGCCCCAGAGTCAAACGTAGCGGCTTCCCAGAGTCAGTAGGTGGCGCCCAAACAACACAACATGTAAACTAAACTTGCTCTAATCCACTGTACCAGCAGTCTGTGTGGCATGTTCAATTATGATTCCTAACAGTAAACGACGTCAACCTAACGACAGAACAACAAAGACGAAACCGCATAGATAAAAACAATAAATGGAGGCTTCTACAACGTGCCTCAAAAACACCACACGCAAAGAAGTCACGGCTCCACACAAGAAAGACGAAACTGCATAGATAAAAACAATACACGGAGGCTCCTACAACGCGCTTCAGACACACCAGAAGCAAAGGAGGCACGGCTCCAAATGGAAGGAGCTCAACGATTAGTAATACAAACACGAGCCCGTATGGCTACGACCTGTAAACGAGCCCGTATGGATAAAAACAATGAACGAAGGCACCCACACAAAGAAACCGCTTTAGTACAAATAGGTTTATTTAATTAAATGGAAACTTTACCATGGCTACGACCTGTGAACTAAACCTGAGGTAAAGCGTGCACGCCAGGTTGTACAGCTGCCCGAACGCAACCGCCCACACCACTGCATATACGACGACACAGCCGTAGAAAAACAAAAAAGAGACGGCATGAATAAAAACAATAAAAGAAGTGCGTTGAAATGAACTTTCCCAGGACGCCCACCCTCCATGATATTTCATCCCTCCAAATATCGGAGGGAACAGAAAGTGATTGCCATTCTTGGATTTGTGATTCTTTCGAGAATCGAGGGCTTGCTATAATAAATATATGAATAAGTACTTAACACTAGAATTACCAGAGCCTACGAAAAAACTCGTAAATCCGTCCCACCTTAAATCGCGTCTTAAATCCGTTTGCACCTCTCCGCCAGAGTCCTTTGTCATTTAAATGTGCTGATAAACACAAGCTACTAGCAGCCAGCTATTCCATCCCCCCACCGACTTAGAATGAACTTCTCTCCTAGCTCAAGCCTTGCCTTGATTTGATTACCTGGGATTGAAGTGGAGTTTTACAGTGGAAATAATTCTAGCGTTATTTGGAATACACGCATTTCATGTGTGTTCCATTTCTATAGTTGGCTGTGCAAACACATTTTTAAAACAGAAACGTTTTTCATATTCTAATAGTAAATGACAAAATGTAGGCATAAACTATATAACGTATGAAGCCTGAAGTCCATATATCAAAGAAACACTTTCACAAAAGGTACAAATAAAAGAACACGTGCGCCTTCATTCAAAAAAAAAAAAAAAAAAAAAAGCCGCGTTAGCATGCCACATTGACACTCTTACTACAACCGCTGCAGTGGCGTAGTGTTATCAGCTCCTGACTGGGGATCGGAGGGTGGCGAGTTCGATTCCGCACGGCTCCACTTCGAGAAATTAACTGCTCTTATTCTTACAATTTTAGAATAACAACATAAATTTGATTTCAGTCTGTAACAGGCGGTGTAACTTATGATACTGGTAAAGGTTAGCTTTTTTTTTTTTTTTAATTCACTTTTCATTCTCGCAGTCGCATTCAGAATCAATCCATACAACCCCATCTGACACAGCTGGTTTCACATAAATAAAAGTGCACTTTTATTCAAGACTATAACCGAAGAATAAAGAAAGCAAGTTACAGTTGGTGGTTGATACGACAGCTTGCGTGGTGCAATGTTAAGAACTGCTGATTTCCGATCCGTGCTATATAAAATCATCACATTCAAATATTAACAGTTCCCACACACCCAAGGTCCGCCATTCCTACATTTACGACATGTGTACTTGTTGCAGTGTACACACCTCTCTGTGCTATGGTTCCTATTACAGTGAATGAGCACCTGACACTGTACTTTCTTCCCTGGGGGAAGCTGAGGTCTTAGAACGGAAGTTTGTTGACGCTGTATCATCTTTTCTTTTTCCATCGCCTTTTCCTGTAAGAAGCGACGACGAAGTTCCTCTGCAAGGTGAGCCATGAACACTCTTCTTTCCTCAGCGGACCCCGTGCATGCCTTATACAGTACGTGTGCGTTCATCGCTGCTAGGTCAAGGATGTTGTACAACACAGCAACCGGCCACCTGCGTGTTCCTGTGCGCACTGAACAAGCACGCGCCTCCTGGTTCATGATGTCAACGCCACGCTGGGGAAAAAAGAAAGACAAATATATGTGACATTTTGAAGAAATCATTTTATCACCAGAAGAGCACCAGAATACTTCGTCACACTAATATTTTTTTCATTAGCATACCTTCATGTGGTTGTAGTCTGTGACCGTGTTTGTTTGTTTTTTTTTATCTTGCCCAATCTCCACATCATGGTGCATTGTGCTGAGAATGCAGACAGACTTCATCTTTTTGGGCACATACACTGTCAGCATGGCACTGGGAGATCTAAACACCAGCGTGGAGAATTGTTCGTGTACTGAACTGACTTTAGCTGCAGGTGGAAGTTCCCGTCGCACTTTATTCATGGTGCCAAGCAGAGTTGTATTGCGGTGCAGCAGTCTATTAGCCAGCGAAAGTGACGTGAAGAAGTTGTCTGTTGTTACGGTTCTGCCTTTTTGGATTGCGGCAGATTTGGAGACAAAGTACATGTGCAATGCCACTCCTTATTTAGGAAAAGATCCCAGTCGTCCCACGGGAGAAAGACTTTCCGAGTCTGTGGTCATAAAGCTTATGGAGCCATTTCTGGACAAAGGCAGAACCGTAACAACAGACAACTTCTTCACGTCACTTTCGCTGGCTAATAGACTGCTGCACCGCAATACAACTCTGCTTGGCACCATGAATAAAGTGCGACGAGAACTTCCACCTGCAGCTAAAGTCAGTTCAGTACACGAAC
Source organism: Erpetoichthys calabaricus (assembly GCF_900747795.2). Lineage (NCBI taxonomy): Eukaryota > Metazoa > Chordata > Cladistia > Polypteriformes > Polypteridae > Erpetoichthys > Erpetoichthys calabaricus. Next base: position 46,396,413 of record NC_041411.2, on the reverse strand, counting down.
AATTCTCCACGCTGGTGTTTAGATCTCCCAGTGCCATGCTGACAGTGTATGTGCCCAAAAAGATGAAGTCTATCTGCATTCTCAGCACAATGCACCATGATGTGGAGATTGGGCAAGATAAAAAAAAACAAACAAACACGGTCACAGACTACAACCACATGAAGGTATGCTAATGAAAAAAATATTAGTGTGACGAAGTATTCTGGTGCTCTTCTGGTGATAAAATGATTTCTTCAAAATGTCACATATATTTGTCTTTCTTTTTTCCCCAGCGTGGCGTTGACATCATGAACCAGGAGGCGCGTGCTTGTTCAGTGCGCACAGGAACACGCAGGTGGCCGGTTGCTGTGTTGTACAACATCCTTGACCTAGCAGCGATGAACGCACACGTACTGTATAAGGCATGCACGGGGTCCGCTGAGGAAAGAAGAGTGTTCATGGCTCACCTTGCAGAGGAACTTCGTCGTCGCTTCTTACAGGAAAAGGCGATGGAAAAAGAAAAGATGATACAGCGTCAACAAACTTCCGTTCTAAGACCTCAGCTTCCCCCAGGGAAGAAAGTACAGTGTCAGGTGCTCATTCACTGTAATAGGAACCATAGCACAGAGAGGTGTGTACACTGCAACAAGTACACATGTCGTAAATGTAGGAATGGCGGACCTTGGGTGTGTGGGAACTGTTAATATTTGAATGTGATGATTTTATATAGCACGGATCGGAAATCAGCAGTTCTTAACATTGCACCACGCAAGCTGTCGTATCAACCACCAACTGTAACTTGCTTTCTTTATTCTTCGGTTATAGTCTTGAATAAAAGTGCACTTTTATTTATGTGAAACCAGCTGTGTCAGATGGGGTTGTATGGATTGATTCTGAATGCGACTGCGAGAATGAAAAGTGAATTAAAAAAAAAAAAAAAGCTAACCTTTACCAGTATCATAAGTTACACCGCCTGTTACAGACTGAAATCAAATTTATGTTGTTATTCTAAAATTGTAAGAATAAGAGCAGTTAATTTCTCGAAGTGGAGCCGTGCGGAATCAAACTCACCACCCTCTGACTCCCAGTCAGGCGCTGATAACACTACGCCACTGCGGCGGTTGTAGTAAGAGTGTCAATGTGGCATGCTAACGCGGCTTTTTTTTTTTTTTTTTTTTTTGAATGAAGGCGCACGTGTTCTCTTATTTGTACCTTTTGTGAAAGTGTTTCTTTGATATATGGACTTCAGGCTTCATACGTTATATAGTTTATGCCTACATTTTGTCATTTACTATTAGAATATGAAAAACGTTTCTGTTTTAAAAATGTGTTTGCACAGCCAACTATAGAAATGGAACACACATGAAATGCGTGTATTCCAAATAACGCTAGAATTATTTCCACTGTAAAACTCCACTTCAATCCCAGGTAATCAAATCAAGGCAAGGCTTGAGCTAGGAGAAGTTCATTCTAAGTCGGTGGGGGGATGGAATAGCTGGCTGCTAGTAGCTTGTGTTTATCAGCACATTTAAATGACAAAGGCCTCTGGCGGAGAGGTGCAAACGGATTTAAGACGCGATTTAAGGTGGGACGGATTTACGAGTTTTTTCGTAGGCTCTGGTAATTCTAGTGTTAAGGGCCAAATGCAAACTGAAACTAGAAAAGAATTCTCAAATTTGTAACACTAAAGTGTTAAAACTAAATTAATTCCAAACCCTTAAACCCAAAATACAGAAACCAAAAAAATCAAAAGCACTATGTCACACACTGAAAACCAAAACCCGATTTCAAAATGGCAGAACAATTCAAAGTCCACAGCCGGAGCTCTGTACGGAACACAAGACAATGTCCGAGCACCACATTGCTTTCTCCATTAGTGGCAACATCGGAGCAATAAACGATAATTGGGATGACGCACTTGTTTCAACAGTCAAGCTGGAAAATAAGAAAACATACAGTATATTATGAAAAAAAAAGTCCAAAAGGAGCCAAGGCTGAACTTTGACAGTGGGAATGGATATACTGTATGTGTAGAGATGTTTTGTGATGGACTGGCATCCCATCTAGGGTTGCTGCTGGACTAGAGTGCAGCTCACTGTGAGTCTGGAATGGAATAGCAGATGGATAAGTCAATTCGGCACGTGGGCACAGTGGTCACCGGACACCTGGGTTTAAATTCACACCCACATGCTGCCTGTGTGAACGTTACGTTTTCACAATATATTTGTGATTTTTTTGATCCTACATTCAAAAGAATCGTATTTTAGATGAACTGTAATCTCTAAACTGAGATTATATAAATAAATAAGCATGAGTACATATGGTGACAATAAAAACGAGCTGGTATTCAATAATACAGGGCTAATTTCTTGACTTGGATTAAGTGCTGCTGGTGTAGACACTACAGTTAAGATACAATGAGTGTATTTAAGTTACAGTGCTTTTTTAGTGCTGTCAATGTTTTAAGTGTCTTTGTAGGTCAGACTCTGTTTTGTTGATTATCAATTTCATATTTTCACTTAGTCGGATCCCTGAGGCTAGGGATCTGCACTGGCAATAGGAAAGTTGTCGGTTCGAATCCTGTAAATACCAATAGGGTCTCTGCTCTGTTGGGCCCTTAACCTGCAATTGCTGAGCGCTTTGAGTAGTGAGAAAAGCGCTATATAAATGCAAATAATTATTATTACTTATAACAAGGACACCCTGTTGTTTCTGCTTCAATTTTAATTTCTTTCTCTGTTCTCACATCTTCTTGAAATGTTGGACCCATAAATATCTTTGATCTTCTAACCTTCAAAATTAGACCAAGTCGTAGGCCATTATAACTATAAAATGCATTTCACAACTACTCGGTTTTCACATTTTCAGCTAACTTCCCACTTCACTCCTTCATTTGCCCCTTTTGATGAATCATGCGTGCTTGTGGAAAAGCCCGGGTGATGCCAATGCCTGCTCTAAAATGTTAGTCTACAGATCTTTTAACAAGGTAAGAAATTAATGGATAGATCACATTTAACAAAAACTTTCATTGATTAAGGATCACTACCTAAATAAAATATCCACCCAAATTAAACCGCTTCTGATTAAAACAAATAATAAAAAGGTGTTTATTGCAGGGTTTATAATACTTGAAATCAGTAAGTGCTATAAATATAAATAAATGGCCAATGTCACTCCAGGCCTCTGTTTTGCGCAACTGTTGTTTGTGTGCTCACATGAAAATGTGTCTACGTTAGTGGGGAGTCCTTTTGACTTTGCTTGAAATGTTCTGCAAAAAGCCACTGTGGCCAGGAATCATCATTTCCGAGTTTTAATTATTCACTTGACACAGGGAATGCCCATATTGTGCTTTCTGTGACCCTCAAATGTTTTATGAGAATTGTATTTCAAGTTTACGGGTCACATAAAAAGCTAACAAAAAAACAAAAAGAGTGATGATCACCTAGAGTCTTAATGCAGACCTTTTGAGTAACAATTTTTAATCTATACAAATATAATCAAAATTGTGTTCATTTGTTTCTTACCACATCACATATAATTTGGTACATATACTTGTAAGAAGCAGAGCAGCCCAATTTAAAATGTAGGCTACTAAATTCTTTTTGTACACAGCTAGACATTTTCGTATATGCTAATGGAATTAAGAGCTAGCACTTTAGGGACAGGTATCAAAACAGCTCATCAGTCTGAAGTCTTGGCACAGTCAGATAATTAAGTTTGTTCATGAAGTCTGAAGGTGTGGTGTTTTGTTTGTTCAAAACGTGGCCATGTTTGGGAGGCACACTGATTTAGCCATTACTGGTGCCTTGAACCCCAATCAAACATTTGCCTGAAGTGTATTTTGTGTGAGGTTTGCATGACCTCTTCCACCCTGTGCATTAATGTTAGCTTGACAAGAAGCCAAAAAGTGTTCACCACATGATGCTTGAAAGATGTTTCATAAAATGGAAGGATGAATAATTTCTTGAACACAATTTCTGTGTGTTTTTAGGTTTGTGGTGAGTTTTTCAAGTCAGGTTACCAGTATCTATTTTCATATGAAGTGGATTTACAGTTTTGGAAGGCAGGTTTATTGAGTAGCTTAAAATGAAGCAATAAAATAAAATCTGTATAGGCTGAAATGCTTTTCATGCCACAGTCATGGCAGCTCCAGAGTGCCGGTGTTTAGTCATCTCAAGGGAAAAAAATGTATTGTAGCTCATGGGCTACACAAAATAAATGTGCGCATAAACAACTCATGAAAACTGCACACCACAGTCATTTCTTTATAGTCTAGTGATGCAGTATGTACAATGGAGACTCAAATATAAGCAAAGGAGATCCAAAACAAAAATGGTTGGAAAGAACATGTTATTTGAACTGTTTGTATGAGGCACAGCTATTAGTGAAATTAATTAATTTTGGGGAAAACTATTTCCTTTGCTAATATGTCATATTTTTATTGTGAGAAAACATACCAAGTTTGTGCCTTGAGATATATTGCATATCACACTTGTAGTCAAAATAGCTGCGATATCAATTTAAGAACATATTGCCCAGTCCTATATGCAACTCCAATATGAGCCAAAAAATGCAGACTTTTAGTGAACTAGCGAATAGCTGGGCAACATCGAGAGAGAAAGAGAAATACAGAAAAGTATTGTTAAGGTGAACTGAGCGTCACCAATTTTCCCCTTATTAGGACTTTATAACCTAAAAATTAAAAGACAATTAAGTACAATGAACCAGTAAATAAGTAATCAATGAAATGATGAAATGATGTTGCTTGCTTTCTACAGAGGCTTTGAGATATGTTGTACTTAAATAAGAATGAACAGCAGGATAAAGACTAATGACCAGCATTATAGGAATTTCCATTCTCTTTTTCTTAAAAACACAACACTTCTTAGTGAACTTCATCCGAAGAAGTTTGAAACAATGTCAAACCAACTTAGGGAAACCAAATGTAAATTCTTACACTCATTCAGTATTGGTTGTGTGTGACTGGTTGGTTCAGTCTTTTTTCATTACTATTGTTTATTTTCATGTAAAGTACGTAATACACAGCCCCTTTCACATCTTTCCTTTTTATCATTAACATTTTATCTTCACAAATACTGTAGTGTAGAATTTTTCAAAATTGTAATAGTCACATGCAAAACATGTCTTTTCGAGACATGTCAATCATTTTTTAAGCAATGTGTTTCAAGAGGGGAAAAAAGTTGCATAGCAAGACATTGTCACAGGTCAATGTTGTATAGTGGGCACTCCTTGTATTTATTCATTCTGCAGCCCTCCTTGTTATATTAACTCCTAATTTCTCATTGTCTATCAATAGGAGGCAACATCACCGCATTTGACAAATATCTGAAATGAAACCAGAATAATATTCTGTAAGTTGTAGAACTGTCACAGATGCAGAGTACAGTGAAATGTTTAATTATATAGTATGTTCCACCATGCAACATGTAGCCAAATAAAATTGTTGTATTGTAGTGTTCTTCAAAAGTGTATTAAAAACCCAGAGGTTATTTAATAAGATTTTAAAATTATAATTGGAGTTTCTATTGTGACAGTTTTACCACGTAGTCATTTCTGCGCCCTTCGGTTATCATCACAGGAGCCCCTGATGTCGTTATTCTGATCTGTAATCTCCCCCTTTCCTTTGTGTCACAGTTTTGCCATATAAGAGGATTCTGGAGACCACCACCAAAGTAGCACAGGGTTAGTTCCATAGGAAACTTTCATAAAACAGAGATCTTACACAGATGGGAGCTCCTCATGTTGGCAGACAGTTCCCCCGAAAGGTCAATGGGCAACGGCTTAAGTGCATGACAGAGAGAGTGAGTTGAACCCTGAGGGAAAAAAACTCCCAGTATTTTCCTTATGGTGCTAGAGAGCTGGTCAAGCACTAATAATAAGTGACCCTTTACTTAGAGACAGAGAGAGGTGATAAGACGAGCACTGAAATACAAAAGCTACCAAGCAAAGGTAGGGACAAGGTGCCATCTTAAATGAGAGACTGTTGACATGGAAGTGTCAAGGAATTTTCAGAGAGGGTACAGGGTCTCAAGGGGAAAAACGGGGCAATGCTATATTTTTTAAAAGAAAAGCGTTTACCTTGGAGACTTAGTGCTTAAAGTGCCCTTGAAGGCTCGGGGTGGGCTATAACCTGGTGAATATGTAGTCAGAAAAGGGCTACTATACCCCAGGAGTCAATTTAGGGTCTAGCTCAAATTGACCATAGGAGTGGGTTTAAAGCCCCTCAAACCAGAATCAGAGTGATGCCTGTGGGGTGGACATTAGCTTGACTTTGCCTCTGACAGTCCACCGGTTGACGAAAAGGACAAATTCATAAGAGAGACAGATATGCATACAAGATGAGAATTGAACAGGTTTGGGCTGATACAGAGAGGCTACATGTTTAGGAAGGCACCAATATTGTATTTTGTCTTCTGTTTTCCTTTGTGATAAGTTGTTAAGAATTTATGCACTATTTTTTAATACAGTGGCATGAAAATGTTTTGGCACCCCTGGATAAAATGTCTGTTATTGTTAATAGTTAAGTGAGTAGAAGATTAACTGATCTCTAAAAGACATAAAGTTAAAGCAGAATTTTAAGCAAGATTAGTATATTATTTTTGTTTTATACAATTGTAGAGTGAAAGAAGGAAAGGAGCACCATGCAAAATATTGGGTACTCCAAGAGATCGGAGGTCTCAGATAACTTCTACCAAGGTCTCAGACCTTAGTTAGCTCATTAGGGCTATGGCTTGTTCACAGTCCTCATTAGGAAACCTCAGGTGATGAAAATTGCAAAGTTGTATAAATTCTCTGACTCATCAAAGTTTGTCCCAACAATCAGCAGCCATGGGCTCCTCTAAGCAGTTGCCAAGCACTCTGAAAAATAAAATAATTGATATCCACAAAGCAGAAGGAAGCTAAAACAGATAGTGATGTGTTTTCAGGTAGCCATTTCCTCAGTTTGTAATGTAATTAAGAAATGGCAGTCAATGGGAACAATGTTGGTCAAGTTGAGGTTTTTAAGACCAAGACAACTTTCAAAGAGGACTGCTCTTAGCATTGTTAGAAAGGCAAAGCAAACCCTCTGTTTGACTACAAAAGACCTTCAAGAAGATTTAGCAGACTCTGGAGATGTGGTGCACTTTTCTCCTGCACAAATATGACCTTCATGGAGGAGTCATCACAAGAAATCCTTTCCTACTTCCACAACATCAAAATTCAAAGTCAGAAGTTTGCAAATGAACATCTAAACAAGTGCAATGCATTCTGGAAACAAGTCCTGTGGACTGATGAAGTGGAAACAGAACCTTTTGGCCACAAGGTGCAAAAGTATGTTTGGAGAAAAAAGGGCACAGAATTCCATGAAAGAACACCTCACCAACTGTTAAGCAGGGGGTCGGGGTGGATTGATCAGACTTTGGGCTTGTGCTGCAGTCAGTGGCATGGGGTACATTTCACTGGTAGAGGGAAGAATGGCGTTTCATTAAATATTAATTAAAAATTCTGGAAACAAACATCACACTGTCTGAAGATGGAAAGAGGATGGCTTCAGCAAAAGCATACTGATCCAAAACACACCTCAAAATCCACAATAAACTACCTGAAGAGGCACAAGCTGAAGGTTTTGGCGTGGCCTTGCAGTCCCCCAGTGTTACTCTTGTTAACTAAAACTAAAATGAAATAATTCATCAACAAAAAAATCAGTCTGTTAATTAAAACTAAAAACAACAATATGTCTGAAAACTAGAACTAAACAAAAATGAGAAGATAAAAACAAAACTTTTTTGTTATTAAAATTTTTTTTTGTGCATAATGTACATGCAATCATGAAGTTGGCAGTGTATTAAAAAAATTTTCAAACCGCACAGTCATAAATTTGGTTGGAGCAAACACTGATTCATGCACATAGCTCTCACTGCTGGCCTCTAAGTCTGTAGATTTCATTGGTCATTTATTACATCAGTCAGCTTTCCCTTCTACAACTGAGAATGAATACCAAAGCCTCGTCACTTGTCAACGACTTACTCTGTGGACTTCATTGGCCGTTGTCATTCACAGACAGCCTGTTGTCAGCAAATGGCAGGCAACTTTTCATAAACATCAATGAAAAGGGGCTTCAATTAAAACATACCACACATTACTTTGGAAAATACAGCTAAACAGTTTGAAAATTAGAGTCATGGAGGAGTTGTCATGATCGAATAGTCACCCCTACGCTTCAAATTTGCGCCCTCTTCTACGCAGTGGTGTGCTGGGGAGGCAGCATTAAGAGGAAAGACGCCTCACGCCTGGACAAACTGGTGAGGAAGGCAGGCTCTATTGTTGGCACGGAGCTGGACAGTTTAACATCTGTGGCAGAGCGAAGGGCGCTCAGCAGGCTCCTATCAATTATGGAGAATCCACTGCATCCACTTAATAGTATCATCTCCAGATAGAAGAGCAGCTTCAGCGACAGACTGCTGTCACTGTCCTGCTCCACTGACAGACTGAGGAGATCGTTCCTCCCCCAAACTATGCGACTCTTTAATTCCACCCGGGGGGGTAAACGTTAATATTTAACATTATACAAAGTTATTGTCTGTTTTTGACCTGCATTATTATCATTCTTTAATTTAATATTATTTATTGTATCAGTATGCTGCTGCTGAAGAATGTGAATTTCCCATTGGGATTAATAAAGTATCTATCTATCTATCTATCTATCTATCTATCTATCTATCTATCTATCTATCTATCTATCTATCTATCTATCTATCTATCTATCTATCTATCTATCTAAATTCAGTCAGTATTTACACCGAATATCAGTGTTATCTTTATACGCCAAAGAAGGCAGGAATTTCAGCAGTTTAACTTTACTTTGCACATATATTACTTGTATGTTGACGATACCTTTGCAGTGCCAGATTAAGAAGATGTGTAGTATGGAGTCAATGTGAAGTCAGCTGAGCCAGCATTACACGTATATACATAGTTTTAATCAGGATATTAGTCCTAATTAAAGTGAGGCGACTCTGTCTGGTCTGTTTACTTTGCAGCACAGTCATTTTGTATTCCTCTGACTATTTATGAAGCACTTTGAGCATTGAAAAGGTTTTATATCAATAAAATAATAATTATTATAATAAGAGTACAGTGCCACAAGCTCAGGTTTGATTGCTAGCCTGGACAGTATGCATGTTCTCCCATGTGCATGTGGACAGATAGTGTGTAACTATTGTTTAATAGCCGGATATTAAAAGTGGTCATTAAGCATCTCTTAGTTGCCAAAATCCATTTATTCCTACAAGTTTTGTTAAGTTACATCCTTCCAGTTTAGGCTCACAGGGATCTCCTCAGGTTTTGCATGTTACTTATAACAGATGTTCAGTATTTACATTAAATATTATACTTGAAGAAATGCAGTATATACACGGAAAAACCTTCTTCTCTATTTCTGCTATTATTATTATTATTAATACAGTTCAAGGAGTGACTTCAACAGTATTTCAAAAATGAGCAGATGGTGCAGACCTATAAATATCTGGGAGTGCAGCTGGATGATAAATTAGACTGGACTGCCAATACTGATGGCTCTGTGCAAGAAAGGACAGAGCCGGTTATACTACCTTAGAAGGCTGGCGTCCTTCAACATCTGCAATAAGATGCTGCAGATGTTCTATCAGACAGTTGTGGCGAGCGCCCTCTTCTACGCGGTGGTGTGCTGGGGAGGCAGAATTAAGAGGAAAGACGCCTCACGCCTGGACAAACTGGTGAGGAAGGCAGGCTCTATTGTTGGCATAGAGCTGGACAGTTTAACATCTGTGGCAGAGCGACGGGCGCTCAGCAGGCTCCTATCAATTATGGAGAATCCACTGCATCCACTAAACAGTATCATCTCAAGACAGAAGAGCAGCTTCAGCGACAGACTGCTGTCACTGTCCTGCTTCACTGACAGATTGAGGAGATCGTTCCTCCCCCAAACTATGCGACTCTTTAATTCCACCCGGGGGGTTAAATGTTAACATTTAACATTATACATAGTTATTGTCTGTTTTTGACCTGCATTATTATCATTCTTTAATTTAATATTATTTATTGTATCAGTATGCTGCTGCTGAAGAATGTGAATTTCCCATTGGGATTAATAAAGTATCTATCTATCTATCTATCTATCTATCTATCTATCTATCTATCTATCTATCTATCTATCTATCTATCTATCTATCTATCTAAATGAGTAGGTGATAAATAGTCTACATCAGGAGATATTAAAAAATATAAGAGTACTTGTGTGCAGTGATCTTACTGCTTAAGCATTTTTTAAATTAAATAATTTGCTTAAACTCATTAAACTCATGTATTAAATGGCATCAGAGCACACATGTATTTGACTATTGTTTACAAGTAGCGAGACTTGCCAATGAGGGTGTTACGAAGTACATCCCATGGTGGGTACCTACACTTTTGCCTAGGGCCCTTTTTATGTTATTTTGAAACTGTAAATAATGGAAATAATGTAATTTTTTTTTGCCAACCTGTCAGTGCAAAGCAAAAAGGAATTATAAAATCTATAAGAATATACCAACATGCCACACATACATTTTTCACATTCTCTGCTGGCATTCATTCACTACAGAATTTAAGATTTCACAATATGTTCAGCATTTAGAGCAGTTTTGACCTCTGAATAAAAACTTTTTTAATATGTTTGTTCATGTTTTTATTGTCCTAAAATGTCTGCCCAAGGGCAGCAGTTCAAACAGAAAATGACCAGGATGGAATGGCTCTTTAAGCATACTCCAGGATTTTTAAAGCTAACGTGAACTATAAAGATCTTCCAGGGTTTGGAGAAGGCATAATCTTCTGGGTGGTGCTGATGACCCCCTGGAGTGCTTTCCTCTCTAATACTGTGCAGCTGGCAAACCATACACAGATTCAGCAAATCAATATGCTCTGTATTGAGCAACGATAGAAGGACACAAGTAGTTTTTGAGTGAAGTTATTTGGGTAGTGAAGTCTCGGCTGTGCCTACTATACCAGCTTTATGGTGTTCGTGCTCCATGCCAAGTCTCTTTTATGTGCACACCCAGGAACCAGAAGTATGAGGCCCTCTCTGCATAGTCCCCGCCAATGAAAAGGGGCTGAATATCCATTTTCTTCCTCCTAAAGTCAATGATCAGCTCCTTGGTTTGGTCGTGTTAAGAAACAGATTGTTGTATCTATAAGTGGACTCATTCCCCCCAGAAATGAACTACCTCTACAGTGGTGCCATCCGTAAATTTAATGATGCCATTGCTGGAGTGTGCAGGGGTGCAGTCATAGGTGTAGGAGGTGAATAGAAGAGGACTCGGCATGCAGCCCTGCAGAAAACCATTGCTAAGGCAGAGGGCTGAGGAGATGAAGGGGCCTGTTATTAGCGTCAGGGAAAGATCAAAGGATAAACACAAAGCAACAATCCTGACGCCTCTACTACTACTACTACAATACTGGTACTTCACATTATCTTTTTAAAACAATGTAGAACTGTGATCTTTTAGTTGGTTTTTCTAACTAACAAAACCATCTGATGGCAGAGGCTCTCTCATTATTAATTTTAGAAAACTGCAATCTGATGTAAGATAAAAATATATAGTTATCTCTTGCAATTCACAGGGGTTAGGGGTGCCAGGGACCCCTGCAAATATGAAAATCCCAAAATATGTTTTGGGCCCACGATTACTGTACATTATAAGTTTACTGCACTAAGTAAGATGCACCAAAATGCAAGAAATGTGAGACAGAATGACCACTGCACAAGCAAATCACATGTGTGAGGCTGCCAACCAAGACAATAATGTGTGGTTTAGTGAACTATAGCATTTTACAAAATTTAACGCATTATAATAAATGTGTATTTTTGTGGTAGTAAACAACTAAAATGATCAATACTACAGATACAAAAGAAACCCAACAAAACACTAAGCACAAAACGATAAACATTGACAACACAGTCTAGTTTCACTGATGCAGCTGATGGTGGTATAGTTATGGAATGAAATCCTCTATGAACAGCCATCCATCCATTTTCCAACCCGCTGAATCCGAACACAGGGTCACAGGGGTCTGCTGGAGCCAATCCCAGCCAACATAGGGCACAAGGCAGAAAACAATCCTGGGCAGGGTGCCAACCCACCGCAGGACACACACAAACACACCCACACACCAAGCACACACTAGGGCCAATTTAGAATCGGCAATCCACCTAACCTGCATGTCTTTGGACTGTGGGAGGAAACCGGAGCGCCCAGAGGAAACCCACGCAGACACGGGGAGAACATGCAAACTCCACGCAAGGAGGACTCGGGAAGCGAACCCGGGTCTCCTAACTGCGAGGCAGCAGCGCTACCACTGTGCAACCCCCCCCCTATGAACAGCCTCCTGAAAATTATGTAAAGGTTTTTCCGATTGTGATGCCAGTTTCAGTGAAGATTTGTAGAAGCTGGGAGCACTCTCCACACCAAGACACTTTCCAAGCCAGATGAAATCACATGAATAAGCAGCCATAGGACAAAAACATAAACCTGGAGAAGACTGTAATTCGATTAACTATAATCCAATTGTGCGGTAAAGTATTGAAACAAAAAGACATCACCAATTGCGATCCTGGTGGCTTCTTATGGCTCACTTTTAAAGTTAGCACCCTCATCTTGTTTCACCCAGCAGCCCTTGCAGCAACCGCCAAAGTGGCCCAATGACACAGTACTCCTGGGGTTGCTGGGATTTGCAGTCCATTTAGGCGTTGCTACTCGAGAATCTTCTGTAGTTTTTCTGCAATAGGTCTCAAAACTTGCAAAATAATTTCCATTTAATTATTCATAACAAACCTGTAAATAGGCAAATACATGAATCATAAACCTGTGAATCAAAAGGGCCGACCTGAGTATGCTGTTTAATTAAAAAGCTGAAATTTGCCAGGGGGATACATCTGGGGTTGTAGGTATCTATTAAGAATATATCTGCTATATCAATATTTAAAGGTAAACCCCCTCCAACCCCATAAGAGAAAAACTAAATACCGCAAAATATAAAAAACACTTTGATCAATTTAATTGAAAATTTGGTTACCTTATAGAAAATTAGTCAACCCATGTTTTTTTTTTTTAATTGTCAATATTTGTCAGTAATTAATGGTGTAGCAAATGAGATATTCTTGGGCACCACGTCCTTTTTCTTTATCAGCACAGAGGAATGGGGCTTGCAGTTCATGCAAATGAATGTCACCTACACAACCGCACCACTGACCAGGCTTAACACAGCATATGTCCCTTTATGTAAATGGAAGCAGCTAACAGAAGCAAAGTGGAAGGAAGAAAGTTCAGCAAAGCTCAAAGACATGGTTGCATACTTGGGTACATGCACTACTCCCTATTCTTTCAGCTTCTTCTTACTTCTTGCAGCAATGCGGTATAAAATACATACAAACACAAATTGTTCTACATGGATTGAGGAACAACGGGTCAGTGGTGAAATACATGCAACAGTGCAGAGAACTATGGTTTCACCTTGGAGATCAGACCATGATGTGCTGCTACACTCCAGTTCACAAAGCAGAAACAAGGAAGTGCTGGTATAGTGTATTGTCCCACTTCAAGCCCTGGGAACAACACAGGCAGGGAGTGACAGCATACGTACCTTGGCAAGTTGAAGCAGTTATACAGCTCAGTAAAGGGATCCACCATAGCATAGAAGGGGTGGACTCATGCACACTGTTCACAGTTCACCATATTATTTCTTTTCACCTGTTTTTTTCTGTGCAGTTCTTAAAACATTCAATACTTTCCATGGGCCGGAAATGAACAGCATGTAAGCATCAATGCTCTGTGTAATAACTTAAAGTAAACCATGATTCAGTGTATACTGCTTTTGTTCTAAACCATCCAAAACTTTATGATGTTACAAGATTTCAGATCAAAGTTAATATTCAAATCTGACTGACATTACCATTTTTACAGGATGTGATATAGGGTGAAATTATAGTTATACCCAAAATTTCCATTACTTTTGCCAACCACCTGTTACAATTCAAAATAATAGTGTCCTGTAAAATTGTGTTTTCTAATGAACATCAATAAAAGTCAAACACAGTTTGTGGGAAAACAAGGAAGTGATCTACAACACAAATGCTTTACTCATGAGTAACTGTTTGTAGCACATTCAAGAGGAAGGAGCTCCAGTGAAATATTAGCCCCGATTAACCGGCACCACTATAACCAAGGCCCATTCTCTTAGGTAACCCAGATAGTATTACGTAAATTGTATGTGCTATATAAATTATATGGCCTATGGGAACTTTTAAGTAATTACCCATGTATCATTATTCAAAAAAACTAAAAGGTCTTAATCGTATCATAGCAATTGCCTAACTCAAAAGAGTCAAAGTAGCCTCTCCGCATAAGTAGCCATTAGAACAACAGACTTTTTTTTTTTTTTAACTGGTATATACTGAATTCTGAGTATAGACATTTTCCGTGCCTATTTAGTCGTGTTTTTTTTTACAATAATACTAACGTAAGTATATTTCAGTTTACAGGATTAACTCACATTAAACATAAATATATCTTATCAGTAACTACTATTTTAAAAATCACAACGTCTGCCGGCCAGATGAACAATAGTTCATCGCATATTCAGCCTTAATTTATGAAAGATGTATCAGTTAAGCAGGCTCTCAGTACGGTCTCTAATAAACAGAGGACAGTATGTGTTCTTTGGAGCCTCTCTTGTCCCGATTACATAGAATTAACCTATTTTCTGAAATTCTTTTTTTGTGTTACACTTATCCAGTGGGGCTTAGCTGCATGGAGCTCCCTAGCAGTCAGCCTTCTTTTTTGGGTCTGAGTAGACATTTATGGACAAATTTTTACAGATTGTTACCTTAAACAGTTTTAAGTTTATTGTATTTCTCCAAAACTATCGCAGGTACACAAATCTTGTAATTGCTTATGAACTGTACTCTACCCTAGAAATCCTGTCTCTGTTCCGCATTTACTTGGTCATCTAGATGCTCTTTTCTAGGGTTTTGTGACTGGTTGACATTTCAACAAAGCAAATTCTAAAAACCTTTTGCAGTCACACTTCTTGTGGGTAGTTCAACAGAATTCTTTTTCCCTCGTCAGTGTGCTTAATTTATGTGATTCTGACAGATGGCTTCCACTTCTAGGCTGAGCTCCATCCAGATATCATAGCATCTGTCCATATACTTTACTGACGTCTTTCCGTGCTTAGGAATTTCAATTAACTTTCCCAGTTTAGCTCAAGTCATTGCAATATCATTTTGTTTGTCCACACATCCAGTCACATTTTCTCCTTACAAGTATTGTAGTGTATTGTGAGCACTCTCTGTGACATGCCAATATGCAGTTTGGGAGGAGGATTATTTTGTTTTGTTGCCTCTCACTTCTGAACCTTGGAGCAGCCAACAGGCACAGATATGGCAGTTCTGCACAATATTGACTCCACTCTTATGTGAGATCTTATCATAGCTCCTGATGTGAACTGAATCCCTGGCTGCATGCTGCAAGAGTTGTAAAATCCAAGGTCATGTGCCATTGAGTGCTTTCAGCTTTTGCCTCCAGATATGCTATCTGAATAAACTCTTCAAATACTGTATCAAACTTCATGAATCATATTTTTGTTTGAAGAATTGCCAACTAACCTAACATGGGTGTCTTTGGCAAGTAGCTGGAAACTGAAGTACAGATCCCCTAGAAATTCAACACCATCACAGATAAAATGTGCGGGCTCCACAAACAGAGATACACAGCCATAAAGAGAATCAGAGTTCTGCAAGCTGTGATACATTCTTCTACTTTTCATTTTGTGACTTGTATATTCACATTTGGATCCTATTTTCTATCAGGAGCAGACTACTTGATCATCACCACCACTTTATCCTGTAAACAACAAATTTACTTGTTCACTAGTTTTCTTTTAGAATAATATTATTTACAGTATAATCACAAAAACCGATCTAGAATACACCTTTGCTTTTTATATTCATTTGTGTTAAATTTACCAGCTGCATTTATTTCAAGTATCTAGTACAGTGTACACAGAAGAATAAGTTAAAAATCCCTACCCACATGCAAGAACCAGAAAAGGCACTATATAAATACAATGTATTATTATTGTTATTATTATTATTATTATTAAGTAATCACTAACTTCTTAAAGGAAAAGTCCAAGTAGTATACCATTGCTATATTCTTGTCATCTCCTCTATAGCAATATAACAACAACATGACTCAATATGCAAAGCAGCGCTGTGCTTTGATATTCATTATGGCAGCAATTCAGGTTTGGCTATCTTGCACGTCAGATGTTCATAAGCAAGTGTTCAGCAAGGCATACCATTAATTGTGCTAGGATACTACAGAGTTGTTTGTGGCGTGCAATATGTGGGGGTAGGGGGCAGAGAAGTGCACAGTATTTTGTTCCCAGTGTTCTAAAATGTGCCATATGCTTTAACTAATATTCAAATTAATGTTGTGTTATACGTTGACCATTTTTTTTTTTAACAAGTCAAAGTAATTGTAATTATCTATTTCCCGAGGTCAGCTTGAAACACTAACCATTGCTTTGCAGATGTTTATGGATAACCACCTACTGATCATCAGTATTACTATTGAAAATAGTGTGATAAATCAATGTTTCCTACATAACTTGGAAAAAAACACTGTATGTTAGCTGGATATCCCTGCTCTGATTTTCATTATCTGTCCATCATTCCAAACAAATCTGCCGCAAAAGTCGATATACAAAATGAACTGAGACAAACAGAGTTAAAAGCAGCAAAAGGCAATATTGTGATACAGCAGGTATCACAGACTCCTTACACTGCTTCGACCTATGTAGAAAACCTTGGTCATTAAATCCCTGGTTTGTCTGGGTTTCCTTCGACAGTCCATAGTTGGCCCAATGAGAGTGTGGGTGCAAGTGCATGCATTGCTTATGATAGACTGGCACCCCATCTAGGTTTGCTGTCTGTCCTGTACTTGTTGCTTCCATATTAAGCACCCCCTCTCTGTGGCCTTTTAGAAGAGTGCATGGACAGTTAACTCAAGTTTGACTCTGCGTGCAGGCATTCACAAGTGTGCTCTGCAAGCCCCATTTTGTGTATTATTGTAACTGTGTTTGTGAATGTGCACAGGTCATTAGGTTTGTCAGTGCAAAGTGTGTGCCATTGAAAAACTGATCTGAATAATAAAGTTAGATGAGCCTTCCTATATCCACATGGGGTTTTTCTTGATCATCCAAAGACATGCTGGTTAAAGTGATTGACCATTTGAAATTCTCAATTTGAAAGAGTCAGTGAATGTTCATAAGTGCCCATCAACAAACTGTAGTCTTTTCTACAGTCAATTTATGCCTTAAACACAATGCTGCCAGATACAGCCTGACAGTCTGTGCTCCTGCATTCGAATTGGCAGGGGTGGAAAATAGAAGAATAGAAAATTTAGAGGTGGAGAACCACTGCTGCTTGAAAATTAAATACATAATGAAAATCCCAAAACCATTTCAATGCTTTTAATGCTTAATGCTTTTCAATATTCATGCCATGAAAACTAAGCATGAAGAAGGCTATTTTTTATTTAATTCATTTGTTAGAGTAATGCTCACTGCCTATTTTGGGCATTTTAGCAGTCTTCATAAAATAAATTTAATAACATACACTATTTAAATATATTAGACATACATAAATGAAAGTCTTATGTGTGTGTATATGGAGCAGTCCGCTCTGCTCATGCTCAACCATAGTTCATGTAAATTCTACAGAATATGTAGAAGCTTATACAAGTGTGACTTGCGCTTGGTGAGATGCATGCACTTTTACAGTTTTTGGTGCTTGTTTGCCCGCACTTCACTTCTCATTCAACCCAAGCAAACAAACTCAGCTATGTGGTACGTACACATTGCATGTTCACACAGTGAGCTTCCATATGTTTGCCCAAGACAGATTCCAGCCTGTGACGCTCAATTTTGTGTTACAGTTGCATTCAACAACTCATCCATCTCAGACAAGATACAACTTTTTCCGTCCCACTTAGCTGATGCCTCTGCAAGTTCACCAATATAGTAAAACTGCTAGGGAGTCTTCGGGTTGTTTTTTTGTCCCTACGACCACATGCAGCTAGTATTGTATATAATATAATCTATAGATTGTCTTGTGCACTGTATGATTAAATAGCTGCCGACAAGTTAAACAGATTTTCTGTCAGTTTTCTTGAATTGATAAACTGGCCACGCTACTTATTATTGTGCAGACCCTCAAAACCTCGACTATTCAGTGATTTGTTCTGCTAAATATAATGAAGATAGATAGATAGATAGATAGATAGATAGATAGATAGATAGATAGATAGATAGATAGATAGATAGATAGATAGATAGATAGATAGATAGATAGATAGATACTTTATTAATCCCAGGGGGAAATTCATGTGTCTTGAACAATGAGGGTCTCTGCACATGACCTTCACACCCAATGAGTCTTGTATTTTCCAAACCAAACTTATCCAACAGCAACATTTTTTTTTTTTGGACTTTATATTGACTTGTTGCTGGCATGTAAATTACATCATAGTTTAGTGTTCAGATAGTGACATAACCAAAACTTTTTTATGGTATGTGATCTCATACAGGTTGTTCAGAAACTACAACTGTATAACACATAACCTCAAATTTACAGTCCCCCCCCCCCCCCCCCCCCACTGTAACTTTATTTCATTGTTTCATTTTAGCATTGTTCACATGACAACCTGCAAGGAATGTACATCTTTTGAATATGCATCTGCATCTCTTTCTGTTACTCGGGTTTTTGTGAATTTTGTGTAAAATCTACAATTTTAAACTTTATACAAAGAAACTTTTTTTAAATTGAGAATTATTGTGTTTTATTTACTTATATACAGTATTATTTCTTACTTATTAACTTATTTTACTCTTTATTATTGTTACTAAGACAATAACTTAAAGTTTAATTTTCATTTTTGAAATTACCTACATTAGCACTGTGCAAAATAGCAATAATCACCTTAACCATTAAGTGGTTGATTTAAAAATATGAATTAGCCACAAATAATGTAATGAAAATGTTAAAATATAATGGAAATTGTCATATGACCAAAACAGTGACATTCAAATACTGTTGTTAATGTTAACAAAACACTTTTCAGGAAAACACTTACAGGAATTAAAAATGTGGAAATTACCCTCCGTTAAAAGAAGAAGAAACAACTTGTGAAAGCTTTGCAAAGGTTTTGGGTGTCTGAAGACACAGTGCTTCTGCCTTCACTTATTAAACACTAAGCAGACTGTAGCCATGTTCTCTTCATCTCCTTTGAGGAATCTATAGCTCTAATTGATGGAACACACAGCTAATTCCCTGTTTGGGCTAATTGTCCTCTTATTACCCAAGAGCCTACCGTACATGCCAAACACAAATCTAATAAAACAATTAAACCAATTAACACACAGGCAGCCTTGCATCTTCCTCTCCAACTCCCTAGTGACAACAGGCAAAGACTGGCAAAATGAAAAAAAAACCTGGAGAGACTCTGCCATTTGTTTACCAGTATTTTTTATATTTGATTCTTAATAAAACACATCTAATATTTTAAGAACAAATTATACATTGCCTTATAGTGGACTGCTATTCCATCCTTAAGTAGAGCCTGCCATGTGCCACGTTGCTGAGATAAACTTCATGTCCTCACAATCGTGTAATGGACAAGGTGGGTACAGAAATTGGATGGCTGGTATATCTATTAAAAAATATGTGCATATCTTCTTCTTTCTGGGTACAGGCAGGCAGTTACTGTGTTTTTAAAGTTATTCACCATCTTTATTGGAATGTCTGAAAGATGTTAAAATATGGATGTCACAAAATCTTCTTAGTTTAAATCACAAAAAAGAGAGAGATTGTGTGTTTTGGACCTTCTGACCTCACTTGTGCTCTTGCAAGAAATTTTGGCATGATTTTTGATAATACCCTCAAATTTATCGCGTTTAAGTTCTCCCACAGATAAGTTGGGGCTTGATTTTACTGTATAATTTCCGGTATTTTATAATGTCGGTCATATAAGTCGAATGCGGAAAACTCACACTATTGTTCCAAGAGATTATGCTATGCTAATGCCCACCTGAGAGAGTAACCACGGAGTACACTGCCTTTTTTTCTATGTATTGTGCATACGTGACCACACGATAATACCCGAACGATTCCGAAGCGACGTTTGCACTGATTTGTGTTTTTTGTATCTCACACCCTCATAACACCTTTATCGTAAGAGCATCCCTTATCTACGATGGAGCGTTCGATCAGAAGAAAATACACACACATATTATATATATATATATATATATATATATATATATATATACACATATATACAGTGCATCCGGAAAGTATTCACAGCGCATCACTTTTTCCACATTTTGTTATGTTACAGCCTTATTCCAAAATGGATTAAATTCATTTTTTTCCTCAGAATTCTACACACAACACCCCATAATGACAACATGAAAAACGTTTACTTGAGGTTTTTGCAAATTTATTAAAAATAAAAAAACTGAGAAATCGCATGTACATAAGTATTCACAGCCTTTGTCAATGCACCTTTGGCAGCAATTACAGCCTCAAGTCTTTTTGAATATGATGCCACAAGCTTGGCACACCTATCCTTGGCCAGTTTCGCCCGTTCCTCTTTGCAGCACCTCTCAAGCTCCATCAGGTTGGATGGGAAGCGTCAGTGCACAGCCATTTTAAGATCTCTCCAGAGATGTTCAATCGGATTCAAGTCTGGGCTCTGGCTGGGCCACTCAAGGACATTCACAGAGTTGTCCTGAAGCCACTCCTTTGATATCTTGGCTGTGTGCTTAGGGTCGTTGTCCTGCTGAAAGATGAACCGTCGCCCCAGTCTGAGGTCAAGAGCGCTCTGGAGCAGGTTTTCATCCAGGATGTCTCTGTACATTGCTGCAGTCATCTTTCCCTTTATCCTGACTAGTCTCCCAGTTCCCGCCGCTGAAAAACATCCCCACAGCATGATGCTGCCACCACCATGCTTCACTGTAGGGATGGTGCCTGGTTTCCTCCAAACGTGACGCCTGGCATTCACACCCAAGAGTTCAATGTTTGTCTCATCAGACCAGAGAATTTTCTTTCTCATGGTCTGAGAGTCCTTCAGGTGCCTTTTGGCAAACTCCAGGCGGGCTGCCATGTGCCTTTTACTAAGAAGTTGCTTCCGTCTGGCCACTCTACCATATAGGCCTGATTGGTGGATTGCTGCAGAGATGGTTGTCCTTCTGGAAGGTTCTCCTCTCTCTACAGAGGACCTCTGGAGCTCTGACAGAGTGACCATCGGGTTCTTGGTCACCTCCCTGACTAAGGTCCTTCTCCCCCGATCGCTCAGTTTAGATGGCTGGCCAGCTCTAGGAAGAGTTCTGGTGGTTTCGAACTTCTTCCACTTACGGATGATGGAGGCCACTGTGCTCATTGGGACCTTCAAAGCAGCAGAAATTTTTCTGTAACCTTCCCCAGATTTGTGACTCGAGACAATCCTGTCTCGGAGGTCTACAGACAATTCCTTTGACTTCATGCTTGGTTTGTGCTCTGACATGAACTGTCAACTGTGGGACCTTATATAGACAGGTGTGTGCCTTTCCAAATCATGTCCAATCAACAGAATTTACCACAGGTGGACTCCAATTAAGCTGCAGAAACATCTCAAGGATGATCAGGGGAAACAGGATGCACCTGAGCTCAATTTTGAGCTTCATGGCAAAGGCTGTGAATACTTATGTACATGTGCTTTCTCAATTTTTTTATTTGTAATAAATTTGCAAAAATCTCAAATAAACATTTTTCGTGTTGTCATTATGGGGTGTTGTGTGTAGAATTCTGAGGAAAAAAATGAATTTAATCCATTTTGGAATAAGGCTGTAACATAACAAAATGTGGAAAAAGTGATGCGCTGTGAATACTTTCCGGATGCACAGTATATATAGACCTCCAGGAGGACCGGAGGAGGGCTTATGCCTCCCCCAGACCACGTGGGGGCGACCGCCCTGGTAGCTTTGGGGATCACGGGAACAGAGCTTTGAAGCTCAACCCTATAGGTGCCCCTGGTCACCGCCAGGGGGCACCCCAATGCTTTTGGAGACCTGGCCCTCAGCACTTCCGCCACACCTGGAAGTGCTTGGGGGAAGAAGACCAGGGACACCCGGAGTGCTTCCGGGTGTGCAGCCGGTACTTCCGCCACACCAGGGAGTGCCGGCGGAGGCTAATCGGGAGGCACCTAGAGCACATCCGGATGTGTATAAAAGGGGCCGCCTCCCTCCATTCAAGGGCTGGAGTCAGGTGGAAGAAGGATGGAGCTCGGAGAAGTGGAAGCAGTGAAGAAGGCATTGTGCTGTAGAGGCCTGGACTTTGGGGTGATTGGTGCTGCGGTACTGGGTTGTGTGTGTTCACTTTATTGTAAATATTAGCTATAAAGAAACGTGTTGTGGTGCTTTAACAATGTCTGCCTGTCCGTGTCCGGGCTGTTCCCCACAATATATACACACACACACATATATATATATATATATATATATATATATATATATATACAGTGGTGTGAAAAACTATTTGCCCCCTTCCTGATTTTTTATTCTTTTGCATGTTTGTCACACAAAATGTTTCTGATCATCAAACACATTTAACCATTAGTCAAATATAACACAAGTAAACACAAAATGCAGTTTTTAAATGATGGTTTTTATTATTTAGGGAGAAAAAAAATCCAAACCTACATGGCCCTGTGTGAAAAAGTAATTGCCCCCTTGTTAAAAAATAACCTAACTGTGGTGTATCACACCTGAGTTCAATTTCCGTAGCCACCCCCAGGCCTGATTACTGCCACACCTGTTTCAATCAAGAAATCACTTAAATAGGAGCTGCCTGACACAGAGAAGTAGACCAAAAGCACCTCAAAAGCTAGACATCATGCCAAGATCCAAAGAAATTCAGGAACAAATGAGAACAGAAGTAATTGAGATCTATCAGTCTGGTAAAGGTTATAAAGCCATTTCTAAAGCTTTGGGACTCCAGCGAACCACAGTGAGAGCCATTATCCACAAATGGCAAAAACATGGAACAGTAGTGAACCTTCCCAGGAGTGGCCGGCCGACCAAAATTACCCCAAGAGCGCAGAGACGACTCATCCGAGAGGTCACAAAAGACCCCAGGACAACGTCTAAAGAACTGCAGGCCTCACTTGCCTCAATTAAGGTCAGTGTTCACGACTCCACCATAAGAAAGAGACTGGGCAAAAACGGCCTGCATGGCAGATGTCCAAGACGCAAACCACTGTTAAGCAAAAAGAACATTAGGGCTCGTCTCAATTTTGCTAAGAAACATCTCGATGATTGCCAAGACTTTTGGGAAAATACCTTGTGGACTGATGAGACAAAAGTTGAACTTTTTGGAAGGCAAATGTCCCGTTACATCTGGCGTAAAAGGAACACAGCATTTCAGAAAAAGAACATCATACCAACAGTAAAATATGGTGGTGGTAGTGTGATGGTCTGGGGTTGTTTTGCTGCTTCAGGACCTAGAAGGCTTGCTGTGATAGATGGAACCATGAATTCTACTGTCTACCAAAAAATCCTGAAGGAGAATGTCCGGCCATCTGTTCGTCAACTCAAGCTGAAGCGATCTTGGGTGCTGCAACAGGACAATGACCCAAAACACACCAGCAAATCCACCTCTGAATGGCCGAAGAAAAACAAAATGAAGACTTTGGAGTGGCCTAGTCAAAGTCCTGACCTGAATCCAATTGAGATGCTATGGCATGACCTTAAAAAGACGGTTCATGCTAGAAACCCTCAAATAAAGCTGAATTACAACAATTTTGCAAAGATGAGTGGGCCAAAATTCCTCCAGAGCGCTGTAAAAGACTCATTGCAAGTTATCGCAAACGCTTGATTGCAGTTATTGCTGCTAAGGGTGGCCCAACCAGTTATTAGGTTCAGGGGGGCAATTACTTTTTCACACAGGGCCATGTAGGTTTGGATTTTTTTTCTCCCTAAATAATAAAAACCCACCATTTACAAACTGCATTTTGTGTTTACTTGTGTTATATTTGACTAATGGTTAAATGTGTTTGATGATCAGAAACATTTTGTGTGACAAACATGCAAAAGAATAAGAAATCAGGAAGGGGGCAAATAGTTTTTCACACCACTGTATATATATATATATATATATATATATATACATATACATATACACATATACAGGGTATATATATTGTGAGACTTGCCCGGACATCACCAGTCGGAGACCACATCTTTATATAAAACACATTTACTAAGCACACAAATCAAGTCCCACGCAGCACACAGTGCTCCCAGCACCAATCACCCCTCTTCGGGGCTTCTATCAATATACGTGGCCGCCTTTCCACTCCTTATGGGAGCTTCATTCTCCTCCCACTCCTGACTCCAGCTCCTAGATTGTAGGGAGGCGGCTCCTTTTATTTGTACCCAGATGTGCCTTGTGATGTTCTTCCGGCAGCACTTCCTGGTGTGGCAGAAGTGCTGCCCTTTGCCCTGGAAGCACTCCAGACATCCCTGGAAGGATCTTCCTCCATCTGCCTGGGTGTGGCGGAAGTAAATGACGGTGGGCATGGGTCCAAATGGGTTGGAACCTCCTTGCTGCTCTCCCGTGGTCCATTCCTGATCCAGGGCGGTCGCCCCGTCGTGACCCAGAGGATATAAATGCCACCTCCTGGTCCTTCTAGGCGTCCCGGCTGGGTAAGAACCCCAGCCTTCTGTGACAATATATATACACACACACATATACATATATATATATAGTACTGTGCAAAAGTTTTAGGCAGGTGTGAAAAAATGCTGTAAACAAAGAATGCTTTCAAAAATGGAAGTGTTAATCATTTATTTTCATCAATCAACAAAATGCAGTGAATGAACAAAAGAGAAAAAACAAAATAAATCAAATCAGTATTTGGTGTGACCACCCTTTGCTTTCAAAACAGCATCAATTCTCCTAGGCACACTTGCACACAGTTTTTGAAGGATCTCGGCTGGTAGGTTGTTCCAAACATCTTGGAGAACTAACCACAGATCTTCTGTGGATGTAGGCTTCCTCACATCCTTCTGTCTCTTCATGTAATCCCAGACACACTCGATGATGTTTGAGATCAGGGCTCTGTGGGGGCCATACCATCACTTCCAGGACTTCTTGTTCTTCTTTACGCTGAAGATAGTTCTTAATGACTTTGGCTGGATGTTTGGGGTCGTTGTCCTTCTGCAGAATAAATTTGGGGCCAATCATACGCCTCCCTGATGGTATTGCATGATGGATAAGTATCTGCCTGTATTTCTCAGGATTGAGAATACCATTAATCCTGACCAAATCTCCAACTCCTCCTACACAGCTGTTTCTGTTTCAGTTAATGACTGTGTTTCAACCTACGTGTGACATTGATGATCATTAGCACCTGTTTGGTAGAATTGGTTGATCATACACCTGACTATAATCCTACAAAATCCATGATGCCCAAATATTGATTTGATTTAGATTTTTCTTTTGTTCGCTCACTTTGCATTTTGTAAATTGATACTGTATATATATATATATATATATATATATATATATATATATATATATATATATATGTACATATATATATTAGGGCCGGGCAAGTTAACACATTATTATTGCGTTAACACATTAATTAATTAACGCCGACCATTATTTTATCATGCATTAATGCAGTTTTTGTTATTATTGTTATTATTTCGAAAGCCTCAGTCTCGCTAACGATCAATAGAGATCCGTGATCTTCTTGTTACAGAGCTTTTTGATACACTTTTGCTGGAAGGAAACTTAGCTTTATTGATTGGACCTCGATTCCTTGCGCGTTCATGAGTAGCGAAGAGCAAAATGTCATGTGGAGAGATACCAAAGTGAATGCTCAAAGCAAAACTTTTTTATCTGATTTGTCGGACTCCAATTTTCATGCAAGTGATCTGGAGATGTAGGTCAAAAATGAAAGTGAGGTACCAGCATCAGCTGATTGGTCCCCAGCTGATCGTGGTGCTGAACATATTAATGTAGGTGATGCACCGATGGCAACGTTCACCTCGGAGGACAGACACTTACAATGACAGGAGGTACAAACCATATTGCGTCTCACTGCAGCTGCCACCTGCACACACCTGTTTCACAAAGATAGCCAGTCCACCATGCATTCCTGCTGGCTGTTGAGCCGCTGCTGCTGCTGCAAACAGGCACTGACAGCAGGCAAAACAGGCAGCGACAGAGGTTTTATGTTGAGTTATGTGTGAAACCATTGCTTTGTGCGCTTTTCAGAAAACTGAGTTTTTTGGAAAAAATATTAGCCCTCAAAGAGTTGATACTGAACATTGACTGTTTATGCTGCTCCCTGATAAAAGAAAATGTTTCTGCTGGTATCTGTTCAGATAAAAAAGAAAACAGATTTAGAAATGTTAACTTGCTATTGCTCGGAAGGTGCCTGTTATAATGTTGTGATCATGGCTCTGGACTCTGATGGTAACTTGCTTTTCTATAACAAACTAGATAAAACATTAATGCCCTGGCAGTGGCAAATAGCTTGGTTTTATATTTGATGTGATTACATTAATGTTTAAGTTGAGATTTACAAGAAATATTTTAACTGCCAATATGTAAAGGGAATACTGCTGTTAAAAATCACCTCATTTGTTTAAAGTGTTTGCAAACCAAATACATACAATACACTACTTTTGAGTTCATTATTGAATTTTGCGCTTACTAATGTGATTGTTTGCGATTAATCGCGATTAAATTTTTTAATCGTTCCCCAGCACTATTTTATATATATATATATATATATATATATATATATATATATATAGGGGGGCACTGTTGTCCCGTGAAACGCAACAGACAGATGCTCTGGACACAAGTTTAAAAGCACTAAGTAGATTTTGAATCTTTTCTTCAATATAGTGTCTTCAAAGCACCACATCCACCAAACACATCACAAATCAATACAATAAATTTCCTCCTCTCCTCTCAGCAGCTTTGTCACACTCCCTCCCAACTCCAGCTCGCTTGCTGGGTCTCCCATAGTCCTTTATATAGTTATTGACCCGGAAGTGCTCCTGTCCTTCAGTCCATGTGATTCAATAGCAATTCTGGATCAGATGAAGACTTGCATTTTCCTTCAGCCCAGAAGTACTTCTGTTCTTCCATCCCCATGACTTGGGAGTACTTCTGGGCTATAGGGAAAATAAAAATCCCTGCGTCTCCCTGCAGCGTCACACAATGGCACCCACGGCACCAAACAGGGCTGTGAAGCCGAACTCCATCTCCCATGGTGCCCTGCGGGAATCCGGGGCACCTCCATACTGCAGGGAAGACACCATGTAGCGTCTTGGATATATCGGCTGGGATAAGCTGCCGGCCATCTATCACAATATATATATACTGTATATATATATATATATATATATATATATATATATATATATATACACACACATATTCATATATACACACTTATATACATATACATACATACATACATACATACACATACATATACATATATATATATATATATATATATATATATATATATATACAGTAATCCCTCCTCCATCGCGGGGGTTGCGTTCCAGAGCCACCCGCGAAATAGGAAAATCCGCGAAGTAGAAACCATATGTTTATATGGTTATTTTTAGAATGTCATGCTTGGGTCACAGATTTGCGCAGAAACACAGGAGGTTGTAGAGAGACAGGAACGTTATTCAAACACTGCAAACAAACATTTGTCTCTTTTTCAAAGTTTAAACTGTGCTCCATGACAAGACAGAGATGACAGTTCTGTCTCACAATTAAAAGAATGCAAACATATCCATCCATCCATCCATCCATTTTCCAACCCGCTGAATCCGAACACAGGGTCACGGGGGTCTGCTGGAGCCAATCCCAGCCAACACAGGGCACAAGGCAGGAAACCATCCTGGGCAGGGTGCCAACCCACCGCAGGACACACCCACACACCAAGCACACACTAGGGCCAATTTAGAATCGCCAATCCACCTAACCTGCATGTCTTTGGAATGTGGGAGGAAACCGGAGTGCCCGGAGGAAACCCACGCAGACACGGGGAGAACATGCAAACTCCACGCAGGGAGGACCCGGGAATCGAACCCAGGTCCCCAGATCTTCCAACTGCGAGGCAGCAGCGCTACCCACTGCGCCACCGTGCCGCCCTGCAAACATATCTTCCTTTTCAAAGGAGTGCAAAGCAAGCAGTCAAAAAAAAAATCAATAGGGCGTTTTGGCTTTTAAGTATGCGAAGCACCGCCGGTACAAAGCTGTTGAAGGCGGCAGCTCACACCCCCTCTGTCAGGAGCAGGAAGAGAGAGAGAGAGAGCCACAGAAAAACAGTCAAAAATCAATACGTGCCATTTGAGCTTTTAAGTATGCGAAGCACCGTGCAGCATGTCCTTCAGGAAGCAGCTGCACACAGCCCCCCTGCTCACACCCCCCTACGTCAGCGCAAGAGAGAGAGAAAGAGAAAGTAAGTTGGGTAGCTTCTCAGCTATCTGCCAATAGCGTCCCTTGTATGAAATCAACTGGGCAAACCAACTGAGGAAGCATGTACCAGAAATTAAAAGACCCATTGTCCGCAGAAACCCGCGAAGCAGCGAAAAATCCGCGATATATATTTAAATATGCTTACATATAAAATCCGCGATGAAGTGAAGCCGCGAAAGGCGAAGCGCGATATAGCGAGGGATCACTGTGTACACATACATATACCAAACCCGGGGGTGGGCGAGCAAAGCGAGCAGGGGGCAGAGCCACATATATATTGT
Source organism: Erpetoichthys calabaricus (assembly GCF_900747795.2). NCBI lineage: Eukaryota > Metazoa > Chordata > Cladistia > Polypteriformes > Polypteridae > Erpetoichthys > Erpetoichthys calabaricus. The sequence goes on along the minus strand of NC_041411.2, from coordinate 46,367,514 downwards.
AAAGGACAGCCAGGTCCCATGCCCGGCAGGGACGCCCCTGCTGCATCTGTTCCGGGGGAGCAGCCATGGACACTTCAATACCTCCCCCGGGACGCTTGGTGGCAGCCTCCCTGGCGGACGATGATTCCCCAACCTGGCGCATGGCTCCATGGGAGATGGAGTCCTCCACAGCCTGGTTGTGGGCTCGGATGGCCGCTAGGGGGAGCTGCATGGAGTTTGCAGCCCGGATGGTCGAATCTTCATCTTTGGAAATGCAATTAGGACCAGGTGGTCAAGCATATATAAGCATATAAGCATATATATATTGTTACCAATGGCTAACAGTGACATGCAGTGAGTTTCATGGCTGGTGAGGTACTGACTCCTTCAGAGTGACATTTACAAATATATGAACCCAAAAGAGTAGCTTATTCACCATTCAACTGGCAGCATGCACAATGACTACTGGTTATGTTTCATATCTCATCAGAGTTTTTTACACACAGATAAGTAAGGTACATATTTGGCTAACAAAGAACATTACATTTATATCGATGAGAGAGAGCGGAGAGAGCGCATTTGCTCTGCACCCTCCATGTGTTCTAAATTTGCTGTTGCAATTCCATAATTCATTTTCATTCAATACAAATGAAAGTATAGAGTGGCGTACAAAAAACATATTTCATTTTTGACCTTGATTGAAATATTTAGTTGTTTTCAAAAGCTTTTAATTTTGATGCTTTAATCAATTTTAATACAGACTGTTCAACAAAAGGATAACAAGAAAAAGCAAAAGAATATTTTATTTAAGGTCAAAATTTAGTTTTTAAACATTGGATTATTTTTTCTTAGTCTGATGCCGTTTTTTTATATACAGTAATTGAAAACCGTTTATGGTCTTACCTTTATTTGTAAATGAAGTCCATGCGCCTATCCTTCTCCATGAAAATCTCCATCACTTTCTTGTAAAAGTCCTCCTTATTTTCCTTTAGTTTTAAAAGTCTTAATCTTCCATTTTGGCAGTCAGTTGGAATAAAAAATAAAAATAGACGGACCGCTGCAGTGCACTTGACTTTCTGATATCGCTAATTTATTGGCGCCTCTGCATAGAAGAACAGCAGCAACGAGCACCTGTTGGGCTCCCATGCGCCCCCTTTGGTGCGGCTCGGTACTGTCTGCCTCACCTTGTGCCTTTTCACTGCAGTTTTATGTCCAATCAGCAAGACTAGATATGTCACACACATTCATTAAAGATATTAGCCAGACTGTGAAAAGTCAGGGTGTATAATAAACATGTCTGCAAACATTATATTGGCGACATACAGAGAGACAGCAACAGGCAGGCGCCAACTGCATGTATCAACCCAGTGTGTGAGGGACAGCGCAGTCCGAGGTGAGGTGAGGCTCGTCAGAATAGTAATCTTACAAAAAGACATATTCAATGGAAAGCCCATCATAACATTCCTACACAAGCAGATCACACACTGCTGTTACATATTTTTTATTAATGATCTAAGTTTGATTAGGGTTTTTAATTTTTGCAGTTACTGGAAAGTCTTGTGCTTGAATTAATAACACTAGTTAAAACTATCCATCCATCCACTATCCAACCCGCTATATCCTAACTACAGGGTCACGGGGGTCTGCTGGAGCCAATCCCAGCCAACACAGGGAGCAAGGCAGGAAACAAACCCCGGGCAGGGCGCCAGCCCATCACAGTAGTTAAAACTATCCATCCATCCATCCATTTTCCAACCTGCTGAATCCGAACACAGGGTCACGGGGGTCTGCTGGAGCCAATCCCAGCCAACACAGGGCACAAGGCAGGAACCAGTCCTGGGCAGGGTGCCATCCCACCACAGGACACACACAAACACACCAAGCACACACTAAGGGCCAATTTAGAATCGCCAGTCCACCTAACCGGCATGTCTTTGGACTGTGGGAGGAAACCGGAGCGCCCGGAGGAAACCCACGCAGACACGGGGAGAACATGCAAACTCCACGCAGGGAGGACCCGGGAAGCAAACCCAGGTCTCCAAACTGCGAGGCAGCAGCGCTACCACTGCGCCACCGTGCCGCCCCTAGTTAAAACTATGATTTTCTTAAATCATCTGTCTATTCCATTCAGTTTATTTTTTGATGGAGCACAGTTTGCACCAATTGCCTTAAAAGACCAGTGCCAATTTATAAATACAGTTACCAAAAATAAAAACTCTAGTTAACATTTTTTTACATCCTGAGTAACATCCAGTATCCTTCCATCCATTTTCTAAACTCAATCTCGTATATACTGTTGCAGGAAATCAACCTCAGAAATAATGGCAGTGAGACTAAAGAACCAAGTGTGAAATATACTGTATCTAGTGTAATTAAACATGTTATTTCATTATTTTTACATTTTTTGTGATGATAATTTCTTAGCTGTGTTTATTTGGTTTTCTGCAAAATGTATAAAAAGTGTGCTTTATACTCACTAAAGTATTCATTTTCCTAATCATATTTAAGTTTATACTTTATTCTTTATTTTCTAATTCTCTATTTTTTTTAAAGAAGCCACTTGATGATGAACACACCATTGTAATTAAATATGAATTAATGACTCCACTTCTGGACAAGTTGGTTTTTTCACATATGCCTACTTGTTTTTAATTTTTAAGCAGTTAAGGAAACGATGTTAACAATAAATTAATTCTTAAAATTAAGAAAAAAAATATGGGTATAAAAGGAATCTTTGTGCTACAGGATAGGAGTACAGGGTATTGATCCAACATCTTATTTAAAGCAGTTTAACTTACAAAGTAAAGTCACATCGTGTAGTGTGGAACCATTAGTCTTCCTGATTGTTCAGGTCTGAGTTGGTGTTGTAGCCTATAAACATTATGATCATGGCTCCTACCAAAATAATAAGTTAAGCGGCTGACACTGAAATTTATTCCCCTCTAAATATAATCTTATAGATAGATAGATAGATAGATAGATAGATAGATAGATAGATAGATAGATAGATAGATAGATAGATAGATAGATAGATAGATAGATAGATAGATAGATAGATAGATAGATAGATACATACTTTATTAATCCCAATGGGAAATTCACAAATTATAGTGTAAGTAGATAACTGAAATAGATGTGAATGTTGTTGAAATTAATTAAATGTGATTTTTTTCTGTTGCAGGTGTTGTTTAAGTTCAAAGTTCATCATGGTGTTTCCTGAAGCGATGGATAATTTTAAACCAGATTCACTACTCCATTTGGTAGAAAACGCCACAACGCTGGCCAGTATAAACCTGGGAGACTGTTTTGGTGACAGCTATCATCCTACAATGAACGTGTCTGTTCTTACATATGAATTAATGACTGGGCAGTTGGCAATTGCCACTTTGATATTTGCAATATTGTGGTTAATTTCAGTCTTTGGCAATGCTCTCGTGTGCCTCATTATTCACCGCAGTAGGAGGGCTCAATCCACCACCAACTATTTTGTTGTGTCAATGGCTTGTGCAGACTTGCTTCTCAGCTTGGCCAGCTCACCTTTTACACTGCTCCAGGTGGCATCAGGACACTGGGTTCTCAGTGGTGTGATGTGTAAACTGGCGAGATATGTACAGTATCTGGCACCTGGTGTGCAGATTTATGTTTTGCTTTCAATCTGTATGGATCGTTTCTACACAATTGTCTATCCCCTGAGCTTCAAGGTCTCACGGGAAAAAGCCAAGAAAATGATCCTTGCATCATGGTTGTTTGACATGGCCTTTGTTTCCCCAAGCCTTTTCTTTTTTGGCTTACAGGGGGACAACCACTGCAACTTCTTTCTGCCCGAAAACTGGAAGGGGATTTTATATGGAGTTATCCACCTTCTTGTGGGTTTCCTTGTCCCATCTGTTGTTATTATCTTTTTCTATCAGAAAGTTGTCAAATACATTTGGAGGATAGGCACGGATGGAAGGACAGTGAGGAGAACGATGAATATCGTCCCAAGGACTAAAGTGAAAACCATCAAAATGTTTCTGATGCTAAATTCATTGTTTATGGTTTTCTGGCTTCCTTTTTATGTGGCCCAGCTGTGGCATCCCAAAGAGACTGACTTGAGACAGAGCTCTCTGTTATTCACAGTTGTCACCTGGATATCCTTTAGTTCTGCAGCATCGAAACCCATTCTCTACTCCATTTATAATGCGAACTTTCGACGTGGCATGAAAGAGACCTTCTGCATGTCATCTATGAAATGCTACCGAAGTAATGCCTATGCCATCACAACCAGTTCAAGGATGGCCAAAAAAAATTATGTTGGGATCTCAGAAATTTCAGCTCCTACAAAAACTATAACTAAAGATGCCATTTATGACACATTCGACAGAGAAGCAAAAGAAAAAAAACTTGCATGGCCTATCAATTCAAATCCACCTAATACATTTGTATGAAGCAAATGTGAAAAAGACTGAATAAGAACTTTAAAATCCTAAATGGGTTTGGGGCATTTTATTCTGCTAGAGTTGACACTGTCCAGATACAAATTCATTTTACAAAATATGGTCTTGATTGGGCTTTTTTGTTTAACAGTGGAAGTTTAGAGTACAAGATGCAGTGACGTGTACAGTTATGGTTGTTAATTATATGTACACAAAGTAGATGAATGCTGCATTTTGTATGAATTTCATTAAACCCTGAAAACATTTTTAACTATAAAATATTGTTTATTATTAAATATCAAGATAAATACTTTATTTAATGATGTTTACTGGGTGTCTAAACAGTTGTTTCAACAGGGTAGCACACAGTGCAGCAATTAACGTTTATTTTAATACAACACAGCGTAAATGAAGTTAGGTCCTTATTTCATGTGTAACAATTAACTTCTCCAAATTATGATTAATTTTTCACACCATTTATTCCAACTCATGGGGTGAAACCTACCCCAGAGGAACCGCATGCAAGGGAGAAACCAACAGAGTGATGACCACCAGTCCTCCACAGGACACCCGCATGTCCAGTTACTTTAGAGCAGTGGTCTCCATCTCTGGTCCTGGAGAGCCCCAGTGGCTGCAGGTTTTCATTCTAACCCTTTTCTTAACTCTTTGAGGGCTGAATATTTTTTCCAAAAAAAAAACTTTTGGTTTCACACAGAAATCAACATAAAACGTCTGTTGCTGCATGCTGTGGCTGCCAGTTTGCCAAGAATGAACGGCAAGCTTGCTGCCAGGCTGTCTTTGCGCAGCTGGGGTAGCAGCAGCAGCAGTCACGGTCACACTGCATTACATTCTGATTGTTAAGTGGCAGTCCTCCCTGGCGAACATTGTCACAACCACAACTAGCTGGGGACCAATCAGCTGAAGCTGGAACCTCACATTCGTTTTCAGTCACTTGTATCAAAATCGGAGTCCGACAAGTCATAGTCCAGTCCAGAGATAATAGGCAAGACGTCGTCCACGGAGTATTTAACTTTTCACATTTGCTTTGATCTCTCGCCAGATATCAGTGCCATTTTTGCCATTGTGTGCGCCTTGCTACTCACGTGAGCGCAGGGAATCTCGGTCAAACCAATGAAGCTAACTTTCCTTCTAGCAATGAGAGTCCAACGTAACGGTTGGTTTTGTCACAGTTTACAGTTGATTACCATTGTCAACTCCTCCTTTTGACAAAAGTCGACATCAGCCCTGAAAGAGTTAATGAGTGACCTGTTTTTGCTGCCAATTAACTTCTTCAGAATTAATTTTATTTGACTTGCTCTTGAAGACTCAGACCCCTTAATTGTTTCTTTAACTTAATTAGCAGCCAAACAATAATGAAATACAAAATGAGCCAAAACAACTGGTGTCCATCATACAATATCTTAAAATAAAGAAAGGTGAAGGTCTCAGGAATGTCGATCTGCTCAGGACCCCAAAACATTTTATCGCTGCTCTTAGAAAGGAGAAAATCAAGAATTTCTGGAAAGTACAATGAGAGCAGCAACAAGCCATGGAATTGAAGAATGTGTTTAATTAACAACAAGAATCAGAGTCTAAGTAAGCAACTGGCTGGAGTGAAATTAGTTGGAGTTTCAGGCCCTGACTTAGTTGGTCTTCTGTTGGCTCACTCACTTCACATTTGATTTCTGTTTGGGTGCCATTTAAGGAAAGAAACAAAGCAATTCAGAGGAACAATGAAGAAATTCAGGGGGACAAATCTTAATAAAAACAAGTCAACTAAAATTAATTAGCAGCAAAAACAGTGCACTAATTAAGAAGAGTCAGAATGAAAACCTGCAGCCACTGGGGCCTCCAGCACTGGAGTTGGGGGCTCCTGCTTTAGAGTCACAACACACAAACATCTTTTAAACATGGTGAGAAAGTTATTGGGCCTGGGTTCAAATGCAAAATTCTGAAGCCATGAGAAAGAAATGCGAATCACCAGTGTCTCACTACAAGTCCTTACTGCTGAGAGCTTTATATCAATAGACAATATGGGATATCATCAACAAAGGCCTACAGAGATGTCTTTGTGAAACAATCTGTATCTGAAATGATGAGCATTCCAGAAGTCAAAGAGATACCTACTTGTTTTGGGTAGGGCTCATAATTAAGCTGAAATTTGTTTTGCTTCTGTAAAGTTTTTCTGCGTCATCCCCACAGTGCCTCAACTGCCTTTGTGAGTGACAAATCATGAAAGTCTTGTATAATGATAAGGCATCTATCTATCTTTTACTTTATATTGAGAACACAATGGCATTTTAATAGCAGCAAATGACTTTGATGTTGCATATTTGTTATGTACATTTGAAAAGCAGCGCATCCCCAAATGTACCACCTTAACTGCTGTTCACCATTCCAACATTTGCCTTTGTATCTTCATGACAGTATTGTAAAAATTCTCACATTAAACTATTTTTCAAACTGTTACTGTATTATTTATTTATGTATCACTGGTGCATATTCATTGCTGGCTGACATGTACATAACAGTTATCATTAATCAAAATTTTTACTGGTTTACAGGATGACAGGCCATGTTCCAAATGGGCCAAAGTAAAACTTGGAACTAGCCAGAATTTTTATTAAAACTGCAACGTGTTTCACTGCATGATTATATACAGGTATTATCATTAACAGATTAGCAAAAAGATGAATTTCAACTGTAATCTTAGTTTAATGGACGACATAAACCAACTTTATTTTCCCTGTTTTTCCAAGCAGATAATTTAATGTTTTGAGCACATAACCCAAACACACTCTTTACTGAACAGCAGTTTATTCATAACACTAAGATATGTTTTGATATACTGTATATACACACACTCACATAGCCAACACCAGAATTATTGACACCCTTAAAGTTAATGGTAAAGATAAAGATAAAATAAGCAATACTTGTAATGTTTCAAATATTGCTCTAAATATCTGGAGAACTGCTTACTATTTGTCTATTAAAATATAAAAAACATTTTATTTTGAAGAACATAGGGGGCACAATGATTGGCATCCCTGAAGGATATCTCTCTATTATAAAAGAAAATCTTGAGACGAGACTATTGCCAAGAGATTTTCTCAAATCCCGCCCTCCTCTCAACCATTTACTGTTAATGGCCCACACCCGCGGTCCTCTCGCCTCTCATTCGTGTGAATGCTTTTGGCAGACACAGTTCCTGTGCTCCCAGCTCTTATAAATTTTTACGCTTTCCTCACTAAATAAAGAAAAGACGTATTATGTCCAAATCTTAATGAAGAATTTCATCCCGAAGGGTTATCAACAGAAGAAATGAGTACACGGGCAATCCTAGCACCGAGAAACGATGAAGTCAAATGAATTAACGCAAAAACTGGTGATCGGTTACACGGCAAATTGGTTAAATGCATATCAATAGACTATACCCAAACAATTGGTGGTGATTGTGCAGAAGATGAAAACATCAACTTACAATATCCCATAGAATATTTACAACTGTTAACACCATCCAGTCTTCCTCCAGCCGAATTGCTGTTGAAAGAAGGATGTATCGTAATGTTATTGTGTAATTTATGTCTGAGTGATGGGCTATGCAATAGGACAAGAGTAGTTGTATTCAAAATTGGTCGAACAATTCTGACAAGAAAGGTAATGTAGTACCTCTTCCGCGGAAAACATTAGACACCAAAGGAGATCTTGATATGCCATTTGTATTAAAACGTTAACAGTTTCCCGTTAGAATAGATTTTGCTATGACAATTAACAAATCTCAGAGACAAACATTCGAAAAAGTCTATTTATTTATTGGAGAGAAAGAAACGATATTCATTCACGGGCAGTTATACGTTGCATTGTCGTGATGTAACTCCAAACACGGAATCAAAATTCAAAGCAATATTGACGAAAAGTTCATTCCAAATACTGTTTTTACTGAAGTTTTACAGTTAAAGTGTAAGTTTAAAAAGTATTTGTGTGTTAATTTCAAAGCCAAACAGAACGAAAATGTATAACACAACAAACATCTCTAATGCAACATGAAACATAATTTTCTTTCAATTTATTATTTTTTACTATGGTTAATTGCTCGCTGTAATGTAAAATAGTTAGGTCTATTATGTATATGCAACAATGCCTATGAAAATAATCTGTTTAAATTGTACAACCACTTTGCCATACGCGAGCAGGAGAGCCGCCAAGTAGGGGGGTTGGCGAGCAGCGGGCAGAGCCCCCTAGTTGTAAAGAAAACAAAATAAATCTTGGTGGGGAAAAAAATCTTACTTTTTATTGTTTCTGTGATCCAGTAGCTCCTTTGTTCACTATGGGGTATAAATTACACACAAGTAAAATCCTTTTGTCATCCATCAATATGGGCAAATCCAGTGTCTTGCACAAGGCTAAACGCTGTTGACCTGCACAAACTAGGCAATGGCTGTAAAGAAATTTATAGACAGTTGAAACTGCAAAGAACAGTTGAAGTTAGGTTTTTAATAGTTCCACTGTAACTCATAGATGTTAGATGCCACTTCCATGAGGAAGAGCTTTTTTGGGAGAGTTTCTTTCCTTTGTGGAACATCGCCTTATGTTTGTCAAAAATCATTGGAACTACAAGTGAAATTGTGTATTGTGGTCAGATGAGCTGAATTTGAACTTTTTGATGATGCAAACCATTATCATGTTTGGTGCAAAAAGGAGGAAAAAACACTGAAGAAAAGCACCTGATACCCACTGTGGAATATGGTGGTGGATCACTGATGCTTTTGGGCTGTTTTGCTATAAGTGGTGCATAGGCTTCTTGTGAAGATTATTGGAATAATAAAAACATCTACACACTAGGAAATTTTGGTTGAGGCTCAGCCATAGATGGACATTTCAATAAAATAAATGACCCCAAACACACACCAAAATCAACACAGAAATGGTTATGAGGACCAAAATGAAGACTTGTAGTACGAATTGACAAGGGCGGTCCACGGGTACAAACACAAGAATATTAAACTGGACACATTCTGCATGGAGGAGTGGTCAAAGATCTCTACAAGTGCTTTCCTACCTAGTTAAACATTACAGAAAGAGGCTCAGGGCTCTTATTTGCCAGGAAAGACTTCACTAAATATTAATCAATGAAACCTATGTTACCAACAAAAAAAATTGTGTTACTAAAGAGTTTTAAAATAAAGTCTAACACATTTGTTCAAATATATATATATTGTGAGCAGGGGGACTGAACACACCCCTAGAACACACGGATGCTCCTCAAAAAACCCCTCTTAAAAAACGCTGATAGACTACCTTCATATTGCTCCCTTACTTGCTGGGCTTACCTGCGGCTGCTCTGTCGTGTGATAGGCTTCTCGCTCGGCACTTCACATGCTTAAAAGCCTGAACAGCACCTGTCCTTTTTGGCTGATTGCTTTGTTTCTCTCTCATCCCCCAGGCATCCTCTGCTCTTGTTGGGGGTCCCGCTCCCATTGTGCTCCCCTATGATGTTTGCCTATTCTTTAATCGAGAACTAACTGCATACTGAGCTTGTTTTACTTCTGAAAGAGACATGTTTGTTTGAAGTGTTTGAATAAAGTTTCTGTCTCTACAATCTCCTGTGTTTCTGTGCAATTCTGTGACAATATATATATATATATTGTGAGGGATGGCCGGCCTGGCCAATACCCCCAGGCCACCAGATGGCGCTGTCCCTGCGGCACGGAAGTGCCCTGAATACCAGCAGGGAATCATGGTCGATGGACTTTTCCTTTACAGCCCGGCTGGATACCACAGGGGCCAACAGATGATGCTGCAGGGAGGCCCAGAGAGTTGTTTGTACCCTATAACCCGGAAGTACATCGTAAGCAAGGCGACAAAGGAAATGACGTGCTTCCGGGATGAAGAAAGGACTTTTTATCTGACCCGGAAGTGATAAGGAATCACATGGACTGTAGGGTTGGAACCACTTCCGGTTCAGGGAATATAAAAGGACGATGGGAAATCCCAGACGTTGAGCTGAGTTGGGAGGCAGGGTGGCTAAGCGTCTGGGAGTGGAGGATTGTGATTAATGGATTTTTTATTATTTATTTATGAGATTTGTGGAGAGGTGGTGCTTTGTGCACTTCATTATTATAATAAATAATCATCTTTGGACTTTTACCTGGTGTCTGACGTGTGGTCTGAAGGTTCAAGGGGTCACGAAGACCTTAATCTGTCACAATATACACACAGTTTATATACACACTCAATATCTCAATGTGATCACAGAGTTTCAGTTTTGGGGTACACATTAGCCATGCTATGAGGCAGTGCCCCATCATTGGCTACTTCCACTAGTTAAAGTCGTGGATCCAGAAACATTTTTTGTTTCTAATCTCTACGCAGAAGCTTTGCACTTTTAATTTCAAGAAGAATATAGAAGCACTTTGTGAATAATAACTCTTCTATTATTACTATTATAATTATATCAAAGTCATATGTGTTTTCTTTGTTGGGGAGGGGTTCAGCTTCATTAAGGCTTGTTTCGCATCTTAGCTCCAGCATATGGCTAACTATGTATGCAGCTTAGATATGTGGTGCTGAATTGCCAGCACATAGGGATCGGTTATGATATATCTGGTGGCAGTAGCCATATTGTCATTATGGTCAACTAATGCAAGTTTTTTTTTTTTAAAACGCATGCAGGGCAGAAGTACTGATTGGGTCCAGCACAACATACATGCCCAAAAGCAGCTCAGCAAGGATCTTACAGTATGCCAGCATGAAAGTTCTGTGCAGGGCTCCTATAGCTATGATGTCACGCTGGCCTCGCAAAGAATCATTGGGAGCTGGGAAAAGAAAGGTTAGTCTTAGCCTGCCACAAGGAAAATTTACAGGAAAATATTTGGCTAACCTGGTCACCAGCAATACATCATATTCACTATGAAAAACACAAATTTCACAAATCAACACTATTAATGAATAGTGTATTAGTTTGCCCAGTGAGGCCGACAAAGGGGAGTTGTGGTCAATTTTCTTGCTGACCGGAGGATGAAACAGGCTAAAACCAAGTGCTTCAGTGTCTGGGATGTGTTAGCATATGTTTCATTTGATGCTGATTAATACAGCTTTATTAGATGGAGACCCCGAGATGTTGCCTACTCTAGCAGCTCCACAGAGAAACTCATCCTTTAGTTGCCCAAAGCATTTCACTTTGCCTGAGATGGGGTTTTGATCTGAAGTGTGATTTCAGCTCATTTCGGCTATGAAAAAGTCTCACATGCCTTGCCAAAGAAAGAGGGCAGTGCCACAATGGATTACAACAGACACTTGTCACTTGCAATAAAGGTTAGGTGTATTGTTGGTGAAAAAAAAATGACACTTTTAGAAATGCAGCACTCGTGACAAATTTTCATACACCATTTTTGCAGTTTTGTACCTCAAGAAGCCGTTTTCATTACAAAAATGATGCATGTGTTGTAGTGGCACTGTGGGAAGTGGTCATTCTGTGATCTTCTGACACAATGTGGCCAGTGGCAGTACAACTGTGAAAATGGAAAAAGAAAGTGAAGAATGAATAGTGAGCTTTCTTTGTGAAAAACGGAAGGACCGGTGGAATGTGCTAACTTGGCCATTAATGAGAGGAGAGCGGTTGGGAGCTGAACGAGGTGCCTTTCAAATAAAATAAATATGATTTAAATTCAGCTATACTGAAATGCTGGCACACATACTGAATCACATACACACACTCACACAGACAGCTATACAATAACTACAGAAAAAATAAATTGCCTATAATCACTCAAATTGTTTTATTACATGTAATATACAGGTGCTGGTCATAAAATTAGAATATCATGACAAAGTTGATTTATTTCAGTAATTCCATTCAAAAAGTGAAACTTGTATATTAGATTCATTCATTACACACAGACTGATGTATTTCAAATGTTTATTTCTTTTAATGTTGATGATTATAACTGACAAATAATGAAAGTCCCAAATTCAGTATCTCGGAAAATTAGAATATCAATTAAGACCAATGCAAAAAAAGGATTTTTAGAAATGTTGGCCAACTGAAAGGTATGAACATGAAAAGTATGAGCATGTACAGCACTCAATATTTAGTTGGGGCTCCTTTGGCCTGGATTACTGCAGCAATGCGGCGTGGCATGGAGTCGATCAGTCTGTGGCACTGCTCAGGTGTTATGAGAGCCCATGTTGCTCTGATAGTGGCCTTCAGCTCTTCTGAATTGTTGGGTCTGGCATATTGCATCTTCCTCTTCACAATACCTCACAGATTTTCTATGGGGTTAAGGTCAGGCGAGTTTGCTGGCCAATCAACAACAGGGATACCATGGTCCTTAAACCAGGTACTGGTAGCTTTGGCACTGTGTGGAGGTGCCAGGTCCTGTGGGAAAATGAAATCTGCATCTCCATAATGTTCGCCAGCAGCAGGAAGCATGAAGTGCTCTAAAACTTCCTGGTAGACGGCTGCATTGACCTTGGACCTCAGAAAACACAATGGACCAACACCAGCAGATGACATGGCACCCCAAACCATCACTGACTGTGGAAACTTTACACTGGACCTCACGCAACGTGGATTCTGTGCCTCTCCTCTCTTCCTCCAGACTCTGGGACCTTGATTTCCAAAGGAAATGCAAAATTTACTTTCATCAGAGAACATAACTTTGGACCACTCAGCAGCAGTCCAGTCCTTTTTGTCTTTAGCCCAGGCGAATCGCTTCAGACGCTGCCTCTTGTTCAAGAGTGGCTTGACACAAGGAATGCGACAGCTGAAACCCATGTCTTGCATACGTCTGTGCGTGGTGGTTCTTGAAGCACTGACTCCAGCTGCAGTCCACTCTTTGTGAATCTCCCCCACATTTTTCAATGGGTTTTGTTTCACAATCCTCTCCAGGGTGCGGTTATCCCTATTGCTTGTCCACTTTTTTCTACCACATCTTGTCCTTCCCTTCGCCTCTCTATTAATGTGCTTGGACACAGAGCTCTGTGAACAGCCAGCCTCTTTAGCAATGACCTTTTGTGTCTTGCCCTCCTTGTGCGAGGTGTCAATGGTCGTCTTTTGGACAACTGTCAAGTCAGCAGTCTTCCCCATGATTGTGTAGCCTACAGAACTAGACTGAGAGACCATTTAAAGGCTTTTGCAGGTGTTTTGAGTTAATTAGCTGATTAGAGTGTGGCACCAGGTGTCTTCAATATTGAACCGCTTCACAATATTCTAATTTTCCGAGATACTGAATTTGGGACTTTCATTAGTTGTCAGTTATAATCATCAACATTAAAAGAAATAAACATTTGAAATACATCAGTCTGTGTGTAATGAATGAATCTAATATACAAGTTTCACTTTTTGAATGGAATTACTGAAATAAATCAACTTTGTCATGATATTCTAATTTTATGACCAGCACCTGTAGATCATAGGCTAATCTAAAAACTATCGGTGCTCCAGTTATTTCAGTTGGCAAAAAAACATTTATAAACTCACCTTAAGTTTCATTGCAATATCTTTTCACTCTTGGAGTACAAAATACACCAGCAGGATCAATTTGACAAGGGGAAACGAAAATGCGCATTGGCAGATTGTGGACAGAGTGAGCGATACGTAAAAAGCACAGAGCCAGCTGATTTGCACACACAATGCATGCAAATAAGAGTATGAACAGTGGGCTTTCTTTGTAAACTTGGAACAAAGTACCTGGCTACAAATGAGGTGCCTTTGAGATAAAAAAAAATTTGAGCACAGTGTGAAGGACAGCCAGGTCCCATGCCCGGCAGGGACGCCCCTGCTGCATCTGTTCCGGGGGAGCCACCATGGGCAGCTCAATACCTCCCCCGGGACGCTTGGTGGCAGCCTCCCTGGTGGACGATGATTCCCCAACCTGGCGCAAGGCTCCATGGGAGATGGAGTCCTCCACAGCCTGGTTGGGGGCTTGGATGGCCGTCAGGGGGAGCTGCATGGACTTTCCAGCCCAGCTGGTCGACTCGTCAGCCCCACCCGGAAGGTCAATTAGGACCAGGTAATCAAGCACCTGGGATGCTTCCGGGTGGGGTATAAAAAAGGCCAGCCACCACCACTCGAGAGAGCCAGAGTCGGGAGGAGGAGGAGGACTAAGCCTGAGGAGGAGGAGGAGGAGGAGGAGGAGGAGGAGGAGGAGTGGTGGTGGTGAAGGAGAGGAGAGGAGAGTGTTGTAATATTTGTGAGTGTTTTGGGACTGTGTTGGGCCTGTGGGACACGGGGAAGGCGTGCCCCACGGCTGAAGAAAAATAAAAGTGTGCTTTGTTTAAGTATGTGCCTCTGCCTGAGTCTGTGCCGGGTCGGGCACTATATAGCGCCTTTTACAACAGCTATATTGAAATGCTGGCGCTCATATTGGATCATACACTTGCATGGACACATCGAATCACAAACACTCGGTTCTACAGCAGATGCTTATATGAGCAAAGAAAGCTGACTGTTTATTCTTGCTTTAGCATACAGTGTCTGGTATGATGTCTATGCATTACATGTGCTGTGCTTTTTACATGTAGCTGGCTCCATCCACAATATGCCACTTCGTGTGTTCTCCTTCCCAACATCAGACTCGTGCTGCCTGCACACTTTGTCTACCAACAGCTTTGCTGCTGTCTGATACTTGGCACACTTTGATGCTAGCTGTGTAATTTATGTGTAACGTTCTCACATAACTTGAATACAAGGTGGCACATTGTGGACTTTTTATTTAAGAAATTTTTGCAGTGCTGAGTGAGAGCTTTCATTCTAAAAAAATATTATTTGGTAAATTTGTTCTCGGCGGCACGGTGGCGCAGTGGGTAGCACTGCTGCCTCGCAGTTGGGAGACCTGGGGACCTGAGTTCGCTTCCCGGGTCCTCCCTGCGTGGAGTTTGCATGTTCTCCCCGTGTCTGCGTGGGTTTCCTCCGGGCGCTCCGGTTTCCTCCTACAGTCCAAAGACATGCTGGTTAGGTGGACTGGTGATTCTAAATTGGCCCTAGTGTGTGCTTGGTGTGTGGGTGTGTTTGTGTGTGTCCTGCGGTGGGTTGGCACCCTGCCCGGGATTGTTTCCTGCCTTGTGCCCTGTGTTGGCTGGGATTGGCTCCAGCAGACCCCCGTGACCCTGTGTTCGGATTCAGCGGGTTAGAAAATGGATGGATGGAAATTTGTTCTCTGTTTGATTTGCTTACATAACTGTTCAAATATAATAAAATCAAATGATGTCTGATCTCAAATTTTAAAAAAGACTACAGTAATCATTTTGATATAAGTCAGAAGGACTTCATTTTGCAAATTTTTACATTTTTAAGTCTATATCCTGATATATACTGCTACTGTCCAAATATTTTATAAATATCAAAATAAATAATTTTGCTTATAATGCCCAGCCCTAGTTACATCAATTACATTTGTATGCTAAAACTAATAAAAGGTTTAGGTCTTCTTAAAATTTCTTTAATAAGAAAGAAAAATACTCTAAGTGCAGCTATAAAGCAGTAGTAGTAAGAACTGTGCCACAAAGTGGTGCCTATTAATAAATCATTATGTGAATTTCAAATCAGCATGTGCATTTCTATCAAAATGTTTAAAAATGCTCTGAACATGTAAACACGAGTTGTCTCATCTAAAAATAAATTAAACTGAAATATGTTTCACCTTCATAAGCTGCCCAAACCAAAAGTAGAGTACAATTCGGTCTTATTGTTTTATAATCGATTAACAATAGCCAGCAGCAGGGAATATGGATGAATCTGAATTTCTCTTACAAGCTAGCTAAACTTAAACTAAGGGCAAGGCAAATATTTCCAAACAACTATGATTATTCCTAATTTATGTATTAGCGTTGAGTATTTAGGAAGTTAGTTAGTTCACCCTGTTGACAACTTTCTGAATCTGTCATCTTCATTGCAGGATCACTGAGAGCCACAACCTACTGTATTACAGCATTATTAGATGCAAAGCTGGAAGCATGCATTCACAAACACGCAATCAGTTGCATACTTCCCTAAAATAAGCTGCTTCGGAATATAGGATGAAAATTGGGGAAAAAATACACAAAACAACTGGAAAGAACATGTAGGCACCACAAAGAAAGTGATCATACTGGAAATCAAACTCTGAGGTAGCAGGACCAACCACACACTTCAATCAAAGTCAAACAGCATGATATCAAAATTAATATAATTTTAAAGTATTAATTTCATATCTTTCCCACAGAAATAAATTAGAAACCAAGAAAGTGTCAGAGCTAAGAAGCGAAATTACTAGAATAGATGAAGAACAAGCCAGGTGTCCAAGTGAAGCTCTTCACAGGAAAAGGCAGGCCCTGCATACAGAACTCAACATCTTGACAACTAAAGAAACTGAACAACTTATTTATAAGTCAAGACATCATTACTGTGAACACGGAGAAAAAGCTAATAAGCTTTTAGCTCAACAAATTCACAAACAAGTTCACAATGCAATTCCAGTAATCACCAACACGAATGAAGAAGAAATTATTGACCATAAAAATATAATACACGCATTTAGAGATTGTTATAAATCCTTATATTCTACTGAGTTCAAAGAAGACAACACACAATCTAATGCATTTCTAGATACATTACAGACACCACAAATAGATGCTTTAAGTGCTGAGGAACTGGATAAACCTCTGATGCTAACAGAATTACTAGATGCTATAAAGTCACTACAAAGCGGGAAATCATCAGGCTCTGATGGTTACCCCGTAGAATTTTATAAGAAATTCTCCACTCAGCTAGCTCCCCTCTTATTGGCAACATTTACAGAAGCTAGAGACAACCAAATACTACCTCAAACATTTCGTCAAGCATTAATCACCGTCTTTCCTAAACAAAATAAGGACTTGTTACAATGTGCATCATACAGACCAGTTTCACTCCTGAATAATGATGTTAAGATACTCTCAAAAATCCTAGCTAGAAGGATGGAGAATGTATTGCCCTCAGTAATATCACAGGATCAAACTGGATTTATTAAAGGCAGACACTTATCTTCAAATCTCTGACGCTTGTTTAATGTTATATATTCACCAGCAAAATCAAACCCCCCAGAGATATTACTATCATTAGACGCAGAAAAAGCATTTGATATGATTGAATGGAACTACGTTTTCACTGCATTGAAGAAATTTGGGTTTGGCCCGAATATTTGTGCATGGATCAAACTACTGTATACCAATCCAGAAGCTTCAGTTTGTATTAACAACATTTGTTCAGACTACTTTAAACTAGAATGTGGTACCAGACAAGGATGTCCCTTGTCACCACTGCTGTTTGCAATCGCCATTGAACCACTGGCGGTTCACTGCCAAAATTCTTATCAGATAAAGGGGATTATCAGAGAAGGACTCTAACAGAAAAATTCTCTATATGCGGATGATATGGTTTTATATATATCAGACCCAGAAAACACTGTACCTGCAGTTTTAACAGCACTAACAAAATTTCAAAAGATATCTGGTCTTAGAATTAATCTGAATAAAAGTATACTCTTTCCAGTGAATTCATAAGCATATAATATTAGATTGTACACCCTACCTTTTACCATAGCAGATCAGTTTAAATACCTAGGGGTAAATATCACAAGTAAACATAAAGCTCTTTATAAACAAAATTTTGCCGTCTGTATGGAAAAAATTAAGCAAGACTTGCATAGATGGTCAACCCTTCATCTCACTCTAGCCGGAAGAATTAACATTGTTAAGATGAATATCCTTCCTAAACTTCTCTTTTTATTTCAAAACATTCCAATATATATCAATAAATTGTTTTTTAAGCAATTAGATTCAACAATAACCTCTTCATTTGGAACTCAAAATCTTTATAGAGACAACATATTTGCATCTTTTGAACAATTACATTCCAAATTCAACCTCCCAGTTACACATTTCTTTCACTATCTTCAAATTAGAAATTTTGTTAAACAAACTGCCCGATTTTCCTCACCTCGTACCCTCCACCATGCTGGAAAAAATACTGCTGAATTTCGAGGAAATAAACACCATTTCTGCATTATATAAAATCTTATTAGAGTCCCTACCTTTCAAAGAGCCAAGAGGACATTGGGAAGAAGATCTCTTAATCAATATATCAGAAAAGGAGTGGAAGGTAGCAAAGCAGAGAATTCACTCGAGCTCCATATGCGCAAAGCATAGAATTATTCAACTAAATATTATGTATCGAGCTCATCTGTCTTACTTAAAACTGTCCAAAATGTTTCCAGGGCAAGATCCAACCTGCGAACGCTGCAACCAAACTCCTGCCTCACTGGGTCACATGTTTTGGGCCTGCACCAAACTAACATCATTTTGCCCAAAATTTTTAAGTGCCTTTCAGACAGCCTTGGTATCACAATCCCTCCTAACCCATTAACAGATGTGTTCGGTGTTCTTCCAGATGGACTTGAAGTGGAGAAGGACAAGCAAACGGTGATTGCATTCACTACACTTTTGGCACGCAGACTTATTTTGTTAAATTGGATGAATCCTAACTCTCCTCTGATAAGTCAGTGGGAAACCGATGTTTTATATTATTTGAAATTGGAAAAAATCAAATTCTCAGTTAGAGGATCTGTACAGAATTTTTTCAAATTTGGCAGGATCTAATCAATATTATTTTAGAATAAGAGAAATAACTATTACCACATTTATTTCCCTTCTCCATTTCTTATTTACCTATATATATTTCTTCCTTTCTTTTGTTTATTGTTGCCTTATTAAAACGCCCTAAGCAATTCTCCTTTGGCAAAGCTCTCCATCTCAGGGGTGGGGTTTGATTTGTCTTCAATTTTTTTTTGTTATAAATTGATCTATTTGTATGGAATGATTACAATAAAATTAATAAATAAATTAAAATAAAATAAAATAAAATAAAATATTGACAATGACAAGTTTTATAAAGTATAATTCCTATAGTTTGGTCCAATCAAGGTGGTTCTGAATGCCTAAACTGCACTGATTATACTGTATACTAGGTAAACCACCATCTAAAATGCCTTTTATATCATTACATAATGTACCAGTAAATCCGACACATCACCATCAAATTTTAAAATGGAATATTTAGAAAATATCAGATGTTATTCTTTTTTTTCCATTTTTTATTGATTTAATTGAAATCACACAACATTCCATACAAATACATCAATTTTACAAGAATAGGATTGAAAACAAATCAACCCCCACCCCTGAGAAAGAGAGCATGGCTAGCAGAATAAAACTTAAACCTAGTAAAAATTGGCAAATAGATAAATTAATACATGAATATAGAGAAATGGAGAAGACAAAAAAAGAGAATAGGGAGAGAATCTGCTTCCTCAGTGCTTTAAAAGCTTATTCTAAAATGTTATTGATTAGATCCTGTCAGCTTTGGAGAAATTTCTGCACAGATCCTCTAAGTGAGAATTTTATTTTTTACAATTTCAAATAATATAAAACATCAGTTATCCACTGACTTAAAAGGGGAGAGTTAGGATTATTCCAGTTGAGCAAGATAAGTCTACGTGCCAATAGTGTAATAAAGGCAATTACAGTTTGTTTGTCCTTCTCCACTTTAAGCCCATCTGGAAGAACACCAAATACAGCTGTTAGTGAATTAGGAGGGATTGGAACACCAATTTCAAGGAGAAATAACAAAAAAATAAAAATAAATAAATAAATAAATACTGTAAATGAACTTCCAAACACCAAAAAGTACATTTTTTTCTCCCCAAATGTGAATATTTCACCTCAAAGCCCTTATAAATAATATGAATAATTATTTGCACTGTAGTTCCAATATCCATTTCTTTAAAAAGTGTATGCTATGTCATTTTTTCTTTATTTATTTCTTGAATAATTACAACTACTGTGGTGTGTGCTGTCATTTTTGCTGTATAAACTTAACTGTTGCAATTGCTTAAAAAATTTAAGAATGTTAAGTCATATAAATTGACTTTTCCAGCAAGTGTTTGTTTGCATTGTTACCGTAGCTTACAAACAAAATGTAAAATTGTGCAGCTGGGCAGTTTCAAAATTCTCTTACACCCTTTCATAGGGATAATTTATTATTATTACAAAATTGCAGTTGGGTATTTTTTGTACGTGGATTACTCGTTTAGCCGGATGTAATTGTTGACGATTTGGCCTGATCCTGGATCTGTCGGTTTTTTGAAACTCTTGCTGGATGTGTTGTCATAGCAACACATCCTAATCCTCAAACCTGCTCGGAGCAGGTTTGTTCGATGTAAACAGGGATTAGCTCACACACTTAATCAGTGTCCGTGCATGGAATTCATTCAGTCATGGCTTCACTGTTCATGAATGAGCGACCAATTGATATCGGTGCGCAAATTATAAGAAGAGAATTTCATATAGAGAGGGTTTTGCGTGATCGGCAAGATCCTTTATTGCTCCCGGAGGAAATTCTTTTTGAAAGATACCGCTTTAGCCGAGGGGGAATATTGTACCTCAAAGATTTATTACCACCTTATATTCGAAGTCAAACTCGGCGAAGTCAGGCTCTCACAACCACACAGACAGTATGCATTGCTTTTTTGCAAGCGGCATTTTTTTATATACTGTAGGCGATGCGGAAAATCTGTCTAAAAGTGCATTCTGCCAGGCAATTCGTAAAGTCTGTTTGGCTCTGAAATATTTCCTTCGGGTTTTCATAGTGTTTCCTGGACACCTGCGTGTGCAGACAATAAGAGGCGTTTCATGCCATTGCAGGTAGGCAATACACAGGCTAAAACACCCACAGTTCTATAAAGACTCTCACAATCAGCCTAATATTCTCATTACCCAGGGAGTGGAGTTTGATCAAACATTATTTGGAAAATGTACCTCTCCTCCTGATGAATAATCAGACACAGTGTCTTCATCAAATATTTGACCTTCGTCAATATCTCGTTGGTCAGACACAAGTTCTAGGGATATGACATTCCCTGCAACTGACCCAACAAAAAAGAGGGCTATATGGAACATACCTATAGCACACATGGAGGACAAATATATGCAATGACCATCGTTTACCTGAAATGAAGTGACCACTGCATCCTGCCACTGGTTCTGAGGAGGACCTTCCCCGTGGAATGCCCTCAGAAACAGGGCGATGGGCATTTTGCTGGATAGCCAACTCTTCTGCAGGGGTTAGGTCTGGACCGCGTGGACCTCCACCTGTTTTTTGCTTGTCTGCCTTCTTATTAGCTTTAAAATTAACGTTCTTTACATTATATATGATTCTTTATGTCATCAATTCTTTAAATAGTTATATACCAATATTTACCAGTTTGAAGTATATTCTTGTACTTCACTTTAACCTGTTCCCATGTTCTCCTTGTGCTCACGTTTGATCTGGAATTATGACATATTAAATAATAATTAATCTGACACACCCCCCTCTCGGGGAACCAAACCTCGAATGTCAGCGGCGAAGCTTCTAACGTTGCGCCACGGTGTGTGGGTGCAGTGAGTGTGTACACCTGATGAGCCCAGAATTAGAGCGAAACACGTGTCGCACACTCGTTGCATTATTTGACAGTAAAACTATTTCAACCATTCTATGATCTGCTTCTCGCAACTGAAGCCACCGTGGCTGATGTTAGCCGACTTGCTGACCAACCACAAGTGTTACCTGGTAGGTAACCACCCATACAATCAGATTGTGATTCAGACTACGAATGCCATGAATATATATATATATATAATAATTCTATATTTCATTTCTTATGCCTAATGTTATATTGCTTGTATTTCCTTTTCATTATACATTCTTGCTATTTCATCATTGTGATTATCAGTATGTGCCAGGAGAAAGGCTGACGAAGTTCTTTGTTTCTAGAGATTTCTTACAACACAAATGTCTAGTAAAAGGAGATTAAGCTCCTAGTTAGACACTGATTTGGTTCACTGTACCAAAACAATATTATTTTAAATATACAGAAAGTAGTTGCCACACCCTGGAGTCTGGGACCTTACAGCTGCTGGATGTGTATTTGTTCTCAAAATCCTGGAAGTTAAATGATATCATCAGTACAACAGCATTCAGAACTAACACATCCAATGCTATCTGAGTTTGTGGATTCACAGACAAACCAACTTTGTGCATGTATTAGTTTTGCTATGTAAACTTCCCAGAGCTTGACTTTTGCTTTAGATTTCCTTGGTATGCTTTTTCCTTTTAGATTTGTGTACAGACAAAAGACGATTCACCAATCAGAAAACAGAGCTCACTAGACAGTATAACAGTTTTAATTTTTAAGCCATATTTCATGTTGGATATGCTGTCACTGAAATAAATAAAGGACAAAATAATTAAAGAAATACATAAAGAAAAAAAAACAAAAAATTTCATAACACATTTAATTAATTATGCTGACATATTGTTATTTTTATTTATTTGTCATACTTCACAATATATGTGTTCGTTTGCATATTTTTTACTGTTTTATTTATTTAATCTTGTTCAAATATTCCTCCATAGGCACATGCCATGATATTTACCCTGGAAATGCCAATGATATCTCTGATTATGGCTCCCATGACAATGTAAGAAAGACAAAAAAGCAAAATGGCATTGCGTAACAACAAAAACAAGATGGTAATGAAATATAGCAAACCCAAAATGAAAATTTAAGTAAAAAATTTAAGGGCCAAAAATTAAATCTTACAAATGTTACAGAAAAGTGTGAGGAAAGATTACCAAACTACTACAGTACTATTCAGTGACAGTGTTGTGATTTTTAGGAGGAATTGTTTCAAACAGATCAGAAGAGACATAGTCAAAGTGAAACAATAGTCAGTACTGGGAAATCACAATATATTACAACAAAACCAAAAGGTGAAGCCAAATCTTAGCCAGGAAACTAAGCTAAGGTCAAAATCAAATCTCCAAAAGGACTGATTATTTAAGCAAAGAGAATATATAAAGTTTGATATATACAGTGATCCCCCGCTATATCGCGGTTCAGCTATCGCAGATTTTTCTGTGGAACATATCTAATTTTCTAATTTTCTAGTGTGGAAATCTGCGGTTTTATAGTGATCGTGTTTTATGGGTTTTTGACAACTTTTTACGTTGAAATAAGCATTTTCCTATGGTAAACTATTAATAACAACAATGTATTACTGTAATTATGACATATATATATATATATATATATATACCTGTACTGTATATAAATAAAAATGGAGTAAAAATTCAATGAGTAAAAATTTAATAAGTACATCCTACCTGTAGTGTACTTTGCTGCCAATTCATAACAAAGCATATTGTTTTCAGCAGTCACTACGTATGCTAGACAAAAGTTTGTTAGAATAATATTATAATTTATAATAACTAACCATATACGTAACATTTGAGCAATGCACTAGTAAATCATAAAACATACTGCTACGTACAGGAATATGTAGACAGAGTCGCAATTCATAACGAAATGTACATATGCTTTTCATTTGTCACTACGTATGCTAGACAAGAGTTCGTTAGAACAATACGTATTATAATTTATAATAACTATAACATAACTGTAAATATTGACTAAAATGCAGTAAAAAGTCAATATGTATATAAAATAATGAACATTTAAGCAATACAGTAAATCATTAAGTATACATACATTGTACACTACGGTAGGCGAAGAGTTTCACGTTGCAGTACCCAGATGATTTCTTACAAGGCCCGTTATTGGCTGAAAGAGGAGACTCAACCAGTCAGAGCAGGATTTTCATTCTCTTGGGCTCTGATTGGCTGCTGCTAACGTGGTGTAATCTTGCAAGAACAGCGAGCATGGGTCTCAGTTCTCTGTGTATCGTGTACCTTGCTTGTGGTCCGATTGTTGTTAGCAAACTTTTTGTGAACTTTTTGTTTTGTTTTAAGCCCTACGATGGCTCCCAAGCATCCTTCTACAGGGTATATTGCAGATTGGGTCTGGAACGTAACTTCCGTGATAGATGGAGGATCACCTGTAGTGTGTCAAAAGGTGATCTTTAAACCCATAGCATACTTTCCACCATTTTGGGGTACCTTTTGTTAATGGTTATTATAGTGTTACTGTGCAGGGTTTATGTGCACGCCACGCACTTACTGGTCAATTCATAAAAGACTTAGTGTGCATGTTAAATATTTGTTGTGTATCAGTCTTCATCTTTGACAGTAGAACTTTGGTTAGCTTTTTCGTTTTGGCAAATACAATCCTGCTATTACAGTTTCAATAGTTGTCATGGTTTCTGACTACATCTCATCTCCTGGTCCAGATCAAGTCAGGTCAGGTTGGGGAGCATGCACTGGTACAGCGCATTGTCATACCCACCACACGATGAAACAGCTCAGGATCCTGGTTGGTAACCCCCACAGGCAGACACGTGGTACAGACCCACCCTCCAGAAATGACCATGGGTGTCCCCTTAGCCTGGTCCACTCAACAGTTAGAATCCTGTCAGCCGGATCACCCTCGGGGGAATCACACCATGCGGCCATAGTGCTGTAACTGACACTCCTTCACAATGCAGGTAATGTGCCTCATTCAGGACTCCATGAGCAACTGTTCATTCGACACAAAGTCAAACCAGAGGTACCCAAGGATTCTCCAAAGAGACACAGTACCAAAGGAGTCTAGTCTTCGTTTCAGGTCACTAGATAGCTTCCATGTCTCACAACCATATAGCAAAACAGGAAGCACCAGGACTCCAAAGACTTGGACCTTTGTTCTTTTGCAAAGATATCTGGAGAACCACACAAACCTTTCCAGCAACCTCATGATCCCCCATGCTCTCCCAATCTGCCTACTAACTTCATCTCCTGGTCCCTTATTGTATAATCATTATTATCATCTGCTTTCTTTCACCACTGGCAGAACAGTATGCAATGTTCCAAAGAGAATCTTGAATTAATGAATTTTGGCTGGGAGAAATTCAAAAAGTGATTCACACCAGACATTGAAATTTTTATACCTCACTATGACTCAAATTCCAATCAACAATCAAAACAATGGAGTGATGGAGAATCTCAAACAATAAAAATGTACAAAATACAAGGCAACATCATCAGATCTTGTGCACAGTTTTTATGATATTGAAAGTGTAAACCATATCAATCCTATACTACAAAAAGCCTAACAAAGCTAATCCTGTTCACCTAATTTCTGCAAAATGATATCAAATCGAGTTTTGATAGTCGCAAAAGTCCTAATTTCCATGTCTTTTACTTTGATTCCTAACCTTTCATGTAGGGTATTATTAAAAGCAGTCTGAAAATCAAGCAAGATCTTTTGAATCTCCCTGACCTAGTCTTTTTTTCCTCTGTCATACAATTCCAACATATTAGTAAAACTCAACCTCTCCTATCTAAACTCATGCTGGCTGCTCACTAACACAAGCATGTGATGCTCAGTCTTTTCCTTAATACAGTAATTGCTTTCATTAATGTATCTGTGATGCATGTTAAGCATACTGACTTACAGTTACTTGGATCTGCCCAAGCACTCCTTTTATATAACAGGATAATATTTGCAATCTTCCAGTCCTTATGAATCTCTACAGTGTGCACTGACTTTTGAAAAATATGTGCCAAGGTTTTATATATGCACTCGTTAAACTCATTAAGCATTGTTATATGGTTCTGGTAATTTGTTTGACTTCAGCCTCCCTAATCCCTTCAGTCTCTAGAATTTCCATATCACTCCTGTCACTTTTAGCAAGTTATCCACTTTTTCATACATGGAAACTTCAGAAAAATGCAAGTTTAGAGCATTTGCTATTTTACAAACCACATATTTTAATTATAGTTACTAATACACTTGG
The DNA here is from genome assembly GCF_900747795.2 of Erpetoichthys calabaricus. Taxonomy (NCBI): domain Eukaryota; kingdom Metazoa; phylum Chordata; class Cladistia; order Polypteriformes; family Polypteridae; genus Erpetoichthys; species Erpetoichthys calabaricus. The sequence continues at coordinate 46,341,328 of NC_041411.2, read as the reverse complement.
TACACTTACACCTGTGGATCTGAAGAAACGCCACACTCATCTTATTCAATAGGACATGTGACTACCACCTTTTCCACACTCTGAGGAGCTGTTTGTGTGGCGCGCACTGCATCCAGACCTCAAGTCAGCTACAGAAGAGTAGGTGCAGAACCAAGGCGTAATATTGTATTTGAGTGGCTAGAAAAGCTTTGTGAATGTTATAACAAGTGTAATAGTGTCCTTTGAAATGTTGTTCAATAATAGAACTTGATTGGGTTATTGTTTCTATTAATAAGACACAATCAAAAATATTTGATCAGCCTTGATTTATTGGAAGAGTGCCCATCTAGTGCCACCTTTGTCAACTAGCTTAGGGGTAACTGTTGACTGTAATCTAAATTTTAAATCGCATATTAATCAGATCACTAGGACAGCATTTTTTCACTTAAGAAACATAGCAAAAGTTAGACCTCTTATATCATTGAACGATGCGGAGAAATTAGTTCACACGTTTATTTTCAGTCGACTAGATTACTGTAATGCACTCCTCTCAGGACTACCCAAAAAAGACATCAATCGTTTGCAACGAGTGCAGAATGCAGCTGCTAGAATCCTAACCAGGAAAAGAAAATCCGAGCACATCTCTCCAGTTTTGATGTCACTACACTGGTTACCTGTGTCATTCAGAATTGACTTTAAAATTCTGCTTATGGTTTATAAAGCCTTAAATAATCTTGCCCCATCTTATATATCGGAATGTCTGACACCTTATATTCCAAATCGTAACCTCAGATCCTCAAATGAGTGTCTCCTTAGAATTCCAAGAGCAAAACTTAAAAGAAGTGGTGAGGCGGCCTTCTGCTGTTATGCACCTAAAATCTGGAATAGCCTGCCAGTAGGAATTCGCCAGGCTAATACAGTGGAGCACTTTAAAAAACTGCTGAAAACTCATTACTTTAACATGGCCTTCTCATAACTTCACTGTAATTTAATCCTGATACTCTGTATATCTAATTCATTATAATAACTATTCATTCAAAATCTGTACTAACCCCTACTCTCTCTTCTGTTTCCTTTTCCGGTGCCCTTTTGGTGGTGGCTTGCGCTACCACCATCTACCCAAAGCACCATGATGTTCCAACAATGATGGATGGATTAAAAGCCAGAAGTCTGTATGACCATCAGCATCAAGTGACTCTGTGAGAACCCTAACTACAAAGAGGACTATTTCATTTATGTTAGGTAGAATGCCCAGAGGGGACTGGGCGGTCTCGTGGCCTGGAACACCTACAGATTTTATTTTTTTTCTCCAGCTTTCTGGAGTTTTTTTTTTTTTTTTCTGTCCACCCTGGCCATCGGACCTTACTCCTTTTCTATGTTAACTAATGTTGTCTTATTTTAATTTCTTATTTTGTCTTTTATTTTTCTTTTCTTCATTATGTAAAGCACTTTGAGCTACTTTTTGTATGAAAATTTGCTATATAAATAAATGTTGTTGTTGCTGTAGTTACTTTTTTGTCTTGTTTCTTCTCTTACCATCAAACTAATTTATTGTCATTTAAATTAATATTGAACTCTCATTAAGAGTGATTTATACAATACTGTAATAAAAAAGACATCACTGTTCTTGAAAAGAAATACTCAGCAAGACCGTATATATTTATGGGCTATCTGAAATTCAGCCCTGTATTTCTTATGTGAAATGGAAAAGCTACAGGGCAGATGAATAAGTAGGAGAAATTAAAGCTCTTGATATCCATGTGAACACTGCCATCATTTATTAATTCTAAGAAAATAAATCTCATAAAACATTTCAGTGGAGATCTGCAGTATTGGCTCTGTAGCAGCAGCGCTGAACTTAACCTACAGTCAAATCACCACTGCTGTAAGTGAAACTACAACTGTATCATGGAAGACAATGATACTAAAATAATTAGAACATATATCATTAATCATTAAAATATAACATTAACAATAATGAAATAAACATTAAATAGATAATGACACCTTGACATTGCACATCACCTCCACCCTTTGGCTAGTGGGTGGTGAGCCCGCATGGCAGCTCCATTCACTGCAGCTGATAATATAATGCATTTGTCTCAATCTTAAAATATATTTTTACAGAGAATTCTTATTTTCAATATTTCTTTTAAATACCATTGAACTCACAACTTGATCTGTGTTAATAAAAGAAACAGTTGACTCTGGTGCCATATAAAAAGTGAATTTGTAGAAGCATATTTTGCATCATATACTGTACATCTGTGCCACTATTGCTACCTCCTACATCATGCATTCAATTAGCAATATGTGATTAATATTTACACAGCTTTTTACGTCTGGATTACTTACTGCATTTCCAAGGGACAGAAATATGTGTGCATAGTAAGTGCCATGGTTCAGCCTGGATTTTCTCCCTGGCGCAAATGTGGCTTCTGTTTGTTTAATCTTTTTTCATTGTCTCTTAAATTTTATTTTGTAAATATTATTGATTTTGTTTTTATTTTCTTTGAGCAATTCACTGCCAAGTGGAAAGTGACTGGGATCAGGACCAGCACCACCAAGTCTGAGTTTAGATAAAGGGGACGTATCTGCCCTAAATGGAGAAGTTAAAGTATCTCAGGATCTTGTTCATGAGTGATGGAAGAAGGAAACATGAGGTTGGCAAGTGGATTGCAGCGACGACAGCTGTTCTTTTTTTTTCTTTTTTTTATTAGTTTTATTGTAATCATTTCGTAACAGATAGATCAATTTTTACAAAAAATAGGATTGAAAACAAATCAAACCCCACCCCTGAGAAGGAGAGCATGGCCAAAGGAGTAATACTTAAGGCTTGTAAACATACCTAAATTATTGAGTTTAATAGGGCAGAAAAGATAAATGGAGAAGGAAAAGAAATGCAGAAATAATTATTTCTTCTTATTCTAAAATATTATTGATTAGATCCTGCCAGGTTTTGAAAAAATTCTGTACAGATCCTCTAACTGAGAATTTGATTTTTTCCAATTTCAAATAATATAAAACATCGGTTTCCTACTGACTTATAAGAGGAGAGTTAGGATTCTTCCAATTTTAACAAAATAAGTCTGCATGGCAAAAGTGTAATGAATGCAATCACCGTTTGCTTGTTCTTCTCCACTTCAAGTCTGTCTGGAAGAACACCAAATACAGCTGTTAATGGGTTGGGAGGGATTGGGACCCCAAGGCTGTCTGAAAGGCACTTAAAAATTTTGGTCCAAAATGTTGTTAATTTGGTGCAGGCCCAAAACATGTGACCCAGTGAGGCAGGAGCTTGGTTGCAGCGTTCGCAGGTTGGATCTTGCCCTGGAAGCATTTTGGACAGTTTTAAGCAAGACAGATGAGCTTGATATATAATTTTCAGTTGAATAATTCTATGCTTTGCGCATATGGAGCTCGAGTGAATTCTCTGCATTGCTACCTTCCACTCCTTTTCTGATATATTAATTAAGAGATCTTTTTCTCATTGTCCTCTTGGATCTTTGAAAGGAAGGGACTCTAATAAAATTTTATATATTGCAGAAATGGTGTCTAAGTCCTCGAAATTGAGCAGTATTTTTTCCAGCATGGTGGAGGGTACGAGATGGGGAAAATCGGGCAGGTTCTGTTTAACAAAGTTTCTAATTTGAAGATAGTGAAAGAAATGTGTAGCTGGAAGGTTAAATTTGGAATGTAATTGTTTGTAGGATGCAAAGATGTTGTCTATATAAAGATCTCTGAGCAATTTAATCCCAAATCTTTTCCAGATATTAAAAACTAGATATGTTTGCGAGGGTTGAAAGAGGTGGTTCTCCTGCAGAGGTGCCACCGATAAAAGATTTTCCATCTTAAATTGCTTTCTAAATTGGCTCCCTGTTCTGAGTGAGTGAAGCACAATTGGGTTATTAGTATATTTGCGATAACTTGCATTTATTGGAGTGCAGAGCAGGGAATATAAAGAAGTACTGCAGGATTTTACTTCTATTGCGGACCAAGCCTGTGTATGTTCATCTATTTGTGTCCAGGTTTTTAAGGCTTGTATGTTTGCTGCCCAGTAATAAAACTGAAAATTAGGTAGAGCAATGCCACCTTCTGCCTGAGGTCTTTGTAGGGTCGCTCTTCGGATACATGAATGTTTTGAGTTCCATATAAATGAGGTTATGGTTGAATCTAATTGCTTAAAAAATGATTTATTGATATATATTGGAATGTTTTGAAATAAAAAAAGAAGTTTAGGAAGGATATTCATCTAACAATGTTAATTCTTCTGGCTAGAGTGAGATGAAGGGTTGACCTTCTATGCAAGTCTTGCTTAATTTTTTCCATACAGACGGCGAAATTTTGTTGATAAAAGAGGTTTATGTTTACTTGTGATATTTACCCCTAGGTATTTAAACTGATCTGCTATGGTAAAAGGTAGGGTGTCCAATCTAATATTATATGCTTGTGAATTCACTGAAAAGAGTATACTTTTATTCAAATTAATTCTAAGACCAGAGATCTTTTGAAATTCTGTAAGTGCTGTTAAAACTGCAGGCACAGTGTTTTCTGGGTCTGATATATATAAAACCATATCATCTGCATATAGAGAAATTTTCTGTTCCATTCCTTCTCTGATAATCCCCTTTATCTGATAAGAATTTTGACAGTGAACCGCCAGTGGTTCAATGGCGATTGCAAACAGCAGTGGTGACAAGGGACATCCTTGTCTGGTGCCACATTCTAGTTTAAAGTAGTCTGAACAAATGTTGTTAATATAAACTGAAGCTTCTCAATTGGTCAGTAGTTTGATCCATGCACAAATATTCGGGCTAAACCCAAATTTCTCCAATGCAGTGAAAAGGTAGTTCCATTCAATCATGTCAAATGCTTTTTCTGCATCCAATGATAATAATATCTCTGGGGTGTTTGACTTTGCTGGTGAATATATAACATTAAACAGGCGTCGAAGATTGGAAGATAAGTGTTGGCCTTTAATAAATCTAGTTTGATCATGTGATATTACCGAAGGCAGCATTTTCTCCATCCTTCTAGCTATAATTTTTGAGAGTATCTTAACATCATTATTCAGAAGTGAAATTGGTCTGTATGATGCACATTGTAACAACTCCTTATTTTGTTTAGGAAAAACGGTGATTAATGCTTGACGAAAGGTTTGAGGTAGAATTTGATTGTCTCTAGCTTCTGTAAATGTTGGCAATAAGAGGAGCAACGGCAGCTGTTCTATGGGCGCTCTACTGGTCTGTAGTGGTGAAGCGAGTGCTGAGTCTAAAGGCAAGAATGTTGGTTTACCAGTCAATCTACATCAATATCCTCACCTATGACCATGATCTATGGGTAATGACCGAAAGAATGAGATTGTGAGTAAAAGTGGTAGAAATGAGGATTTCTTACAGAATGGCTGGGCAGACACTCAGTGATAAGATGAGAAGCTAAGTGAATCAGGAAAGCCTCAGTAAAGACTCACTGCTCCTTCAGATCAAGAGGAGCCAATTGAGGTAGTTTCAGCATGTCATAAAGATGCCTAACCAGCCACTCTCCCGGGTGGAGACCCTGCATCAAACCATGGACACATTGGAAGGATTATATCTCTCAGTTGAATTAGGAATGCTAGGTAATTCTCCAGGAAGAGCTGAAATCTGTAGCTAGGGAAAGGAAGGCCTAAGCTGGCCTGCTTGGCCTGATGCCACCATGACCTTCACCAGGAAAAGTGGCTTTAGAAAATGAGATGATAAATTTGATAATTTTTTTATTGATATTTTTTAAAGTTTGTTTTCTGGTGCCTTGACCTTTAAATTATAATATTCTTCATTGCTCAGTCCATCCTTGGCTGTCACTATCAATGTCCTGGGTTCAAGAAGGAGTGTGCCAGCTGCAGACAACTCTGGCATCACATGATCAGTGAACAATTTTTAGTTGACTAAGACCATGCTTGGTGTATATTGAACTAGAATGTTCCTGAATTCCATTCCCCTTCTGAAATTTTAATTGAGAGATCCCTTTCCCATCGTTCCCTAAGATCATTAAGGGGCACTCTTTTTCATTGTAATTTTTGGAATATGGAGAACCTTGCACAGGATAAACTATTACAATGATAAAATGCATATTATTTAAAAACAAAGAAAATTATAAAGTAAAAAAAAAAAACAGATCAAAAATACAAAATGACTCATGTTTTCTCTTGCCAACTCTTGATTACGTTTTAGGCTTTAGGATCAAGAATCAGTGATGCGTGATTCATGTTATATTACAGTTGCCCTGATGAGTAAGAATATACTCATGGGCAAGCAAGTTACCAGGCAACAATAAAATGATACATCTGAACTGGCCAAGGCTGAACTGGAGTAAACTTTGCCATGTTATGAAACAGATTTGACCTTTTTAGTGGAGACTCATTGAGGTTTGGTTGTACCTTTCCATTCAGCAGGAGGACCTGGCTGGTGAGTGTACCCCCTGCTGACAGGAAGGCTGGTTTATACTTTGGTGCACAAATTTCAGACTGCCTGACAGAGTCAAATTGAACACAACTGACATAGACAAAATGAAGACAGCACCTGTTTCATTCCTACTGTCACATATAATGAAGCTGTGGGAATGGGAAAAAAACCCAAACAATATTAAAAGTGATTGGTTACACATGTTAAACACATTTTTAAGTCCATTTATGTTGCTTGACATGACTCTGTGAGGTTACAAATACTTCATGTAATGTCACTTCCAGGCTCTCTTTTTTCATAGCTAGATAGATAGATAATACTTTATTTGTCCCCAAATGGAAAATGCAATTTTACAAAAGCTCAAAAAAATGATTATTTAGGTGGTTACCTAACAGGTATCTCTAGTAGTTGCTCAGCCAGTTGGCAAACATCCACCACGTAATGAGAAATGTCCAATTCTTTTATGTAAGATGTGGGAACTGTTACAGTGACTTACTGCGAATTCAGGTACCGTGACATTTTGGTTACTGCAGAGAAGCATTTTAATGCTGGAAGGGTTTCATCAGACAGAGTGGAAAATGCAGGAGAGGGACTGGAGATTTAGAAATGAGAAATGGTAAAAAAACGTAAATCTAAATGTGTGATCCAGACATTGAAATGCAAACTGAATTTGCCTTTGTCACTGCCCTGGGAAATAAGCTACATTATCTTGGCTGACTCACCAAAAGTTTATAAGAACATTGCAATTTTATTTAGAAACTGTTTTCTATTCTTTTTTAATTATCAGATAAAATACCCTCTTCAATGTGAGCTAATCACCTGTAAAATGAAGCAAAGCTACCTCTCACTGAATTTGCTATTTAAAAGCAGGTAATCGGGGAAATTTATGTAATTAATGAACAGCCTGCTTTATTTACGAAGAATGGAGAAGTGAAAATGCATCCCTTATAACTAAGTGGTAAACATAATTATATTTTGAGTGAATCCTATGTCTCATAAAATTAAATTCAATACTGTAGTCATTCAAATAAAGATTGGGTTTTGAGGTATGCTTGTTTACTATGTTTCCATCAATATCTGTGTGCAGGAAACAAAGTGTCCATACCAAAAATGTATTCCTGGAAATTGTCTTAAAAGTAAAAGCATTTAACCTCCTTGACAGACTCATGCTAACCTTCACCAAGCTTACTTTGCATACCACAAAACAGCATCAAACAGGCACCTCAAAATGTATTCCTTTTTTACTGAGTAGTGACAAACACGCAAGTATGATGAGGGTTTTACAGGGTTCACAGCAAAGGTACACGGGCGTTGTGAGAAGAGGACACTGTCAGTAACTGAGCTTCCACTTTCCTTCTTAGATAGGACAAATGAAGTCAGAATGGGACCAATGGCACTACTTTTGCCTGCATTTAAGTCCACTCCATCCGGTCTGTCAAGACAAAATGGCGAACAAGACTGGAAGTGAATAGTCATTTGACTACATCAGCCAAGGAAACCACAACGCTGCCATTTTCATGCTTTGTTTAACTTAACATCTGTTAAGGCTATTAAGCAGGGTTCTTCCCAGCTGGGATCCCATCTCTTTTTATATATTTTCGTTATAATCATTTTATAGTGTTATCATTTTTGCTAAGTTTGGACATCTGGAGCTACATAATTACTTATTTTTTGCAGATTTTTTTTTATTTTGTCAATTCAACTTTAATTTTTTGTCTGGTTAAAATTCAAGCATTTGTATCAGTTTCATACACCTGTACAACTTTATCTATAAAGCCTGTATTTTAAGGCAGTGGTTAATTTCCTGTGGCTTAAAGAGTGCCCATTGCACACCGTAATAGAGCTTAATAACCCCTATACAAACCCGTATGATTGTTTCATGTATAGAATGACACACTTTGCCATTGACCAGTTGGGTTGATCCAGGGGTGTGATTGATAGGATATGCTCAGCATAACAAGACTCAAGACACCAACGTAGTTTTCCAAAACCAGGGTTACTGTTGTTACAAAGCAAACTCATTTTAACAATGCGAGCAACTGTTGGTGTAAGATATAGGTTTTGCTTCTTGTGCTTTCAATAAAATCCATCTTGTGGTACGTATTGTGAATGGTTCATCTTCTTTACTCAAGGCCCAATTGCTTATGAAAATATTTTTAAAGTTAGAATACAGAAAGGTCATTTTGCTGCCTGTGGAGAACATTGTGATCGATTTGGACTATTTTCTAACTCCGCCTAAAGTAGGAGACAGTCAAATTGAATATAAAATAAGCAAGGTGTGAAATACAGTATTGTTGACTCTGTCCTCCTTAAAGAGGCAAGAGTTCCCTGAAAGTGTCATTCGTGAACAGTTTTTCTTTCAAAGCAACAATTTTGACATACTGGCTTGGGTCAGCATCAGCATATGTACCCTTTATGGGTGTGTGTATAGACACTAGATGATTGTGCACTTTGATTTGGAGCACCTTGTATCAGTGAAAAGCAAGATGAATAATTGCAGGTTGCTGTGAGGTTGTCGCCTTCACATTACTGACAGCTCAGATGATGGTGTGTGAACAGACTCACGCACTGGGACTGGGATGCTTTGCCATTCTAAAAGCATGCATGTGCATGTGACCTGGAAGAAAGCAGCTTAATGCCTTAGTCATGTGGCACACCTCAGGGGTTTTAACAGCAGGCAGCCCTTGCCTGAAGTAAGTGCAATTTGTTTTTAGTTTGGATCAGGACTGGAGACCTTGTGCTCAATTACAAGAATTGCCTATGAATGGACATGACGGGTACTAGTAATCTCCTTAGCATGATGAGGAATTAGATTGCAAGGAAGAGACATTGTTAAACTGGGGCTAAGTTTATTTTTCTTTATGAGCCCATTAAGTGCAAAGAGACTTTATGGCTCCTTTAAATTGACAGACCAGGATCAACAACTGTAGGAGCTCAGGCAAGATTTCATCAGACAAGGTTACACCCCCAAAACAACAGACACTCAAATAAGAAGAGCTACTGCCACACCCAGAGACAACCTTCTGGAATATAAAACCAAAGACAACAAGAACCGCATCCCCCTTGTTGTCATCTACAACCCACATCTTGAAACACTTCGAAAAATTATAAAAGAACTTCAGCCAATACTAAACAATGACCAAACACTGAAAAATGTATTTCCTGAACCTCCCCTCCTGGCATACAGACAACCACCAAACCTTCAATAACTAATTGTCCGAAGCTCCCTAAGTGAACCAACAGAAAATGGCACATCTCAATGCCTACAGAAAAGATGCAAAACATGTGCCCACATCTATGATACAGACCGTATAGTTATACCACACTGCCGACTTGAACATCACATAAAGGGATCATTTTCCAGCAGATGATCTAATGTAGTCTACCTAATGTCCTGAAACTGCACTCTATGTGGGAGAAACTGGACAAACACTCCGCCAGAGAATGAATTTACACAGGTTCCACATTAAACGTGGCAACACAGATGTTTCTGTAGCGGCCCACTTCAACAGCCATGGACATTGTGAGAAGGACTTTAAAGTCACAGTGCTTATGGGCAACTTCAAAACACAGCAAGAGAGAAAAGAATGGGAAGTTAAACTCATGCTAAAATTTAATACTTTACAACATGGACTGAATAGAGACAAGAGTTTTATGGCCAGATATGAGGATTGTTTACATCTCTCAGAATGACAGACAACTGGACTACAGATCCACATTGTTTTGAAAAAAGTCATTACAAACTTCAAAAGACTTTGTTGGACAGTTATCTTATCCAGAGATCTTGACAATACATTGTTCTTTTCTCTCTTGTTAAATTAGCCCTAGCCTGAATGAATCTATTAATTTTTTACATTTAAAATTTCTCATTTAAAGATTTACCAATGTTGTTTCTTGTCCTAGAGTGTGTATATAAACATATGGAACTCCAGTTTCTGTATTACATCTTACCTGAAGAAGGGGCCTGAGTTGCCTCGAAAGCTTGCATATTGTAATCTTTCTAGTTAGCCAATAAAAGGTGTCATTTTGCTTGGCTTTTCTCTACATTCATAATGGCTAACACGGTACAACACCCTAGTACTATTGATTTTCTTGTAAGTGTATTTGGAAGATGTTTCAAGTTCTTGTTGTACTTTTATTACTCACTTTCATTCACTTTTTTAAAGTATTTCTTATTACTTTTTAACAAAGTATAACTTTGACTGTTTTTAAATTAAGATTTGTGTTTTTTATGCACAATTAAAGCCCTGTTTTTGTAACTATGCCTTCTGTGTCTGCCGTCTTACTGTTCCGCTGGTCCTTGGGCCCCAAATTTTGACAAAACACTTTGAAGACCCTGGGATGTGACAGTATGTATTATAATTATACTAGGGGGCTCCGCCCCCTGCTCGCTTCGCTCGCCAACCCCTGGCGTTGGGGCATGACAAAGAGTGAGATGTATGAATTAGATATAGAATAGTGTGCAGGTGTGGATGATGCATATAGAAAGCACAAAATACAGTGTTTGGTACAGAATAATGGTTTATTGGAATATTTCTTTTTACACAACATTAGTAGTAAAGATGGTGTCCTGTCCTTGAATGAGTCTTCCTTGGCATGGAGAATTTATAACTTTAACTTTAACGTCAGATGAACGTCGAACACGTGAGAAGGCAACATAAAGTTGTCCATGTCCAAAAACGGGTTCAGAGAGGTAGATGCCAACCTTGTCCATGGTTTGTCCTTGTGATTTGTTGATGGTCATGGCAAATGCAGGTTTAATGGGGAACTGTCGGCGTTTCAATGTAAAAGGTAATTCTAGGTCAGAACTCGTAAGGTCAATTCTAGGAATGAGAACAGTATTGTTAGCATGTGATCCTGTAAGAACTGTTGCTTGAATAACATTGTGTGTCATGGTGTTGACGACTAAACGTGTGCCATTGCATAAACCCTGTTTAGTGTTAAGGTTTCTTAATAGCATGATTATTGTTCCGTTTTTAAGGTTAAGATTGTGTTGTGGTAATCCGGCTGGGTTAATAGTGTTCAAATATTCTAAGGGGAAATTTAGATGTTCATTGTCGTCATCAGAGTCAACTTTGTCAGAGCTTAGAAAGAGCCGTGCCTCTCCAGGAAGTAATGAAATGACCTGGTTATTAATGTGATCAACATTAATATTTTTTGGACATAATATAGTGCGTTGTGTTAAAAGGGGCATTTGGTCTAATGAGACCGCTGTTCCAAATATCTCCGTAAGTAAGTCGTCGCAGATGAAGGGTTGAGGAATTGTAATAATATCTGGGTGAAGTCCATCTGTATTGATGAGTGTACAATGTTCTAGTTGTAATAACCAATTGTTATATTCAGGATCTGGAAATCGCACGTTTTGTACGAAGTGTATCTTTAGAAAGCAAAGCCAATTGTTCGCGTAACATTTTTTGTTCCGCGGTTTTAGAAGCGCGCCGAGGTGAATTTTTTTGTTTGATGCGGGTTCGTGTTTGTGGTCCCGTTACTCGAGCCGTCTAGTTTTGTATCCGTGATCGTGAATTGATGACTTGTTTGATCTTTATCGTTAGGAATATGGATAAGTAATAAGTAGGATCGAACTCACTGTTAATATGCGGACTGTTCGTTTCTTCGTATTATCACCAATTAGGTCTCGCGCCTGTATATGTATTGTAGTTCGGTCTCGTGTTGTTTATATGACGTCGTCGCGTATTTTAAGGTGGACTGAATAATAGCTGAGCGCATGGCATGTGGAGCAATAAGTAAGCACTGTCTAAAATCTACTCCTAATAAAAGTACCTTCACTCCAAAGGGAATATTATTTTTCATCAACGCAATGCCAATTGTCCGCGTATTTTAAGGTGGACTGAACAATAGCTGAGCGCATTGTAAGTGGAGTAATAGTTAAGCATTGTCTAAAATCTTCGCCTAATAAAAGTACCTTTCCCGTAAAGGGAATATTATTATTCATCAACGTTTGTAGAAGTTTATCAGTGGTGTTGAGTAAGTGACTGGATGTCATTGTACATTCATCTATAATTAATAGTGTGGCAAGACGGATGTCACGTGCATTGTTACTGTGCATTGTCATAGTGGATACCGATGTTTCTGTGATTGGGACCGGTATTTTGAATAAGGAGTGACATGTGTTTTTGGAGCCGAGACATTTTTTCTTCCGCGGTTTCAGAAGCGCTTTGTAGGTGCCGACGTGATTTGTGCATATTTGCGTTCTTGATTTGTTTCAGGGTGCACTGTTCCAATACGATGTAATATTTGTCCACATACGCGAAAGCAGTATGGGTCATTGCCTTTTGGTGACCTGATATTTACTCCAGTAGATGCAAAATCAAATGAACTATTGTAGGATGTAATGCAGATGTGCTGCTGTGTATTTTGTTGTTTCATGCGGGTTCATGTGTTTGGTCCCGTTATCCGAGCCGAATCGTTTTGTACCCGTGAGTGTGTATTCATGACTTGTTTGTTCCTCAGCATGCGAAATATGGATAAGTAATAAGGAGGATCGCACTCACTGTTAATATGGAGCCTTTTCTGCAGTTGAACGGTTAATAGTGCTTTATTGTAAGGAGATCCACCTATGCTGCCTAGTGTGAAGGTGTTGAGATGACGTACGTTTAATATGGACGGTTCCTTTAGAAATGGGGCTTTGGGTGTCACTTCTTATTGATGTTAGTGTGTTTGTGGGTCTGATTTGTCGTTGTTGTGAACGTTTCGTGTGCCATGTCTTGTCTCTAATGGGCCTGGCGTGGCGGTCACGGCTTCTTTTTTTTGGTGCGTTAGGAGCTTGTTAAATCCCCCTGTTTGTGTGGGTCCCGTTTCGTGTGCAATGGGATTCGTGCGACGCTTGATGCTTTTGTGGCGTCTGAGCGGGGAGGGATTGGTGGGGCGCGAGCGTCTTCTTTCTTTTTGTGTGCTAGGGGCTTGTTGAATCCTCCTCTTTGTGTGTGTCCCGTCCGTTGCTTGTAGGGTGGGTGGGGTGGTTTTGGGTTCTTTTTTTTTTGTGTGCCAGGGGCTTGTTGAATCGTCCTCTTTGTGTGTGTCCCGTCCGGTGCCTGTGGGGGGGGGGGGGGGGCTTGCAGGTGGGCGCGAGCGGCTTCTTTTTTTTTGTGTGCTAGTTTCGTGTGCAATGGGTTTCGTGCGGCGCTGTGCGTCGCCTGCGTTTGACTCCTTTTTTCTGTGCTGACTCCTTTTTTCTGTGGTCGCGGGGCCTCATTTCTTTGACTCCTTTTTCTGTGCTCACTCCTTTTTTCTGTGGTCGCGGCCGCCTCTCGCGGAGCCTCATTTCTTGGGGCGCCTGCGCAGTACGTCTTTTTGCGGCTACGGCCCATGGCCAGATGTCCCTGCGTCCATCCGGTTTAGCATTCTCGGTTAGTAATATGGATGATACACTAGCTGTGTTTAGTCGTCTAAGCTGGGCTGAAATGTAAGTAATCATTGTAGACCTCAGCGTTAATGTTTGCAGTGCACCATGCAATGCATATGTCTCTGTTAAATGTCTAATTGGTATGGAATTATAAAAGAAGTGTTAATGTTTGTGATATGCCATCTATTAGATGACAAATGTAATGCATTTTATTATTAAAATTTTTTTTTGATACATCATCTTTTGGAATGATAGAGACAGAGCAACTGGACAAACACACTGACATACACTTATTTTTTTCAAGAACAATTTTCAATATTTAATTTTATAAATTTAAAAATAAAATATACTATAACTATTTTCCCTACAGATGTTCATTGTAGGGGTAAGAGCCAAATCATTTATGTTAATGTAAATGGTAAATTTAAGTAAGTTTTTGCTTAGTTGGAACTTGAATATAATGTTGCATTAACATACAGTAGATAGATAGATAGATAGATAGATAGATAGATAGATAGATAGATAGATAGATAGATAGATAGATAGATACTGTACTTTATTAATCCCAAGGGGAAATTCACATATTCCACCAGCAGCATACTGATAAAGACAATATTAAATTAAAGAGTGATAACAATGCAGGTATAACAGACATACAATAACTTTGATAATGTTAACGTTTAGCCCAACCATACCCCCCCCCCATACCAACCCAACCCCCCCCCCCCCCCCCCCCCGCGGTGGAATTGAAGAGTCGCTTAGTTTGGGGGAGGAATGATCTCCTCAGTCTGTCAGTGGAGCAGGACAGTGACAGCAGTCTGTCGCTGAAGCTGCTCCTCTGTCTGGAGATGACACTGTTTAGTGGATGCAGTGGATTCTCCATGATAAACAGGAGCCTGCTCAGCACCCGTCGCTCTGCCACAGATGTCAAACTGTCCAGCTCCATGCCTACAATAGAGCCTGCCTTCCTTACTATTTTGTACAGGCGTGAGGCGTCTCTCTTCTTTATGCTGCCTCCCCAGCACACCACCGCTTAGAAGAGGGCGCTCGCCACAACCGTCTGGTAGAACATCTGCAGCATCTTATTGTAGATGTTGAAGGATGCCAGCCTTCTAAGGAAGTATAGTGGGCTCTGTTCTTCAGTCCAATTTATCATCCAGCTGCACTCCCAGGTATTTATAGGTCTGATCCCTCTGCACACAGTCACCTCTGATGATCACAGGGTCCATGAGGGGTCTGGGCCTCCTAAAATCCACCACCAGCTCCTTGGTTTGCTGGTGTTCAGTTGTAGGTGGTTTAAGTCGCACCATTTAACAAAGTCCTTGATTAGGTTCCTATGCTCCTCCTGCCCACTCCTGATGCAGCTCACAATAGCAGTGTCGTCAGCGAACTTTTGCACGTGGCAGGACTCTGAGTTGTATTGGAAGTCTGATGTATATAGGCTGAACAGGACTGGAGAAAGTACAGTCCCCTGCGGCGCTCCTGTTTTGCTGAACACAATATCAGACCTGCAGTTCCTGAGACGCACATACTGAGGTCTGTCTTTAAGGTAGTCCACGATCCATGCTACCAGGTATGAATCTACTCCCATCTCTGCCAGCTTGACCCTAAAGAGTAGAAGTTGCATGGTGTTGAAGGCGCTAGAGAAGTCCAGAAACATAATTCTTACAGCACCTCTGCCTCTGTCCAAGTGGGAGAGGGATCGGTGTAGCATCACTGCCTCTGTCCAAGTGGGAGAGGGATCGGTGTAGCATATAGATGATGGCATCCTCCGCTCCCACCTTCTCCTGGCATGCGAACTGCAGAGGGTTGAGGGTGTGGTGGACCTGTGGCCTCAGGTGGTGAAGCAGCAGTCGCTCCATGGTCTTCATCACACGTGACGTTAGAGCGACAGGCCTGAAGTCATTCAGCTCACTAGGACGTGATACCTTTGGGACTGGGGTGATGCAAGATGGTTTCCAAAGCCTCGGGACTCTCACTTGTTCCAGGCTCAGGTTGAAGATGCGCTGTAGAGGACTCCCCAGCTCCAGCGCACAGGCCTTCAGCAGTCGTGGCGATACTCCATCTGTACTCACTGCTTTCCTGGCACAAAGTCTCCTCAGCTCTCTGCTTACCTGGGCTGCTGCAATTGTGGGTGGGGGGAAACTCTCTCCTATGCTGGTATCAGCAGAAGGATGGGTGGAGGGTGCAGTACTCCGAGGTGAGAGTGGGTTAGGGTGGTCAAACCTGTTAAAAAAGTAAAAGTAGGTTAAAAGTAGATATGGAAGATTCTGTTCCACTCCATTTAAGTTAAAGGAAACAGAATGATCTTAATGTTAGCTCTGCGTGACAATAGTATGGCTTTTAGACAGCTAGAGAGGAACACGACCTATTAGTTAGACAGGCATTAAGGGCATATAGTTTTTGATCAAATGTGCGGTATATGAGATAACATATATAAACCTCAAGAAATGTAATCAAGCTACTTAAGCCTCAGGTGGAATTACTTACTTAGACGTAGTTCTTCCTGCGCTGGGCGGCGCATTGGGAGCCAAGCAATCAGCATCAAGCTTGGTAAGCAGCAGCTGCCTCGGGTTCAACCCATGCCAAGTTGACTGAACAAAAGTTTTTCAGAAAGGTGTGCCACCAGGTTTGCCTCAGTTGTCCTTGCTTCCATTTCCCATGCACCGGTGTCCACAACATGGCCTCTTTTGGTAGGAATTCTGAGAACATGCAGAGAACATGGCCCGCAAAACCGAAACAAGCAGTCACTGACAATATCAACTTGAGGGCAAGTGGCATTTCGATGATATACTTCACTATTGATATGGTCAGGTGGAATACCAAAACCAAAAATTTTCCATTTTCCCTATTTTTTTTTTTTGCATAAATGGTCAGCCTATTTCCTTATTTCTTCTGTGACCTGCCTGCTGTGAATTTCACTATAATCTTCAAAACAAAAAGACTTGGACTTTTTGTACAACAAGCCATATTAGTGCTGGAATGCCTTTCTGGTAGCTGCATTTGAACTATTTTTGAACTATTTTAAAACCCTCATCAAATGCAGCTATGATAGGTAACATTTCCATTTCAGTTTTTCTGAACTATCAAACACTCTTAAGTTATTAGAAATGCACACAAATTTACCATTTAGACTTGGTGAAATGTTTATGGTGCACAGAAGGAGAATACATAATTAGTCTTTTTTTCTTTGTCTTTCAAGAAAGAACAATACCAAAAAAACATGGAGTTGCACATTATTGTTTTGATTTTACAAAATAACCTAAACTGAGTTATTTCTTCTGTGTTATTAATGTTATGCCAGTGAAAGCTGATAGCTCTAGTTCTCCAGACCATATTTTAGGGAGTAATGGCCTGACGGTTGAGCCTACATAAAAGAAAATGGAAGGAAGTGATGCTACTGTGAAGTCATCCCATACTGATCTGTTGGCATATAAATAAACCAGTAAAGGGGAAAGAAAGCAAAGGAGCATAAGACATGGCAGTATTAATGCAAACAGCCTATTGTTTTCTGAAAAGTGTTTACATTTAGCTGCGTAGTTCATCAAAATGCTGCAGAAAAAAAATCTGTAAGAGCCACAACAGCATGCATGACATGAAAATGCACTGAAGCCACAGAGATAAAGCACAAGGGATGGCCTCCTGAGAAAATGAGTTTGATATAATTGCCAACGAAACAGGAGTTTCCCTATACATTCACAGCCTACATTTTTTTTGTTGTAATGTTACACCATCCTGTTCCAATTCAGCTATGCTAAAATGACAAAATTCGACTGGAATTCCCTTTAGGAAAAATGTATACACTTTTTTTTTTGTATCTTCAAATAAATAATTAATTTAATAAACAAAGACAGCAGTTTATCTAAATAGTAGAATAGATTAGGACAGCCCCACAAACAAACCGGAGCAAACTGGTTCAGTAATAAATGACAAGAGATTCTGGTTTTCAATTTCCTGTGCAACCAGTATGGATGAATGACCATGTAGGAAAATGAACCTCTGGCATCTACGAAAAGGTTTTCTTCTCAAAGAGGAAAGGCCATGCCTTTGCTATAAAGTGCTGAAAGGTGCACCAATCATCAGAACAGTTTGAGTGATGAGATACCACAAGTGCATAGTATTACTGTTGTAACAAATTGAATTTGTCGATTTATCTTCATTTGAAACGGAGAAATTTGCCATTTTTGCCCATCAGTCTACACTCCGTTACCCATAATGACAAAGTGAAAATAGGTTTTCAGAAAGGTTTGCAAATTTATTTACAAACCAAAAACTGAAATGTCTCATTCCTCTAAGTATTCAACCCATTTGCTGCGGCACTCCACGTTCTGCTCAGGCACATCCTGTTCACTTTACTTCTCCTTGAGATGTGTGTAGAACTTGACTGGAGCCCAGATGTTGCATTGATGTTGTTTGAAAAGACACACACCAGTGTACAAAGGGTTCCACAATTCACACTGCATGTCTGGACACAAACCAAGCATTGAAAGTCATGGTAGTCTCTGCAGACTTCTGTAATCAAACTGTAGTGAGGCATAAATTAGGTCAAGGGGGATAAAACCATTTCTGAAGCTTTAACAGTAACCAGAAGCACGGTGGCTTCAACAATTTTGAAACTTAATTATCTTAATTCTGTAGTGTAAGGAGAATGTATGGTGATTCAACTTTATCTTGCTGTCTTGGCTGCCATCTAGTGAATAAAACTAAATAATACATGTTAGGTGACTTGTTCTAAACATTTAACTTTCCAAACATTGATGTCTACTTTTCTCAAAAGCTACCTTGAAAATGTTAATCCAAATTGGTAGTATGAGCAGCATTGTCCAAGAACAACTGAGGCTGCAGAAATGTATGTGACCTCTGTATATCTAAGGAATTGCCTGAGGATCACAGGATGGAAATCAACTATGAAGGAGGTTCATCTTTGTTACAGGTGACAAAACCTGGGTGCACGATGTGAAACCACAATTTAAGTAAGTATTCAAGTCACTTGCATCATGTTGGTGATTTGCTGCACAGGGTGATGTACAAGAAATTTATAACACCTTAAAAATGTGATGGATTCGTGCCATACCTTCACTATGAAACAAACGCCAAGACAAAGTAGTATTTGATTCTTGAATCTTTGTTCATTTATATAAGTACAAGCCTTTAAGTAAACATACAAAGTTGTGTTTTAAACACTGATACAAAACCTTTTTTGTATCACTTCAGGAATTTCCTCTGATTGTGGCATTTCATGCTTGCTGAATCCTTGTGCTGGCAGCTTGGTAAGGATCACAGTAAGAGAGGTTGGCTGTGTTTAGTGGGACAGCTCTTATCTCTTTACCTAAGCAGATTTCACGAAGGACAACTTTAACACAGTGCCAGTTAGTATAACTTTGCTCCATACATAAAAGTGGTATTTGTTCACTCATATGACTTTTATCTAATATAAGATGTTGGTTGAAGACCTGAAAACATTGTTACAAAATCTGCAAAAACATATGAAAACAGGAAGGAAAGAAAATAACTTTTTCATGGCACTGTTCAAGCTTTGGATCTGGCATGCACAAATGCACGGAATTGGTTTAAATTTCAGATTGATTCCTGTGACTGGATCTCAAAGGCTATTTTGATGGAATTGGACATGCACATTTTGAATGTGGATGTAATCATTGGTGCCTTAAAGCAGGGGTTTTCAAACTCGGTCCTAGGGAGCCACTGTGGCTGCAGCTTTTTGTTCCAGCCAGTTTCATAATCAGTGACAACAACTGATAATTAGCTGGGGTTTTTTTCCCCTCTTCTCTTATTCTACATTCAGAAAAGCACAGCCGCATGATTTTTACATTTCTAAGACATTTAGAAATACTTCTATTGTTGCTATAGATTTAAATGCTTAACTGTCTTTTGTTGATTTCATTATATGTTGCCCTTTTCTATGAAGTTTGCAGTCTTCGTTGTATCTTAATAATGACAATTAAAAACGAGCAGATCAGACACCCAGGCAAACAACACGGAATCATGAAAGGCTGCAACAGATTTAGCGTCAGACCCACTAATTGGTAAATAATGGATTTAACAAACATTAGAACACCTGGGGTGTATTTTCCATACGTCGCTTAAATCATCCAAGATCAGATGCCTCATCTTGGATGAGTTAATGCCGGTGAAACTCATCTGGGATAAGTCAGTTTTTCAAATGCAGCGGTGTAGTAGATTAGTTTAGCTGGATCTAATCATCCGAGATGAATGCGTGCACCCGCGCTGAGTGAAAAGCCCATATATATTGAGTCTAGAAAACATGATCAGCAAGTCTTTGATAGGCTGCAACAAAATAACGAAAGAACGGGCGCATTTTTTTTTTCTTCACACAAACGGAGCAGGACCTTTTATTCGACAGACATGAAGAATTTCAAGATTTAATATGCACAAGGAGTAACACTGCAAAAGCAGCCAAAACCAGAAAAGATGGATGGCAAAAAGTGGCCGACAAATTAAACCCTAAGTAGTGTGCATTGTACTTTCTGAATGCAGCGTTTCATTTCCTATGTGTCAGAATAATTATTATTTAATATGTCATAATTCCAGATCAAACCTGAGCACAAGGAGAATATGGGAACAGGTTAAAGTGAAGTACAAGAATATACTTCAAACTGGTATATAACTATTTAAATAATTGTTGACATAAATAATCATATATAAAAAACATTAATTTTAAAGCTAAAGCAGACAAGCAAAAAACAGGTGGAGGTCCACGCAGTCCAGACCTAACCCCTGCAGAAGAGTTGGCTATCCAGCAAAATGCCCATCGCCCTGTTTCTGAGGGCATTCCAGGGGGAAGCTCCTCCTCAGAACCAGTGGCAGGATGCAGTGGTCACTTCATTTCAGGTAAAGGATGGTCATTGCATATATTTGTCCTCAATGTGTGCCATAAGTAAGTTCCATATAGCCCACTTTTTTTGTTGGGTCAGTTGCAGGGAATGTCATATCCTTTGAACCTGTGTCTGACCAACGAGATATTGACAAAGGTCAAATATTTGATGAAGACACTGTGTCTGATTATTCATCAGGAGGAGAGGTACATTTTCCAAATAATGTTTGATCAAACTCCACTCTGATCAGTCCCATGTGCCCCAATCACATTTGGAAACCCTGGTAATGAGAATGTTAGGCTGATTGTGAGATTCTTTATGGAACTGTGGGTGTATTACCTACCTGCAATGGCATGAAACGCCTCTTTTATTGTCTGCACACACAGGTGTCCAGGAAACACAATGAAAACCCGAAGGAAATATTTCAGAGCCAAACAGACTTTACAAATTGCCTGGCAAACTGCACTTTTAGATAGATTTTCCACATCACCTACAGTATATAAAACAAGTGCCACTTGCAAAAAACCTCCAAGCAATGCATACTGTCTGTGTGGTTGTGAGAGCCCGACTTCGTCGAGTTTGACTTCGAATATAAGGTCCTAATAAATCTTTGAGGTACAATATTTCCCCTCTGCTAGCGGTATCTTTCAAAAAGAATTTCTTCCGGGAGCAATAAAGGATTTTGCCGATCACGCAAAACCCTCTCTATATGAAATTCTCTTCTTATAATTTGCGTACTAATATCAATTGGTTGCTCATTCATGAACGGCGAAGTCATGACTAAATGAATTCCACTCACGGACACGGATTAAGTGTGTGAGCTAATCCCTGTTTACATCGAACAAACCTGCTCCGAGCAGGTTTGAGGATTAGGATGTCTTGCTATGACAACACATCCAGCAAGAGTTTCAAAAAACCGACAGATCCAGGATCAGACCAAATTGTCAACAATTACATCCGGCTAAACGAGTAATCCACGTACGAAAAATACCCCCCTGGAAAAGTAGAACAAAAATCAAGATGAAAATATTGTTAAAAAAAAAATAAAAAATACATTATTCCCATAACTGCTTAGTACATTTTAGTAAATTTTTTTTAACCTAACCTAGTTGTCTTATTTCGATATTGTTCCAAAAACACAGAATCTGGGAAATAACACTTCAATTAATTAGCCCAGAAGTCCAATTAAAAACAGAAGCTGGTTGGAACAAAAACCTGCAGCGACAGTGGGTTCCCAGGCCCGAGTTTGAAAACCCCTGCTTTAAGAGACTGAATCATTAGCACTGAATAGCATGTAAGATTTAATGGCATCAGTTCCCCTGTATAAACCATTAATACTGTATCCTTTACATTTTACAAATGAGTGTCGGCTTTGTCACCAGCCAGCACCTTTAATAAACATGCAAACAAAATGGTACTGGTGGGGTTCTTAAAAGCTGACACTCCAGTTAGTATTTTGACAGAGATGTAGAAAACTTTACTAAATAGTGCTCTAAAAATGTCCTTGAAATAAATGTAAAGAAAACTAAAAATATGGAAATTGATTTTAGAATAATAAAGGAAGAGGTGCTATGTATGGAAATAAATGGCGAACTAGTAGAATAAGTCACATCCTACAAGTAATTAGGAATGGACACTGATAACCAGTTAAAATTCCATCAAAATGCTTTGGATAAAGACAAAAAAAATTACAGCAAAATCAGTTTTTCTTTCATAAACTGCCTTACTTTAATGTGAACTGTCACATTCTCCACATGTTTAACTTATCTGTTCTTTCTTCTGGCTTAGTCTGCAAACTGCAGTGCCAATTCAAGCAGCCAATAGTGTCATTTGGAGTGGAACCAAAATTATTGCAACAGCTATAGGAGGACTTGGTTCTTAAAAAGCGCTCTCAAATCCTCAACAATCACACACTCCCAAATACACTGTAAATTTAATTTTAGCTCTGTGGCATTAAACAGATTCTTACAACTTGAATAAAATGACTGATACAAGAGATCATTTGTACCCTCAGCAATCAAGACTGTTAATTGAAAACAGTTAACTGGAATGCACACCCATCACTGGCATTGATGCACAAACCAACTGAATTTCCCTGTATGGAATAATGAAGTCTGCGGTGGGCTGGCGCCCTGCCCTGTGTTGGCTGGGATTGGCTCCAGCAGACCCCCGTGACCCTGTAGTTAGGATAAAGCAGGTTGGATAATGGATAGATGGTATAATGAAATTAAGCTGATTGCAAAAGAGGTACTATTTTAACACACACCATTTATCACAACCCAGAAATCACTGGAAATTGTTTTTTTTAACACAACAGTAATCCTTTAACAGCTTATAGAAAGTGTGATTTAGATGGATATTTTTTGCAATGTGACTGGATGAGACTGTAAACTGACAATCAGCTATGGGTTTGCTATGTGTTGGAAATATTAGCATGATAAAAAGAACTAAGCCCTCCTTTGATGTATACTATGAAAGTTGCTGAAACAAACACTATAATCAGTCAACTTCAAAGTTGTGCTTTCTTCTATTGTACTGTTGTGTAATTAGAACATTGCCGTCTTCTAGCTCTTGAGGTTTTTGGTTTTTAATGTCTTTCGGAACTGATCAAGAATATTTTCAGTAGTACAAGTGACAAGCTTACTATACACATCTTACCCTGTTCCTCATTAACTATGCCAAATAAAATGTTTTCTTTTGCCCCACGTGCCAAGTTTACTAATTAACTTTTGACAAATTGTATGAACTTGGGGAACATTTGCTGGCTAAATATAGTCACTTCTGGGCAATGTACTTTGACTCCATTCAGCAGACAAGCTCCTTTTGTTTAACCAGACAAATATTAAAACCCAAATAAATATTGCTTTGCTCTGCAAACAAAGCCCACCTCTTCTCATGATACATTTTCATGAAGATATGCCTATTGAAGTGTTCCTCATAAAAATGGAAAAAATTCAGAAAAGTAAACGGCCATTTATATGGTTAACATCAATACAACCTCAAAAATACTGGATGGAGATTTGGAAATAGTTATCTCTATGTGACTTTTATAGAGCACCAGATTATAAGTCCATATTTGCACAAAGAATACATTTAAAAATTTACCCTTTAAGGTAATTTCAGCTTGGTGCTAATGCACTACATGCTGTATGCAATGTCCTTCTCAACAAGAAGGGAGCTGTGGTGTTCTCCAGTATGCAGACTTGGTGTGATAAGTTATTGAAAACAATCTTCCCTGCTCTTCCAAAATTCTGCTTCTTCCCCTCATTCATCCGATTGTCTTGCATTCCTTAAAATGCCCCTATACTACTTTACCCTTGCACAGAAAGTAAGCAAAGAATTTCTTACCCTTGGTATTTACTATCCTTTTGTTTCATTCAGACTTTATGCTCCTGTTTGAATTATTATTATTCTAGGACCGTCACTCCTGACTAGAAAACAATAGATTTCCAAAGCTCTACTGATGCAACATCAATTAGGGGAAAAAAAAAAAAAAAAAATCAAAGGCAGGTTTCACCCTTTGAGTTAAACCAATCCCACACCTACAGAGGTTAGGCAAGTGTGGTACCTGACAACATTTTGAACAATAGACCTTTGTAAAATTTAAATCAATTAATCACTTTTTCTGTTTGGTCCTTCTTTAAATCAGAAATGAGTACTTTAAATAGTAGAAAGTGAACTGCTGCACTGTTACTCTCCAAGCACTTTGTCAGGTATGTCATTGCCATTACGTGTTTTGTCTGTGTAAAATACAGTTAAAGTCTAAATTATATCATATAAAAAAAGCTTACTTAGGATGTAACCAAAATATATTTTCTTAGGAGTTAAAAACATGTTCTGTAAAAGTGGTACATTTTAAAGACAAAATGGCTATGCATTATTGTACAAACTCATAAAAATCACACATACAATGGGTACAATTTTAAGTACTTGAGCAAATAACCAAGACAGACATATTGCCACTGTTAAATCAGTGTATAGTGCTAAAGTAACCCCAAAAGTGTTTATTTGGTAGCAGTGTTCCTAAATGAATACCTTAACGTGTTCATTTAACACTAGTGATTTTGCTGTGCAGGCTTCTAAAGGGTCAAGCAAGTTCCCAGCTTCAGCAGTACTATTTATAGAAGGTAGCATTAAACCTTTTAAATATTTCAAAACATACATAATTATAAAAACAATGCATGTTACAATCACTAAGAAAGCACTTTTAATAAATATCAGAAATAATTTCTTGCATTATAGTCATATATATATAGAACAATAGATGAAAACTCCAAAGAAAGCAAGAATGATTGAACATTACCTTTTCAGTTATGTTTTTACATGAAATTTGTGTTATGAAATGTTGATGCTAAAGTTTAGCAAGTCTATATGCTAATGTAAATGGGTCTCATGGCCCTTATATTTAAGAAAGGAAAAGTGGTTCATACTGTTAAGTAATATCAGGTATAATCTTAAAGGCATTGAAAATAATGCTACAAAGCATAGATATATACCTTAGTTATTTGTATTAAAACAAACTTTGTATTTTTCAAGACAAAAGTTAGTTTTTCACAAACACGTTTTACTAGTAACACTCCGACCTCCAGTCCTCACAGAAGCAACTCTCATGTTAAAAAAAAAAAAAAAACCCTGGTCACTCCACCAAGTTTGTTGAGATGTCCTTCATTGCCAGCCGATGACATAGTTCTTATCCTGACAGATCTGTTTCTGAGTCAGTTTTTTTCCTGGAAGCCATTTTATGTGGTCACGCTGCTGCTCGCCATGCCAAAGTCCAATTACATGCACAAGGTACACCACAAATCCAATTCTTGGGTTATGTTACACATATCACACCATAAGCTCTCGATTATGATCAAGGTCCAAAGCCCAGTGGTTTCAAGACAACCCTTACAAGTTTATATATTAGATAAAAATATTAGTTTGCATTGTAAAGTGAAGCATATTTTATAAAATTAAAAAAGTAATCAGTTCTTCCATTGTATAATTCAATGAAAACCCTCAAAACTTAACAAATATGTCTATTTTGCAAGCCAAAAATTTTGAGTATTGATCCACACCTTGAGATTATAAACATACTAGCTGTGCTACCCATCTAAGATGGGATGCAATCTAAGAAATCAATGTAGGCACCAGCATATTCAGCATTGGTAGTACACAATCTATTGGAAAACATTTTGTAATGCATGTATCAATAAAATGCACCGCATTTTTATTCCAACAGATGGTGCATCACAAACATTATCATTGTTTTTACAAACCCCATACCAAACTACATAACAGAGACATAGAAACTGAACAGTCCCACTCAAACACACTTGTTTTATAAGGAGGGATTGCAAAACGGAGCATCCTTGTCATTTTAAGAAGGAAAAAGGCAAACCATTGCTGTGAGATTCAACAATTTTAAAAGGAAACCGGCTGTGCACATCACTTCACTAAGTGTGTCTTCCTCTCCAGCACCTTTCAGGATCAGGGGTATAAGTTTACCCTGGAAAGTCATCGCCAAATGCCATTACTGACAGTGAATGTGGATGGTCTGATGTGATGTCTCAGTTCAGTAGAGAACTAGACAATAATAACTGAAAAAGTCACACAATAACTTATATTCATTCACTACACAGAAACGTTTTTCTTTATTTCACAAAGGTTCTGCCTGCTGTAGCTGTATTGATAATGCACGCATGTAGTTCAGTGAAAGAAGGTATCGGCATCCATTCATCCATCTTCCTAACACTCTTAACCAGGACAAAGTCACAGGGAGCCTATCTCAGCAAACATCAGATGCAAGGCAGAAACAATTCCTAGACAGGGTGGCAGTCCATCGCAGGGTGAACAAAGAAACACACCTAGGCCACTTTAGCAATGCCAGTCCTCCTAACCTGCATGTATTTGGAGTGTGGGAAGAAACCAGTGCACCCAGAGGGAACATGCAAACTCCATGCAGGGAACCCCATTCTCTTCACTGTGAGACAGCAGCACTGGCACTGTGCTGCTCAATAATAATGCTGTCCTCTATATCTTGCATGCATGAATATATTTATATATACTGTATATAAAATGCAGAAGGCACATTTTCTTAAATCAAAACCTTTGACATTTCAAAGAGGACATATTCAGTAAGGGTTTTCATCACATTGGGACTCCTGTACCCTTCAGCTGCATTATGAAACATAAGAGAAGGCTAGTTATTTTTTAAATGTATAAATTATACTTCACTTAAGTCTGCACTTTCATATGGCAAATTAAAATTTAGCAGGATTGTGAGGTAATAACTGACTTAAAACTTCAATACTGAACCGGTCCCTTAAATGTGGTAATACTCCCTTCATTACACATGGAACTTTTCACTTTTAAAATAAATGTTTATTAGCATTGGAGATCACAAGAAAGAAGTGCTTCGGTTCATTCTTCTTGCTGAAAAACAATTATAAAGATAATATTACAATATATACACATACATGTATATAAAATGCACTTGTTCATTCACTCGCTCACTCATCAATAAAACATTATTTCAAATGGAGTGTAAAAGCTGAAATTTGGCAGGATGGTACATCTAGGCCAGTTTTGTATCCACTAAGAAAGAACATTCTGATATATCAATAGGGGTAAAAATATCACCTACAATATAAAAAACTAAATATCCCATAATCAAAAAATGTTTTGACTGATATGATTGATAGTTAATCCAAATTTTTTCTCAGTAATAATAAAGTAAGGAGTAGGCTGTGCTGATATGCCAAATACTGTACATTGACAGTACAACACTGAGAAAAACAGTGCTAATCGGCTGTTTGAAGCCTTGATTGTTTAAGCAAATGATGGGCACTAGCAGAAGGAATGGACAGAGTACACAAAGAGCACCACTGACCAATAGGGTGGATAGACAAGTGATGTAGGGGTTGTCTCCTGGACAGCAAAATGTGCAGTATGGACAGTGAACTGTGAAGTGGAAGGAGGTAAGTTTTCCAAAGCTCAAATGCAGGTGTCAGGCACTGTTGTTGTGAGCGCTGGTGTGTTACTTGTGCAAAAGACTTCTCTTGCTCCAGCTTAAGCATGGATCTTGTCACAAAGAGGTAGTTTGTGTGCTAATTTGCCCTAAACAATAATTGAAAGTGAATTTATTTATTAATCATAAAATGTGCATTTGGTAAAGGAGGAACTGATTTTTACCGAACCGAAGAGTTGAGCAGCAAGTGTAAAAATCTTATTCTTTTTCAATATGCTTAAATATTTAAAAATTGTCAGAAATTAGTGGGGTCAATATAAACACATGGAATTGACGTCATTTTCTGAAAAAAATCCTTCTAAAAAAATCAAACTCTCTTAGTTATCACATTGTGTTGTGGAATTGAGGTTAAAAGGGCCAATAGCCCAGGAAAAATGGCAACCTTTAGTGAAGTTGACGATTTTTATTTTCATGATTTGGGGCTTCGCTCACCAACCCCCTCATCCTGATCTATGCGCCAGCCACTTCGCGTCTCTGCTACTCGTGTATGTGGATTTCACTTTCATCAAACAACAAATCTATTATTTCTCGCAGATATGCCTCTTCAAAGGGAAGAAACACTACTTTCCCCTGATGGCAACACGAATTAGACAATCTACAAGTCTCCGACTTAAAGTTTAAATCCGAACAATATATTTGATCTCTTTTTGCTGTTCCGTTACTTCACAGAGTAAAATTTATAATAATAATAATTCATTACATTTATATAGCACTTCCGTTTGTTTGCACTAATGTGATCTTTACTATCATTTTTTGGGACTTTCAAATTTTAGTTCTTTCATTATCTCTAACCTGCTCTGCATGTGTATCGCGCCAATGTTTTTGAATTCTTTATGACATTCTACTTTGTCATCTACTCTGTCTTTTATTTCTGGCCCCATGTGTGGTTAAAGCTCTTAGCACAAAGTCACGTTGCGCGGAACTTGAAAGTATTTCTCTGAAAGAGTCACGTCTCATCCCAGTATTTTTTTATATAATAAAGAGATATTTTACATAGAAAAGCCAAAATTTTATGAACCTATATTCAAATTTAAGACTGTACAGGAATTAAGAGAAAATTTTTGTAGAAATAGGTGTGGTGGTTTTTGCATGATGCTCGAACAGACAGAAAGTCAGTTTTATATTTGAATATACCATATTTGTTTAAAGTATACAAATCTGTAAAATAAACTAAAATCAACAAGCTTTTAGATGCAGTGCATGAAATGTGCCAGATGTATTAAAAAAAATAATCATTTACTGTTACTAGCAACTTATTGTATGTATTTCAGATATAAAGGAGCTGTCTACATTATTTCAATCTGTCTACTTTCAATACTGTTCACAATCTCATGTAGTTTACTAACTCTGTGACCCAATCTACTCTGCTCAAGTGTGCTCATCACACAAATGGAGAATAGGTGTTAAAAACAGATTTGTTGCGGTGCTTGGAAATTAACACTATCATTTTTTTTAATAGGCTTAAGATTAAAAAGAGCAATGCAGAAACATCTCACTGCCATATAAAAGAAAAACTGATACTCCTAAGGAGTTATATGGAGATTAATTGTATTAATTTATAACAACAGTATTAATGTAAACTCCTGGCTTTTTAAAACAAAAAACTCAGAAGACAGTCTTGATTTTAAAACATAACATAGCTCATGGAAAATATTTATTTATACAAAAAAATCATGGAAAACTATTAATTTATACAAATGCTTAATTACTTTTTTACCTTATTTTATACTTGAAAAACTCACATTAATGATTGCCAGAAGAATTATTTTTTCCATTTTTTGAGGACTTGCTTGTGTTTTGTGGTGCTTTGTGAAGTTCATCCCCAGTCAGAAGAGCTTTGATTTCTGATGGAATTTTTCCCTGATCCATTGCAGAGCACCATTGTTTGTACTAAAATAAAATAAAAATACTAAAATAAAATCCATACATACATAGTTAGCATGTTTGAACATTTGGCATCTTCTTAAACATGCACAACTGCCAATCTATTATAAAAAATATATAATACTATTATAGAAAATTAAATTAATTGACTCACAGGCAGTTATTACATAATGTACCGACTAAAATTATTGGATAGCAGTAATTAATTTTGTCAGCACCAACATCAAAATACAGTGCTGTAAACATTTTACACCCAACTGGTTTATCTGTGTTATTTCATATTTTTCCCCATATTGAGTCTGGTCAGGTCTTTTCAAAGGTTGTAGTTATACACTGAGAAAAATGGGTCCAAAGTCCGGTGCCTTCTTGTTTGGTATTCTAGGTTATTACACAACTCACTCAAAATTGTAGACAACATAATTGAAAAGATAATTAGGGTTGGTCATTTAAATACTTGAAAATACAGCAGTTAACGGACTCGTATCTCAAATATCCATCCATCCATTTTCCAACCCGCTGAATCCGAACACTGGGTCACGGGGGTCTGCTGGTGCCAATCCCAGCCAACACAGGGCACAAGGCAGGAACCAATCCCGGGCAGGGTGCCAACCCACCGCAGGACACACACAAACACACCCACACACCAAGCACACACTAGGGCCAATTTAGAATCGCCAGTCCACCTAACCTGCATGTCTTTGGACTGTGGGAGGAAACCGGAGTGCCCGGAGGAAACCCACGCAGACACGGGGAGAACATGCAAACTCCACACAGGGAGGACCCGGGAAGCGAACCCGGGTCCCCAGGACTCCCAACTGCGAGGCAGCAGCGCTACCCACTGTGCCACCGTGCCGCCCATCAAATATACTAGTTGTAAATCCATGCCTGAGCACTGTCTATATGCGAGTACTTTTGCATCCTCTCTCATTACAAAAATATGCAGACTACATGTGTAGAGCTCTGAGACTCTTAACAGTCCCATACAAACAAGTATGTATACACTCATGATGTAGTTAATATTAATTTGAGTAGTTGCTCTTATAAAATACACCCAAGACCTACGATGTTCCATTGAAGTACAATGAACACTAAAATAGTATTTAAAAATTTCCAGACATCTGCAAATAAGGTCAATGATAATACATCCTTTACAATAATGACCTTATTCAAAAATGGGATCCATGACAGAGTACCTAGGTAGAAAACCATGATGCCATACTACATAAGTTTAGATTAACGCATAAAATAATATCACCATGTTGTATTATTTATCCTCTCAGGAGTTACCTTTATATATGTTTTATTTGGAAATCTAATATGTAACAATCTTTGTTAAATTATTCAATTAAAGGTACATCATGACACACAAATTATACTGAAACCTGCTGAAATGACACAAATAAAAAATGTCATGCTAAGGAACTATTTTCAGAATCCTTATCTAATTAGTTACATTCAGATTAGGGAAATTTGAACTTTTACTTCAGTTAAAGGTTGGATGTCTATTTTTTTTCAGTTTGCAATTAAAGTAATTCACCAAAAGGTGTTGTTTTTATATATTTAAAAAAAAAAAAAATTATTCATCTTTACATGGGGTGCCAATAATTGTGAATGGAACTGTATATTGGGGAATTTCAGAACATTTGCTTCTTATGAATTACAAAATGCTTCTGTGTTATGTTAGCAAGTGTCTGCTTTCAATCCTGAGATTGAATGGCACTCAAGATTGGAAAAGTTTCTATTAATAATGTAAAAATATAATTACTGAAAAAAACATAGCTTCAAAAGAAACTGTTGATTGCATAGTTATTTTGAATCAGTCTTCAATGTGCCTGGACATTTCACACCCAGTGGAAAAGGCAAAATTCAAATGAATTGTACTGAAGAATGGAATATTTGATCAGCTCAATCAGTAAGTTAGACATTATTCAATGCAAGAATCCCAAAAGTAGGTATTTTGGACCACTGCTCTTTTTAAAAATGAGAAATTACTTATGTAAACATATTGTCCTGAGGTATATTAGCAGATATAGCAGATGCAACAGACAATTAAAACGTAACATATTGACAACTCATTTTTGCAGAATTTTAATTGTATTAAAATTTAAATAGCTGTTTAAGCTATTTGAGGTGCTACTTCATTTTCTTTTTTTCTGAGGGATTTTTCATATTACCATTTCCAGTTCTTCTCGAAGGGCACAAATTGCTCGCTCTCGGCTAGAGACTAATTCCTCTAGGTACTGATATCTCAGCTTTTTTCTTGCCCTGCATTCTCGTGCACTCTGTCGACTCCTCTCAAGTTTTGCTTTAAGGTCAATTTTTACAGGTTTCCGTCCTCTCTTGCCTGGCTTTTTGACCTTTCCACCCATCATCTACAAAAGGTGAAGAAAAAAAAATTAAAAAGCACCAAAAGAATGTTCAACTCAGTCACAGTAATGTATTTATTATCTCAAATCTAATAGCATGAATACAGCATACTTACTAAAAGTTACTTTCACTCAAAAACAATTTAAAAGGTTAAAAATGTAATAATTTGACTATTTAAAGCAAGGTGTAAGCTTTAAGTACTAAAGTTAGATATACTACTATGATAAAAGTTTGGAACTGGGTAACAAAGTCAAAGGACAATAAAAACTACAGTATTAAATACAACCAATAGAGAAGACAAATAAATAAATGTAGGTGTTAGTTGACTGTTCAGCACTGAGGAGATCTGGAAACCAAGTATTAGGATTAGTGAATTTGGCTTCTAACTTAAGCATGGACTTTGACAAGAAAGACATCAAACTCTGCATATCACTACTAAGTTTGTAATAGCAAACAATATTACAAAAAATTGTCTCTCGATTATAAAAAAAAATCCTGGTGAGAAAGAGTAGGGTGTCGAGACGTGATCTTCATATTAAGATCATGGAAGACAGTTAAAAGACCCGCGAGGACCTTAAACATGAGACATTGTGCCAAGATATTGACCCAGGACCGTCTCGCGATGACGTAGAGCATGAGATTCTTGCGAGACACACCCTACTTACAATCAATATCAAATAAGACAACGGAGCAGCAAAACATTCAGTCATGTGAAGGATTTGAGCACACACAGATCCAGGGTCTCAGCGCATATAAAGTGTAGAAGGACAATAAGTTATAAATGAAATGTCTACGACTAAGCGAAGAAGAAAGCAGAGCGGAGAAAAGAGACTCAAAAGCGTTGGAGAGAAAAAGGAGCAAAAAAGAAAAAATAATCTAGGTGCAAATTCAGAAAATAACGAAAGTAATTATCAGCCTGTAACAAGTGGAACTGAAACAAAGCACGTCCAATAGGGCTCAGAATTAAAAGACAGAGTAAAAGACAAAGTAGAACTTCATAAACACGTTCACAATAGTTGGCGCTATACACATGCAGAGCAGATTATGAAAGCAGTGGAATTTGAAAGGCTCAAAATAAAAAAAAACATATGCGCGATACAAATGTGGATAAAGTTAAAGAATATGAAAGTAGGAAAATTAGACAGTATAAAAGAAGGAAAGTAAACATCGCAGTAGCACAAACAAACAGAAATTATTACTCGAAAAAGGGAAAATAGTCACCACGGACCAGGTGTCATTGAAAAAAAAAAAAAAAAAAAAAAACAGGACAAAGCTAAGTCAGAAATAAAAGACAGAGTAGAAAACAAAGTAAAACGTCAGAGAGGTTACACAACAAAGGGGCCAAACACATGCAGAGCAGGTTAGAGATAATGAAAACTGGAATTCAAAAGACTCCAAAAAAAAAAAAAAAAACGTAGGCGCGAAACACATGCAGAGCAAGATACAGAATATGAAAGCAGAAAAAAACGACAGTGTCAAAAAAAGAAAGTAAACATCACATTAGCGCAAAAAAAAAAAAAGAGAAATTATTACTCGGAGAAATAACGAAAAGGCAAATAGAGACGAAATATATGGCTGTAGGTGGTATGTCAGAAGTATGTAAATATTGCAAGGCTTTGAAGTTTAAGTCAGAAAATTTCAAAAACGTGTTTTACCTCACATGCATTTATTGGTTACTTTTGCTGATGATGTACATTGGTTTGTCTGTGCTGAAATTCCAAACAGAGAAACCTATCCTGAATTATGGTACAAAGTCATTAAACATATGTCTAACTGACCTAATTTAAAAGATTCAGCATATTGGGACACAAAAGATTCCAAATATTGTTCTTACATAAGTTCTGACATAAAAGTGAAACTAATGAAATAGCAACAATTCAAAGAAAAAAAAAATGTTAAAAGTGTGTACCCGGAAAACCAAACACGTGGGTTGGCGAGCGAAGCGAGCAGGGGGCAAAGCCCCCTAGTACTTAAAAATGAAAAAGGATATTATGCAATACAGGCAAGTTATGATGGAAAAAAATGAAGTCCCATATTATTCTTTGATGAGAATATGACACAAAGACAACATATCACACTATCCTAGAAATTGATGAGGAAACTGGCAGGATGACAGCATAACTTCTCTTTCTGGCCATGCACTGTTATGCAAAAGAGCTAATGACAGTATAAATTATTAGGTCATTCTGACATTTTTAACCAAGCAAATCTAATTAAATGTCTATGATGGTTAACATAAGTATTTAATGGGTTATGTGTGTGAAAAGTCTTCAGCCTATAGGATTATAGTAGCAGTAATGAAATGAAAATTATCAACACTATTTGTAAACTATTGGTTAACATATGGAGCAGCAAGTTAAACTACTATTTAAACACTTCTGTCTCAAAGGTCCATTTCCACGTTTGAATCTTTGCCTAAGAAATGCTTATGTGGAGTTTACATTTTCAGCCTTTAAAAATCAGAAATTAATGGCACTGCCAGGATGTTATGAAAATAGCTATTAAGTAGACAGTAAAGCATAAACAGATGACCAATGGTGTGTCATAAATGCAAGAAAAGCTGCATTCAGTTTTACTTCAGCGTCTCGGTAAATCAGCAGCCTTGCTTGCACTCTCAAATTGTTAACAGACATAATCATGAACTGCGGAAAAAGCCACAAACAATAATTCCAAGTTCCCACACAAATGTATTGTATGCCATCCAACTATTTAGTCGCCAAAGAGTTTGCAAGATCTGACAATATTTCTCTTTGCAAAAAATGTATGCATGTATGCGAGGAAGAAGCATCATGTAACCCGAAGAAAGCTAGCCCCCTTTAGCATTATGTTTACAACAGGAAATATGGGTAAAAACGTCCAATTTTTTTTCAATAAGAAAAAAAGTTATTACATTAAACAGAAATGAGAAAAATATCAAAACATTAACATAAAGAGTAGGAAAATATGTCTAATATCCTCTGCTGTAATGATGTAGATTTAGTATGTGTCCTTCATGTTTTAAAACAGTCACCATCGCACAGCACAACATTAAAAATGGGGCAATATAAGCATTTTACTTTTCACATTGTGCATAAGAGAGTAGAATGACAGTGCCTGAGCCGCACAATCAAAATACTCCTTGTGTTATTATAGGGTACCACTGCACAAGGCCTCGTAAATTCCAAATTTCCCAACATGAACAACGGATTCTGCATTTTCAACACTGCTTAGGGGGACAACATCTTTTCTTCTTATTGCAATCATTTTGCCTACATGCATCATGGTGAACCTTCAGGTGACTTAACTCGCCAGGTATATCATAGTCAAAGTCTGATAACCAATTCACATTGCCATCACTATCACTTGATTCAACTAATGGCTCAGTTTCAACTTATTCTAAAGTTGGTTTAACAGCTGTTTGTTTGCATGCCATTGTGTTTTGGTGAAGGCTCTGCCCCACTAGTGAATACTGAGGAATTACCTTACAGTGACAAAACTCATAGGAACAGTTGGAATTTTTGGAACATTTTAAAATGTTAATTTTATCCACTAGATGACAGCACAAGACTATCCCAAGTGTTTTTAGGGCTTAATGCTGTAAAGTAGATCATTAAACGTCACTTCGAATCGGACTTGGGCTTAACTGTATTTTCATAGAATTCAGAGGCAGTGTCACACTTGGGGTTAATACCAAGGTGTTTAATTAATCTGTAGTTCATCCATCCATCCATCCATTTTCCAACCCGCTGAATCCGAACACAGGGTCACGGGGGTCTGCTGGAGCCAATTCCAACCAACACAGGGCACAAGGCAGGAACCAATCCCGGGCAGGGTGCCAACCCACTGCAGGGACACACACAAACACACCCACACACCAAGCACACACTAAGGCCAATTTAGAAACACCAATCCACCTAACCTGTATGTCTTTGGACTGTGGAAGGAAACCAGAGCGCCCGGAGGAAACCCACACAGACACGGGGAGAACATGCAAACTCCACGCAGGGAGGACCTGGGAAGCGAACCCTGATCCCCAGGTCTCCCAACTGCGAGGCAGCAGCGCAACCCACTGCACCACCATGCCGCACTCTGTAGTTCAGCTTTAAAAAAAAAAAAGCAAATATGCAGTTGTAATGCAACATATGATTGTAAATATCCTTAGGTAAGTGCATCGCCCAAATATACAATAATGGTAAAAAATAGTACTTGTTTTATTTACTGGAGTTTCATGCTCATAATGTCATCAAACATTTTCATCAGCCTCAGCCAGGATCATGTGCTCTGTTAGACAGCAATTATGCCAGCCACAGTGACTTTTGCATAAAAACATTAGTTGGCAAACTGATTAAATTGTTTTCAACATTTGTTATTAAATAATAATACCTGAAAATGTACACTTACTTGTGGTATAGTGGGTCCACGGCTCAGAAAGAATAGTTTTTTTTTTTTTTTTTTTTATATAATCCATTGGCTCGCTCACCCATGGAGAGTTAATGAGGTAATTGGGGCAAGATGGACATGCATGTGAAGGTGCGATCGTTCTCAATTGCTTCATTGGCTCCCTTATATTTATGTATCTACATTGCAAATACCATACATTGCATCAATGTTCATATTGCTTACTACACGTCAATATTGCTGCTGCTTCTTTGTCTTGTCTTTGCACAATGTCTTGTCTTGTTTGTGTTTTAATTTTAATTCTATTTTTAATTTATTATTGCACTTCATGTTGTTATACGGGTGGCACGGTGGCGCAGTGGTAGCGCTGCTGCCCTCGCAGTTAGGAGACCCGGGTTCGCTTCCCGGGTCCACCCTGCGTGGAGTTTGCATGTTCTCCCCGTGTCTGCGTGGGTTTACTCCCACAGTCCAAAGACATGCAGGTTAGGTGGATTGGCGATTCTAAATTGGCCCTAGTGTGTGCTTGGGGTGTGGGTGTGTTTGTGTGTGTCCTGCGGTGGGTTGGCACCCTGCCCGGGATTGGTTCCTGCCTTGTGCCCTGTGTTGGCTGGGATTGGCTCCAGCAGACCCCCGTGACCCTGTGTTCGGATTCAACGGGTTGGAAAATGGATGGATGGATGTTGTTACACTGTGGACCCTGAGCTTTGCAATTTCGTCTATCTGTATACTTGTATATGGTTCAGATGACAAGATTCGCTTTGACAATGCACTGTGGACACTGTTTTTGGTTTTAATTTTCAATAAAAGCACTTTTGCTCTAAGAGTGGTTTATCCCCATTTGCACAGCTCATCCAGCTACATTACCAACAGTGGTGGGTTCGAGAGGCTCTCAAAAGAGAAGTGGGAGCATGGAGCAGGACCTGCACCATCACATTACTATAAACACCTATTCCATTTCAGATCATAAATTTTCATTTCATACAATGTGAAATTCACTTGTAGCACATCAAAAAAAAAATCAGATAAGAAGAAAGGGAAAAATCATATTTACATTTATTTACTTAGCAGATTCTTTTATCCAAAATTACTTATAAAAGAGGTCAATATAATCAAGCAGGCATTAGTCTGGCGACTCTGTAGGCAAGCAGCAAGAATTTGAACTTAACACGTGCCACTGCAGAAAGCCATTGTTGTGCACTAAAAAAAGAGCGACATACGCCCACCTCAGCTGGTTGTACACCAGACGTGTTGCTGCTTTTTGAATCATCTGTAGTAGCTTGGTGACACATGCCGTTACTCCTGCCTGTGGAGAGTTTCAGTAGTCCAGACATGGCAAGACCAAAGCCTGGACCAGGAGCTGCACTGCATTTTCTATCAGATACGGCCTGATCTTGTGGATATTGTACAGATTGAATATACTGTACAAGAACAAGAGACAGCAGCAAGATGGCCAGTAAAAGACAGACGGTCATCAATCACAACCCCAAGGTTGCAAACCGACTTGCAGGTGTTTGTAATAATGAGCCAAGCTGAACAAAGATAGGGGGTTGAACAGACGGACAAGCTGGCACAACAAGGAGGTCTGTGCACGAACTGGAAAATGGTGCTCCTTCATTCAGACATGCCGAGATTCTGGAAGGCCAGGGCTGACTGCTACAGCTGCGCATCATTAGCATAGCACTGATAAGGAAATCCATGGAACTGGATGATAACGGCCTAATAAGGAAGTGCACAAAGAAAACTGGTATTGGTATCGGATTTAATTAATCCTATGAAGCCATCATTGAGCTGCTCTTGTTTCGCGTGGATTGAGTTATTTGTCAAATTTCGATCCAGCTTTCCCATGACTCCGTTTGTGTAACTATACCAATACTGCTGGCAATTACTTGTCAACCAGCAAAAAATGTTTTTAAAATAATCTATAACAACATGAATTAATTTACTGTATTTGAGCACGTTTTAATCACCATTATTTAAAAATAACGAACATTCGTTTCTTCTTTATTGAAATACACACACATATATATTTATACACACACACATATACATACACGTACGCATACTGTATGTAACAAATGCCAATTTTCTTCGCTATATTTTGTTCATGGTTGAATCGTCTCGACTCAGCACTTATTAGGGTAAAAATCACAACAAACAAAATCGAATGTCAGGCTTCAAACTAACATCACCGCAGTGAACGAGCCCTTTTTGTGAAAAAGCATGGAGTGTTTAATGCGAAATCATGGGGTGGTACCCTCAAAGAGAAAAACATAATCGGACTTGATTCATTTTTAATCATTGAACAAAACAATAACATGAAATTTTTACCTCCAACAAAAATGAACTGGAATATTAAAATTAAGAAATAAAGTGATTTAGGTAAAATGCATCCTGTAGTAAAATCCACATACAATTTTAAAATTCCAAGCAGTCATCCATTTTTGCAGATGTGTTTAAATACAAACATCATACGAACTTACCTTGTTATCGTCCATTTAACCAATTGAACAAAGTTTCAGAAAAACACGAAGAAAATAAGTGCAAACAGATGGAGAAAATCACTAATAAATGCCGTAAAATAAAGGTTAACTGTGTAAAACTCAGTAAGAAACAAACATATTTAACGGTATAACTGACAATGCACTGCCGTCTTTAAAAAAGAAAGTCTTCTTGTTTTAAAGCCCTTCATTGTCGTGCTCTCGCAGTAAACGAGCAGCTTCCTGTTTTGCTTCGTGCCAGGCATTTCAATATCCGGGGTTACTTCAGGCAATGAATTTTAATTTCCGGGATTGTTTGTAAACAAATCCGTTATCCACGCCTTGCAATAAATACGTATTCATATAAAACAATTTATAAATTTAAAAATGTATTCATTATCATTCTCTTATTTTATCGTATTATAATTTTACTGTTAAACACTCCAACGTACTTTATTTAAAAAAAGGTCGGCGTTTGGCGAGCAAATACCTAGGAAACATGGCTCCCTTTACGTCATCTGCGTTTGTCAGATGCTTCTATGGCAGAAACTTGGGGCCGACCAGTCCGGCCCAGAGTGTTTTTTTCTGTGTCGGTTTATGGGTTAAAAAAATACATGTATTATTTGATGGAATCGTATGATATATTTATTATCATTCCCACAAGTGCCTTTATTTTTCACGGAAAAAAAAATTATAATTGAAACAGGCACGAACTGGGACGTCCACAGGTCCTGATTTTGGACATCGTTTCCACGTGCAGATTAGACGACGCGTTTCTGACCTGTACGTTAATATCAGAAATGGGAGGCCAGGAAAAGAAAAAGGTAACGTTATCTTGCTTGCACTTACATGTTTTGCGAGCTCATTATTTGTAAATGTCGACAATGTTAGCATTGAAAGTGTAGTATAATTTTTACCGTTCATAACCGTATCGAAACGCTACTAATATCGCGTAATTCTAATTAGACTGAATATGTTTGTACTACAAATGTAAAAATAATCTTCTGTAAAATGGCAGTGCTTTTTTTTTTAAACTTAACAAAGCAAAACATACAACGAAAAAGTTATTTAGATTTTGTTGGATCTTTTCATTAGTTTCCTTTACTCTGCTAATCCAGTATAGAGAGGTGCGGGATATTAGAGCTCTGTAGCGCGTACCTGGTCAGAATCAAACCAGGACGGGTGCCAGTGCATTGTACAACACATTCACGTGTATGTATGTATGTATGTATGTATGTATGTATGTATGTATGTATGTGTATATATATATATATATATATGGAGCCAGTGCCTAGGGGTCCATATAGACAGCAAACTGGACTGGTCTGACAACACAGTGAAGCTGTACAAGAAGGTCCAGAGCAGACTTTCCGAGGACACTTGCGTCTTTTGATTTGTGCAGCAATTTATGCCATGTTCTATTTTGTCAATGTTTTGTTTGTTTCTTACACATTAATTCGCTCAGTAAATTTCTTCAAATTGCTTTCACTATGTGTTCATGTGCTGAGCCGGTAACATCACTTCAAGAGGGGCCCAACCAAATCAAGAAAGTAAATTAATTAAAAAGGGTAAGGCTCAGTTGGGGGATGCGTTACGGACCCCATGGAGGTAGTAGCAAAGGAGAGGATTAAACCAAATCTGAGTGCCATTATGAACAGTATTGCACATCTTCTCCCTGACACACTAAACTTGAGAAATTTCGGCCACAAATTATTCAGAAGTGTGTCAAGAAACACTACTGGGGCTCCTTTATAGCAGCAACAATACTCCTGCATAATTCCTCTTGTGATTGCCAAGCCAGGAGTTTTCTTTCTTTTAATTTTTAATTTCATTTGATTTTAATGATTTTGGTGTGTGTTCAGACCATAGTGTGTGTTTATATGTTTATGTATCTATTTATTTAATAATATATTTGCCATGCTCCTGTAAAAAAGCAAATTTGCCCCTGGGAAGAAATTAAATTCTGTCTGTTGTACCTTTTCACATTTCCTATTTGCTTTGCAGTATGAAAGAGGATCTGCCACTAATTATATTACTAGAAACCAAGCAAGGAAGAAATTGCAACTTAGCCTTCCAGATTTTAGGTAGGTAATTTTTTTCAGTAGTCGATTATGAATGTTTATCAAATTAGGGGAGTCTGATTTGGTTATGTAAAAGACCATAAAGTATATATTTTAATATTTAATAGTTTTTTTAATTATAGTTATTTGGTACCCAAGGGTTGATTTTTATATATGGCTACCACCTGTTTGGAGTTGTTTAGCTTAATGCTGATAGATCAGTCTTTTACTTTAGAGAGTGTGTGGGTGTGTTTATGCGCACTCTGACCTTTTAGAGGTACTACTTAAGTGTAACCTAAAACATCAACTAAAATCTGTTGTTTTATGTAAACTTTTTTAATATATTGGTATATTAACTAGGATATAGTCATTACAGTGTTTCTTGCAAACACAATAGAACCATCATCATGTATTATGTCTCTGCAAATAAAACTGCAGGTGAAACAGCATTAAAACATCAGTAATAAGGTCATATCTGCTCATCTATCTGTCAGCAATCATAGCATATGTATAGAAGAAAAAAATATAAATAGATATTACAGCTATGATCATATCCCAGATCTTCTCCAGATTCTTTTTTTTGTGATCTTTTATTGAATTTATTAAAAAACATATAATATTCCACACAATCAAGTCAAAACTTAACTAAATCCAAATCAACCCCCACCCATGAGAAAGAGAGAAGCCAATAGCCAGAGTAAAACAGAGAGAAAGGTGTGTTCCCACCACCCCCATATAAATGCTTATTCTGAAATATTATTGATTAGGTCCTGCCAGGCTTTTAAAAAAGTTCTGAATAGATCCTCTAAGTGAGAATTTGATTTTTTTTTTTTCTTCAAATACCATATAACATCAGTTACCCACTGACTTAAGAGGTGGGCTAGGATTCTTCCAGTTGAACAAGATAGGTCTATGTGCTTGTATTGAAGTAAGGGCAATTACAGTTTGTTTGTCCTTCTCTACTTTAAGTTCGTCTGGGAGTACACCAAACACAGCTGCTAATGGGTTAGGAGAGATTGTGACACCTATGCTGTCTGATAGGCATTTAAAATGTTATGTCCAGAATAATGTTAATTTGGTGCAGGCCCAAAACATGTGGCCTAGTGAGGCTGGAACTTGATTGCAACATTCGCAGGTTGGATCTTGCCCTGGAAACATTTTGGACTATTTTAAGCAAGATAGATGTGCTTGATAAAAGATTTTGAGTTCAATTATTAAGTGTTTTGCACATATGGAGCTAGAGTGAATTCTGTGTTTGGCTGCCTTTAAAAGGAAGGAACTTTAAAATGTTTTTATATGTTATAGAAGTGCTATGCGAGTCCCCAAGACTGATCAAAATAAGGAAAATTGGGCAGATTTTGGTTAGCAAAGTTTCTAATTTAGAGGCAGTGGAAAAATGGTTGTTGATGGGAGACAAAATATTAGAGTGCAATTCTTCATAGGATGCAAAGACATTTACCGTATATACTCACGGATAAGTTCTCCTGCGGAGAAGTCAGGACTTGATTTTACCGTATAATTTCTGGTATTTTATAATGTCGGTCGTATAAGTCGAATGCAGAAAACTCTATTGGTCCAAAAGATTGATATGCTAACACCCACTTGAGAGAGTAACCATGGAGCACACTGCCTTTTTTTTTTCCTATGTGGGTGCGGCAATGCGCTGTATCAGCACATGCTCCTTACCTCTCTCTCTCTCTCTCTCTCTCTCTCTGTTGCCTACATGACCACATGGTAATACCATTCTGAAACAATGTTTGCACTGATTTGTGTTTTTTGTATCTCACACTTTCATACACCTTTATCGTAAAAGCATCCCTTATCTACAATGGAGCGTTCAATCTGAAGAAAATATGAAGCTGGTTTTAAATTAAACGTTGTTGAAGTAGCGAAAGAAGTGGTAACTGCGCTTCTGCAACAAAATTTGATGCATCTGAGAAAAAGATGCGAGATTGGAGGAGGCAAGAAGATTTAAAAAAAAAAAAAGAAAATAATAATAATAATTGTTGCATTTTTGAACGGGCTTATAATTTGGAGTCTGTTATGATTGATTTTTCGTGTTTCAAGATCCGACTTATACGTGAGTGTATATAGTATATACAAATCTCTAAATGATTTTATCCCATTTGTTTTGTCAAACATTAAAAACTGTAAGTTTGAGAGGGTGGAAAAAGGTGGTTATCGTGTAGAGGAGCCACAGATAAAATATTCTCTAACTCAAAGTGCTTCCTACATCATTTCCATATTCTGAGTGAATAAAGGATAATTGTGTTGTTAGTATATTGGTGATAACTTGTATTTATTGGTGTACAAAGCAAGGAATATAAAGAAGTACTGCAGGATTTTATTTCTATTGCAGACCAAGCCTGTGTGTGTTCATCTTTTGTGTCAGTGTCCAGGTTTTAATAGCTTGTATGTTTGCCACCCAGTAATAAAATTGAAAATTAGGTAGAGCCATGTCACCTTGTGGTTTAGGTTGTTGTAGGGTCACTTTTTGAAATCCAAATAAATGAGGTTATGATTGAATCTATTTTGTTAAAACATTTGTTAATTAATATGGAGGTGTTTTCAAATCGGAACAGAAGCTTATGGGGGATATTCATTTTAGTCAAGTCAAGTTGGGGAGCATGCACTGGTACAGTGCATTGCTGAAAGCCCACTACACGACGAAACAACTCAGGACCCTGGTTGGCAACCCCCCAGGCAGACGCGCGGTCCATTCCCACCCTCCAGAAGTGACCTTCTATCTGCCGCAGCCAGGTGTTACGGGGATGACCACTTGGCCTAGTCCAGCCACTCGGGTCCCCAACAATGAGGATCTTACGAGCTGGATCACCCTCAAGGGAAATGTGCCACATGGCCGTAGTGCCATAACTGATGCTCCCCTCACAATGCAGGTAATGTGCCTCATTCGGGACTTCATGAGCAAACGCTCATTCGACACAAAGTCAAACCAACGTTACCCAAAGATTTTCCGTAGAGACACAGTGCCAGAGGAGTCCAGTCTTCGTCTCAGGTCACTGTATAGCATTCATGTCTCGCACCAGGACTCTAAAGACTTGGACCTTTGTCCTTTTGCATAGATATCGGGTGCGCCACACACCCCTTTCCAGTGACCTCATGACCCCCCATGCTCTCCCAATCCATCTACTGACTTCATAGGAAGAGTCACGAGAGACATGAATGTCACTGCCAAGGTAAGTAAACCTCTCAACAAGGTCGACACTCTCTCCGCTGACAGACACACTGCTGATGGCTGTGGACAAGAGGTCATTAAAGGCCTGGATCTTGGTTTTTATCCAGGACACTTGCAAGCCCAGACACTCGGACTCCTCGCTCAGTCTCTTGAGTGCCCTGATCGGAACCTCCATTGACTCTGCGAAGATCACAGCATCGTCAGCAAAGTCAAGATCTGTGTATCTTTCTTCACCAACAGATGCCCCACAGCCACTGGAACCCACAACCTCGCCCAGCACCCAGTCCATACAAGCATTGAACAGAGTAGGAGCAAGAACACACCACTGACGAATCCCAGAATCAACTGGGAAAAACACAGAGGTTCTGCACAGCACTCACAGTACTAGTGTACAGGCTAGCCATGATATCCAGCAACCTCGAGGGGATCCCACGAACCCTCAGGATGTCCCACATGGTAGCTCAATCAACTGAGTCAAACGCTTTACAAAAATTGACAAAGGCTGCAAAGAAACTCTGCCGATATTCGCGTTTGCGCTC
Source organism: Erpetoichthys calabaricus (assembly GCF_900747795.2). NCBI lineage: Eukaryota > Metazoa > Chordata > Cladistia > Polypteriformes > Polypteridae > Erpetoichthys > Erpetoichthys calabaricus. The sequence goes on along the minus strand of NC_041411.2, from coordinate 46,296,783 downwards.
CATGAGAACCCTTAGTGCCAGGATACGGTCGATGGTTGACTTCTTGGGCGTAAAACCAGACTGTTACGGTCGCTGGTAGGTGAGCAAGTGATCACAGATCCTATTGAACAGGCATGTCAAACTCACTACCATTGGTGGGCCGCTTCGACTGCCATACGTGCGTCAGCGGGCCGTACTGTAACAAATATACTACTATTATACAAAGTTACTGTAGCTTTCTTTCCAATACTGAAAACTTTAAAAAATGTAACACTTAAAGTTTAAAGAAAAGCAATTTATTTCCATGCAGTCTCCATACAACAGTGTAGAATTAGAGTCTTAACCTCTTAGCTAGGTCCTTATATTACTAGGCTCACCTGCCTTTTAATGCAACCGACTTTTATCCTCAATTTGTGTGCGCTCCATGTGTACATTAGGCATGTAAGTGTAGGGAATGAGAACATCAAAGTGCCCGTTCATAACATCTCCCGAAAACCTACGTTTTTTTATCCCCTCGAGTGCCTGTCCAAACTTGGAGTGTAGGACTCCATAATAATATACTTGAAACTCATAGGGGAACAACTCTCCCACTGCCATTAGCTCAGAAATGGTACCATAAGTTTGAGACTTTGACATTTCAGTGAGATACTGAAGCTCATTTGTATAAGAGATTCCTGACGGCATCATTGTAAATGGCTGAAACCTTGACCAATTACTTAAAACATGTCGTACAATGTCAGCCCGAATCTGTAAAGCTAAAGACGGAGTTTCATGCTCTAAATAAGCTATAGATGAGAATAAGCAAGCACCATCTCCCCTGATATTTACTACGCGGTGAGGCACTTGTACTCCATCAACATTAATTATTTCCAGAGACATAATTTTGTCTTTTTCCGGCGCATCGCGCACAAAAGCAAGGGAACAATGGGAGCATCAAAACTCTGCTCACATCGCGTCGCTTCATTCCGCAAGTAGTAATTCTGTGATAAGCGGAATACCGCTACGCTTTGCACTCACGGGACGGAAGGACAATCCCGACCGCTTTTATATAGTGTCTTGATGATTCATATTCATTATATTATATTCATTGCTTATATAGGAGCCTTACAGTGTGAGATTTATTTCTTTTGTCCTGACACTTGGCATCTCTTGTTAGTAACCAGTTCGTCAATATCAGGCTTGAAATCTTGTGCAGCTGCAACTTTTATGAGGGATGAAAGGTGCTCGACGGTAAGTCTTGAGCGATGTGGGGTTTTGGTAGCTTTCATTAACAAAAACAATTGCTCACAAAGGTATGTGCTTCCGAAAATAGACAGCACTCTCGATGCCAACTTAAGGATCTGCACATACAAGGGTGGCAGGTCAGCATACAAGCCTGGCACACCAACTTCGTTGTATTTTGCCTTCAGAATAGAATCTGACTGCACTTCAATCAATTACATTTGGATATTCTCAGGCGCATTCTCAACATTGTAAGAGAACAGCGCAATGCCCTGTTTGTGTGAACTGAAATCACGAAAATGCTCACTGAATTCATTGCTCAGTAATTCAAGTTGGAAAACAAATCCTCCAAAAATCAAATTTTACTTTACTAAATTTATTTCAAAGTTTTGTATTGTAAAATAAGCCGATATGCAAAAAGCCACCTGACCCTACGATAATTTTACAAACTCAAAACACAAAAATGTTAATAACTCGCCAACTTCTCGTGTCAACTTAAGATCTTCAGCTGTAGTCTGCACTAATTGTTCGTTACAATACTAGCACAAAATTACATGAAACTAGAGCAAAAAAACGTGAAAATATGCGGGCTATTACTACTCGTGATGGTCAGTTCTGCCCAGTGGCCAGTCTCAGCAACCCAGTCAGTAGTGTAGCCTTAGCAGGGGTGGCCCTGGGCAGAGAAAGAATCGGTGGCCCCTTCGCCTGGCAATGTCAATACGGTATCTTATGCACGGCGGATGGCTACATCCGTTGCGGACACTGCATAGCCGCCTCGTGCTCATGACACGCTTCTATATACTCGTGTCCGTAACTTGAAAACCAAGTGGTGGCCCATGATATTCTCATTACGGCAAAACATTATAATACTACATATAGCTTACTGCTCCGACTCTAGCGACATTTGTAAATACAGCATACTAATTAACAAGAAACACAATGTTTTTCAGCCACATTGCCGTCAGCTGTGTCGTTATTTTCTCTTTCTGTTTTATATTCAATATATATTGGCTTGGCGGCACTGTGCAGGTGCATAGTTTGCACATGCCTAAGGCCACCCCTGCTGCAGCCTAGCACTTCAGTTGCGACGTTGTGGCGCATTAATTTTGGTCAAGGCTCGTGGCTATACTAGCAGATGACATTTCCGGTACCGTAATGCCATGGGAAAACGCACTTTTGTCAGAAGGCAGAAGTAAGAAAAGTCAATAAGTAACACCGAAGATGCAGAATACTATCGTTAGTGATTGAATCAATCATTTTGTACAAGTTCAGTGCTAACTGGGATCTGTCATGCGGGCCGCACAGATTTCTGTTGCGGGCAGCATGCGGCCCGAGGGCCGCGTGTTTGACATGCCTGCTATTGAGGACGACCCTAGCAAGGACCTTACCCTGCACTGAGAGCAGTGTTATCCCCCTGTAGTTGCCACAATCCAGGCGATCACCCTACCCTTTCCAGATAGGGACAAGAAGTCCCGTTTTCCAGTCAGTTAGGATGATGCCTCCTGATATTCATTTTGATGGTGTTAATTCTCCCTGCTATAGTAAGATGGATGATAGACCATCTATGTACATCTTGTTTAATTTTGTCCATGAAAACAGCAAAATTTTGTTGAAAAAGAGCTTTATATTTACTTGTGATGTTGACCCCTAGGTATTTAAACTGATCTGCAATTATAAAAGGGAAGGTGTTGATATAGTGTTGTTTACTAGAGAATTCACTGGGGGGAAAAAAGCACACTTTTTTGTTCAAATTAATTTTGAGTCCAGATATCTTTTGAAATTCTGCTAGTACATTTAGGACTGTAAGCACATAATTTTATGGGCCTGATATATACAGTACCATATCATCTGCATATAATGATAGTTTCTGTTCAAGTCCTTCTTTGAAAATCCCCTTTATCTCTGATGCATTTCAAAAGTGAACAGCCAATGGCGATTGCAAATAGCAGTGGTGACAAGGAGCACCTTTGTCTAGTAACATTTTCTATTTTAAAGTAGTCTGAAATTATGTTGTTAATATAAACTGAAGCTTTTGACTGGTATACAATAGTTTGATCCATGCACATATGTTCTGCTCAAACCCAAGTTTATGCAAAGTGGTGAACAGGTAATCCCATTCAATAATATCGAATGCTTTTTTTGCATCCAAAGATATGATTTCCAGTGTGTTAGACTTTATGGGTGAATATATTACTGAAAATTCTTTATAAAATTTCAGCAGGGTAGCCATCAGGACCTGGGGCCTCATGTATACGCAAAAAAATGTTGTGTACGCCAGTTTCCACGCTTGCATCATGATGTATAAAACCTAAACTTGGTGTAAAGCCATGCACATTCTCACACCAGCTCAATCCAGTGCGTATGCAAGTTTTCGGCTTGGTTTTGCAAACTGGCAGCACCCAGCTTCAAAGCAGTGCTACTGTTTCTGTGTGGTTTCCCTTTAATTTTTAGATTCACATCCATGACTCAGCTTTATCAAATACACGGATAATAACTTCATATCGTTTATTAGTTTAAGGCATCTGATTGTAATCAACTTGTAACAATATAATGGTCCATTTAGAGTTGTTACTCTCAGTGCCCCACTCAGAGTATTTTAACCCACTGCATCTGAGTGTGGAATCGCAGCTCTACAGCAGGTGATCGTAAAGAGGATTATCGGGATACAGCATCTAGCACACGCTGCCTCAGCCATGCGTACAGTCTATTGAACTTCTACCATGCGGCAAATACTTCAGAGCCTTTCCTTTAGGAACCTCGCGGCTCAGAAACAGTTTCAACCCAAGAACTCTAAACATACTCACTCATTCCATCAAGTCCTCCTGGTAGAACTGTTTGTACTTATAAGTACAATTTCCTTACTGTAAACTTGCACTACAATTGTAATATTGCACAACCTGAGCCACTTTGAGCCATTTCACTATCTTGACTATATGTACCTGCTTTCATATTTGTATATTTTTCATTGTTTTTTTTATCATATCATTATAACTGTTTTATCACTTTATAGTAAAATAAGTTTATGGAGGATTAACATATATAGAATCTCATTGTACCATACAATAACAGTAAAGGAATTCAATAGAAGATAGCAAGTATTTACATTTGATGACGACTCACTTCTAAGTCGATTTAGATTTCCATGTACTATCTTCTTGGAGCTCATGATATCATTTTTAAGATGAAATGCAGTAAAGTGTGTATATTGTACAGATAATTTTTTAACTTTAATTATTAAACAGTATACATTATTTAAATGAACATGAGGGCGTGGTGGCATCAGCAGTAGCAGTGAGCTGGCACCCCATTCTGGGATTGTTCCTGCCTCAAGCTGTATGCTTGCTGGGACTGGTGCGACCCTGGATAGATAGATAGATGGATGGCATAATTAAACATGTGCAACGAAGTTATTTCAACATTCCTTAAAAGTTTTCAAGAATCAGCGTTCTAAGCTTACAGATGGCTTGAAATATATTACAAAGCTGATTGAGTGGTAACTGGTTACTTGGAGAAAGAAGAGGAAGGATGGGAATTGGGGGTAGTACGTTTGAAAGAAACAGTACTGCTGCAATAAACTATTTAATTAAGGGTCACGCAGGAACAATTTCAGGACGGGGCTGTATCTTATTGCTACCACTGCACCACCATGCCCCAATGTTTAATACACACTTTAATTCCTATCATCATGAAAATTATTTCAAATATACAGCTTAGTTTTTAAATTGTTCAGAGAGCTGAAATATCATGAATGTAATGTATTCTGTGACCTTTCAGCATAAGAGAAAACCTGTTTAAGAAGCATGTAGTGATTCACACACTAGAGTACATAGAAGAACACATACAATACAAAGCATTTAACGTTCTTTAGTTACAATGGGATCTGAGAAACTCTAGTAAATTGAACATTGATTTTAAGATTAAGTTTATGACATTCTACTTTAATGACAAAATAAGCTACGAGATTGAAGTGGACATTTAACGTTTTTTTTTCTTTTCTCTATACACTAACATGCTTCCAGTATGATACTCGGATGGTGGCAATGACTCGCCTTTTTACGGCGACTTTGATATCTGACCTTTTTTTTTTTTATTTTATTTTTTTGGGCACTGTATGACTTTCTGAAGTTGAAGTTTAGAGTTTCTCCACACTTTGTATCACTCTATTGACTTCCTTTTGTTGTTCATACCACTGCTTAAGCCAAAAAATAGTACTTTTTCCTTGCCTCTACTTTGCATTCATTGAAATTATATTTTTGACATGCTTTTTCCATTTTCTCTTAACCGAACACTGAACAGAAAGGGCTGTTTATTGATTTGCATATTAAAATATGCAAAATTTTGGGAGGAGTCAAGAGGGGGTGTTAGGTGCATACACGAGCATTACTTTTCGCACTGACCAGAATTTATGTAGCGGAAGTGCGTGGAAGTTGTCTTCGCGCAGTTTTGTGCATACTCGCATTTCCACTTTTGTCCATACGTCATATTTTACACACGGCGTTGTGCATGAGGCCTTTCGTGCTTTCCCACTTTGAAGTGTGTTTAATAGTTTCTAATGATTCTTAGTGTCAGAGGTTTATCCAATTCCTCTGCATTTATAGTATCTAGCTGTGGTATCCTTAAAATATTAAAAATGCATTAGAATGTGTCTTGTCTTCTTTAAACTGAATAGAATAAAAGGACTTGTAGTCTCTAAATGTGTGCATTATATTTTCATGGCCAATTTCATTTCTATCTCCATTTGTGTTGGTGATTATTGATATTACGTTGTGAACTTCCTGCTTATGGATTTGTTGTGCTAAGATCTTGTAAGCCTTTTCTCCGTGTTTATAGTAATGATGTTGCGATTTAAAAATGAGCTGTTCCATTTTGTTTTGTTGTCAAGAAGTTGAGTTCTGATTGCAGAGCCTGTCTTTTCTTAAAAAGTGCCTCATTTGGAGACCTGGTGTGTTCTTGATCTATTCTGGTAAATCTGATAATTTCACTGATTAACTCAGACTCCTTCTTGGTTTCAGATATATTTTTGTTGGAAAGATGTAAGATAACCTGTCCTCTTAAAAATGCTTTCAGAGTTTCCCAGAGTATTCCTGCAGAAACCTCAGAGGATGCATTTGTTTTTTTTTTTTTTTTTTTTTTTTTAAATTGCTTAGATATGAATTCTGTACAGTTCCCTGGGTTTATTCTTTCAAGACTGTTTAAGATCATATTCTAGGCTTATAGAATTTGGACTGTACAGCCAATAGATATCTCTACTTTATTCCTTCTGCACTGCTGCTTGGGGGCTTGTTTTGTTCTGCACGTGTCTCTAGGCATGTCGGAGGACTGAGACTTCATGAAGTATGAACTGGCCCCATTTGGGGAGGCAAAATGGAGGGGTGGGGGTTTGGGGGGAGGAGAGAAAGAGAACAAGCTATTTCTGATCTATCCTTTTCATCCCCACAGTTGTTAAGTGCCAACACAACAATAGACTTTCTAGCCATAACTCCTTGCAGTATTAGACATTTAAGGTTAAAGCTATCATATGTAATAATGTACAATCTTAATTTAAGATTATAAAATGACAACAAAAGATCAGAAGCAGTACCTCAATGACCAGACAGTAAACTTTGTGAGCTGGAATGTCAAAGGTCTCCATCACGAGCTAAAGAGGAAGAAAGTATTCTCACCTAACCAGTCTAAATGCCAAGATAGTATTTTTACAGGAGACTCACTTAATTGACAAGGATCAGTTTCAGTTGCAAAGACACTGGACTGGCCAAATATTCCACTCCAGCTATACAAAAAAACGAGAGGTATGGGAATCTTAATTCACAGAAAAATTTCATTTGTGGTATCGGATGTAGTTTCAGATCCTGAAGGGCAATATGTGATGGTTATGGGTAATTTTATTTAATTGTAAAGTGATATCGATAAATATCTATGCACCCAATGTGGATGATATAGACTTCATCCAAAACGTATTTGCTTCCATTCCTAATTTGAACACTCACAAAATTATAATGGCTGGAGAGTTTGTGTTTTAAATTCAGACCTAGATAGGTCTTCAGCTACAGGGGTGACAACATCTAACAGTGCAAAAATAATCACACCATTTTTAATTGATCATTACTTATCAGTTCCATGGTGATTACTAAACCCATACTTGAGAGCATATTCCTTCTTCTCACCAGTACATCATTGTTACTCAAGAATTTAGTATTTCTTTATAGATAAGAAGTTTTGCTCACAATTAAATCTTGCAAATACGACACACTCATTATCTCTGATCATGCCCCTCTAATCGTGGAGCTCACATCACTATGCCCCACATACTCCTCTCACAGCTGGCATCTTAACCCCCGTAGTTAGCGTCTCTAGATTCTAAGGACCTTTTCTATTGTCATTTTCTGTCCTTCTTTAGATTGCTTTGCATTGATCCCTATAGCAAGACCTTTTTCATACTCTGCTCTAGAATACTGCTACACTTCCTAGTTTTCATTCCAGCCAATTTAACTGTTCATGTTGTCTTGTCATTTTTACATTTAATCTATGAAAAATAAGTTCAAATAGGGAACTTTTAACTTTTGGTAAAGAGTGTCTGTGCACTGGCACTGCCTCTTAAACATTGTGTTTAGTGAGTGCTGTTTTTATTCCAATGAGTTTACTACTCTGTCAAATTATTTATTCTCTTAATCCATACATTGTGTTTCATGTTTGTATGATAACCTACTATTGATATATATATATATATATTTGTCCCCAAGGAGAAACTAGAACTTTACAGAAGCACAACGAAATATATAAATATTATTATAAACCAACACCGACCTCCACCAAACACATGAGAATTTCTGGCTTGGATAATAAAGAGCTGCTGCTGTGAATAACGTGTGTAGGTGTCGTTAAGATGGTCAAACCTGTCAATATGTACCACATGTTTATATTTAAATGCATTAACATTTTAATACAGCTGGTCCTGTTGTGTCCACAAAAGAACATGTTTTTAGAAGTTTGTTCCATCCAAACTTCCCCAGCTGAAGTCACTAGCATTCAGAATAACTCCCCATTAGCGTACACTTTTCCAGTATCCCATAATGCAAAAACATTGTTTCTAAATAATTTTATTTTAATTTGAAATAATTTCTAAAGTGTGTATTCTTAATTGCTTTTAAATAAATGTATTTACAAATGACAGTTGACAAATAAGACAACAGGTGCTCGAACAAATAATGTGTCCTACAAAGGTAATTCACAAAAACATACATATGTGCTTACAGTATATCAATTATCTAATTAAATACCAGTTGTAGTGAAAGAAACAAAGCTTAGGAATAAAGTGCAAGCTTTTGCAGAAAGTGGTTTTTTTTTTTTTCCCCCCCCCCCCCCCCCTCTGTTGCATGTGTGCTTTGTAGTAATTTTAGATATGTTGTTTTAAGCTGTATGACCCACTGTCAAAATTCATTTATGCATATATATGTAAATTATGGTTTAACCTGTTGCATTTTTACTCCTAGACGATTATGCATACTTAAGGGAATATACCCTCATGAGCCCAAACACAAAAAGAAGGTGAACAAGGGTTCTACAGCACCTCGAACTTTTTACCTGGTGAAGGATATAAGGTTTCTTCTGCATGAGCCTATTGTCAACAAATTCAGAGAGTACAAGGTAAGGTCCAGATCCAGGTCCTCTTTCCTTTAGGTCTATGAAGAGACTTGTGTATAATATTTCATATATGGTTACTTGATCAGTGCTGAATTCCTGAGAACTATGATAAAACAATTATGATATTGAATATAGGGAAAAAATTCTAAAAATGTGAGACAGTAGAATATATGGGAAAAGAGGTACTATTCAGATACCCAGTATATTACAAATGTGTAATTCCTTGGCACATAGATTTTTGAAAGCATCTTATACTGAAGTAGCTCCTCCTGCACATGCACCCCTGTACACCAAATACTTTTTTGCTGTACTTTTTAAGGAAACCTCACAATTCACCAAGAAAAAGTGAAATTTTAATGGAATACATTTTTTTCATGCAAAGCGCATCACAATTACTGCAACACTGATCATTTTAGACACTGCCACTGAACTGTAGAAACTATATTCAAACACTACTGCAACAATCTATTATTATATAAAGAAATTCAGTAAATCACAGAGCCAACTGCGCATGAACTGGCTGCACACAAGCACACAGAGGCCAAAGCTGATGCTTGCAGGTTAGTCTAGTGCAGTGGCTGAATCCCAGGGATGGGGACAGCAGTGGTTATGAGCTGGCTGCTCAACGAATGTACGGCACTCACAGATCAGCTCCGGCGTGCTGTCAAATTGATCTGGGAACCGACTACAGCCGGTTGTGGCCTTCAGTGAATGTATATCACCGAGTATACTCGGCTCCTGCATGCTGGCAAATTGAACTGGGAACCGACTATAGGGTTAACAATTTTTTGAGTAATGTGCTTAAGGAATAGTTAATGACTGGTACAGTGCTGTACTTTTTTGTTTCTGTATTTCTTATTTAAATGTCCACATTTGAGATTTTCATGACAGATGCACGTAATTTTCATTTCTTTAAAATGTTCATGATGGGCTGACTGCCTTTAAAATTAAATCTGAAAAATCATTGACATACAGAATAAGATAAGAAACAGCGCTCATGAGTAACTTACAAGAAACCTGACTGTAGATGTACCCATGGCTAAAGCTGGCTCCTTTCTAAAGCTAATAGAAGGACATTGAAGCAGAAAAATGAGGACTTTGTAGGATGCTTTTACCTATACCACAGTTCACCAGGTGCTGGATTTGAACCTAGCGCACTGGATTTGTAAAATGGCATTGATAATCTGTGTGTTCTATTGTACCACCAGAGCTATGAATATATTAAATGTCTTAACGAAATATTTCAAATTTCTTAAATTCACAGTTGTAGCCTTGTTTTGACTGCTCAGCTGTCTTAAAGTTGCAGAAAATTATACTCTGTAAGAGTGCAGGGAAAAGTCAAGCAAAGTGACACCAAATATTAGCTAATTGAGCAGATTACAATATGCAAGCTTTCGAGGCAACTAAGGCCCTGAGAAAGTGTATAGTATAGATTATAAAAAACTTAATTTTATGTTATCAAGATTTTTTGCATTAATTTACTGATGCAATTCTTTCTTGACAAGTTTGGCATTTTGGCTGTGTATGAGTGGAAATCTCTACATGCAAACTTTAAAATATTTAAAGTTAAAATATTAGATAACACATTATTTGAAAGACTGCCTATTAATGTTCTCCAGTTAAAATATTTTAAACCTCTGTAAACCTCAAAAAGATAAGTTTAAAAGGTGCCTGAAATAATATCAAAGTGCTTTTCAGACTGTAGGTTTTTGATCCGTACAGCACATTTTCATTCCCCCCACCATGGTGTCTGAAATACCCTTTTATGTTAAATTTAAGGGGTGGATTCCCTGCCTTTGTTGAATCTAGGAATACTAATACACATTCCAGAATTAGGACATTTAATTGGTTTGTAATGAATCAAGTGTTGTTCTTACTATATCTGTTAAATTTTTATGTTTTAATTAACTATTTATCATACTCCATGTTGATTGGTCGTGCAAGTAAGAATTTCTCCATACTGTGTATACTCTGCCATACTACTACTACTATCCATCCATCCATTTTCCAACCCGCTGAATCCGAACACAGGGTCACGGGGGTCTGCTGGAGCCAATCCCAGCCAACACAGGGCACAAGGCAGGAAACAATCCTGGGCAGGGTGCCAACCCACTGCAGGACACACACAAACACACCCACACACCAAGCACACACTAGGGCCAATTTAGAATCGCCAATCCACCTAACCTGCATGTCTTAGGACTGTGGGAGGAAACCGGAGCGCCCGGAGGAAACCCACGCAGACACGGGGAGAACATGCAAACTCCACGCAGGGAGGACCCGGGAATCGAACCCAGGTCCCCAGATCTCCCAAACTGCGAGGCAGCAGCGCTACCCACTGCGCCACCGTGCCGCCCACTACTACTACTAGTACCATATTAATACATTTTTACCTTTTAGAGATATGATTTCTACTTTTTACTTTTTATTTAACTGAAGTTTATAGTAAATTGCAGTGTATTGTAGAACTAAATCACAATATTTAGTATCTATAAAATTACATCACTATTGTATCAAGACGGTTTCCGTCCCTACTGGAAAACATTTTAATATGTATGATGTTGCCCCCTTTATTCAAAATAGCACTAGCTATATTGTTTAAATTTATCCTTTTTCTGAGACTCTGAAAAAACCTAACTATTGGGCATATGGTATTGCATTTGCAGGACTGGGCTGTTTCCTTTCATACATATTTCACTAGTTATTTAATGGTGGTGTTCACTCTTTTTGTTTTGTATGAGTGTTCAATTGGAAAGTCCTTCATTGCTCTGCTTCCTTAAAGTTGCAAAGTTTAATATGTAATTGATAAAAGTTGCCTTTATACTATGAATCTTGAGTAGATTAAAAAGCCAGAATGACTTTTAGCTGCATTTCAATTTAGTGATATTTTTCTTTTCGGGTACTGATAAGTTGAAAGTAACAATGTATTGAGTGCAAATAATGCTCACTGGAATCCAGTCATCCAGTTAAAACTGTATTGTTCTCCTTTACAGGTTTTTGTTCGAAAGCTCCGAAAGGCATATGGCAAAGCAGAATGGTCCACTGTACAACACTTGAGAGAGAACAAACCCGGTTATAAGCTAGATCACATTGTCAAGGAAAGGTGGGTATGGACTTGAACACTGTTTTGTTAATGATGCAGTTAAATAGACAAGAATGTTTCGTTCAGAGATCAAAAATGCTTTTATATTGTAATGTTTATGTTATGTGTTTTCTTTTAATCGGTAATGTGATGTGGGTTTGCCACTACAGATTCATTTAAATTGGAGCTGATCAGTATATGAAATTTAAAATATATCACACATTCAAATTATGTATTTCCAGTACTGAGCATGTTTTTTTTGTCTCCTGCATCATGTTTCAGTCACTATTGAGGATTCATTCGGTAATCTTTAAAATATGACTGAGAAAAATATTTTGCCGTGTGTTCAAGACTTACTGTGTTAATTGCAAAATTTAAGCATGCCATTCAGCAGTGGACTGAGTTGAGTCTCTTATGGGAATTACATTTTTTTTTTTTTTCTGACAGAAACCGCAATTGTAGAAAAATTTTAGTGACCGTAGGCAACACCAAACTGCTCTTGCAGCACCTCTTTAAAATTACTGATGCTTGTGTAATTTGGTGAGTGAAGTCAGACAGATCCAGTGAGTCCAAGAGAAGGATGAAGATTAGCAACATAATGCGGACCCCCAGCCAACCAGATTTCAAATAAATATAAAGTAGCTTGCATTTCTCTGTATTGGAGTCAGGTGATCCATTGATCTGCACTGCTGATAGTTGAGGTAAAATCGGATTAAAGAAGGAGAGTTCAGAAGTGTACAGAGAGCAAGCCAGGAGATTTCCATCTAGAACAGCGATTCTCAAACTGGGGTCCCGGGACCGTGAGAAATGGTTGCATATTTATACTATTTATATTTTTATAATTATTAACCTTTACCATCTGAGGGGAAGTAAGTGACTGAGCTCTGTCATTAACCCCACCACCTAGACCCGACCACTAATCTGCTGTTCTGTTATTCGCTGCCACCACATTGTTTTCCCACTGTTATCGCTCGGCACAAACCAGCCCTTATTATTTTTATCATAATCAAAAATTATCGATTCTTTCGTATATTTTAGAAGCAAATAAGAGCGCTAAAGGTGGATACAGATAATCAACAAACAACATATTTTACATTTTTGGTGTTTTTAGGTGGTGAAATTGCCCGCTCAATGCAGACGAACTAAAAGTGTTCATAATGAGACAATTCAAAATAAAGCGATTGCTAAGAGGCGGTTTAAAAACTCGATAATGAATAAGAGTTGATGATCTGGTCGTTCCATTGATTTTGATTTGAATATAATTTTAAGGTCTCATTGAAGCAGAATGACATCTATCAGTGTATAGAATTAGATAAGATCTAAATTCTTCTTGTGAAATAGTGTTTTGATGCTAAAAAGAAATGGGAAAAATACTTAAGCTTCAAAAAATTCATCACTTTTTGCAAGATGCCAAACCAGACAGGCACGCAAAGTTCTCCGACATCCGTTTTCGTATATCCCTGTCATTTTTGGTCGACATATTGGAATCTGTGAATTCTATCAACCTGGCGCTGCAAGGAAAAGATAGCACAGTGCACCATTGTCACGAAAAACCGACTGCTTTCACAATGAAGCTCAAACTATAGCTTGGAAAGAGAGAGAATAAGAACTTTGCCCCATTTCCACAGCTGAACACATGTATTGATGAAATTGAGCTTAATGTCGATGACGATATCCTTGAGGTGATGAAACAGCATGTATCAATTCTTAGCGAAGAAATTTCTCACTATTTTTCTGACTTACGAGAATTTGAAATATACCAACGATTTATCAATAACCCGATTGTACTCTCCATTAGTGACCTGCCTTCGGAGGACAAATTAATTCAAGAACAGTCTATTGATTTGATAAATGATGGGGATGCAAAACATATTTTCCGTGAAATGTGTTGTAGTGATTTTTGGATTGAAATGGCACAGTCCTATCGTGATGTTGCAAAGATGGCTCTAAGAGTGCTGATTCCATTCGCAACCGCCTATGAGTGTGAGACGGCTTTGTCCACACTACTTACTATCAAAACAAAATCTCAAAACAGATTAAGTTGCACTGGCCAAAACAAAGCCAAACATAGAAGAACTGGTTAAGGCAAAGCAGATGCATCCATCCCATTAAAATTTTAACTTAAATTAACTAAGATGTACGTAATATTTTCTGAATAAATGATTGTTTGTCAAAAAATGTTTTATTCACAGCAGCCTGTACCTATGCAGTGCCACGCAGTGGGTATGTGGCACCCTTGTGCAAAGTATTTGGCGCTCCCAATTTTCTTGAAATAATATTGATTTTTTAATTTTTAATTAAAGGGTCCGCAAGCCATCAAACAATTTTTAAAGGGAACGCCACGCAAGAAATTCTAAAGAAGTTTGAGAACCGCTGATCTAGAAGCTAGGATAAAGTTTGCAGAGATGGTACATAGGCTGTGTAATCTCTGCTGTATAGAAATCGGGGTAAGAGAAGATTGGTCCAGGAGAAGCAATACATGAAACAATGAGGGAGTATTAACAGAGAGACTAGAGAATAGGCAATTAGAAAAAGCAGTACAGAAAACACAGATGGGGAGGACACAAAACATACAGAGGAAGGTCCTATAGGATATTTAAAAGACAGCAGCGACAGATGGGATCTGCAGCCAAATGCAGATCATAAATTTTACGAGAGGTGAGGTTATAGGTAATGTACAAATTAAAACTGAGTGTGCTGGATTTTTTTAGGGGATGCAGAATTTGAGTAATCCTCTTCATGTGCAGTGCAAGGAGCTTTACTAACATATTTTGTATCAGAATTCACTAAGGAGATTGGGTGAAGTAGAGCTGTCAAATTGCTCTTTGCCTTGTTTTAACAGAAGGGTGATCATTGCTGAATTAACTAAGAGGTTCAGACTGGTGGAATTTAGTATGTGCATATAAGTGAGTGCTAGTTAATTCCAGAAAGCTGAAAGGACCTTAGGGTGCAACCCACAGTGCTCTGGTTATTTTCTAGAACTCAAGGAATCTAGTTCTGATAATGTGATCAGGGAATGAAATGCAGTGGTATCATTGTACAAAACCCTGTGAAAGGACAAGCTATGTTTAAAAAATAAATAATTTCTGAAGTGGAATGCTAGATCTTTCAGCAAATAGTTTAGAGTTCAACTCCAAAAAAACAGGTACTGTATTTATATCCACAGATATTGGAGTTCCTGAATTACTGTATATTTAATAGTTGAAATCAGGGCTGTGGAGTTGGTAGATAAATTCTTCGACTCCGACTCCTTAGTTTCTGGTACTTCTGACTCCGACTCCTCTATATTTAATATGCTAATGTATTTTCCATGTTGATTGAAGGAAGGCAACATACACGTCATTTAACCACAGAACTACTGGCTAGGAAGCTGACTCTCTACTGTATTGGCCAGTAAAACAAAAAAATGAAAGCAATAAGGTTTTATTTATTGTTTTTATCAAGTGGCTATAAAGTAGTAGCATGCATAAAAATCAGGAACAGGAACTTTACCAGTTCAAAAAATATAAACCACATTCTTCTGTAGTTTTTAAAACAAAAACAAAGCTCAACTACATGAACAAAAAACAACAGTTTATGTATTAAACTTGGAATACAGTTGTAGAGTAGAATAGCTGTTAAATGTAATCCAAAATTAACTCAGTGCAGTGTTCCAAGAAACAATTGCTTCTGCCAGATCCTCTTTCAATGAAGCTCTTAAATCTGACTTGATTATTTTTAGAACTGAAAATAGTCTTTCAACACTGACTTGGGTGGGTGGCATTGCTGTTACAGTTCTAGCCACATCACTAATAATCTGTGGGTCAACAAGGATGGCTTCTTCTACAGTCAGTTTCGATGAGAGATCATATTTTTCAACTTCTTTTAATTCTTTAAAAAACTCCTGCTGGAATCTCTCTTTATTTGGACATTTACTGATCGTTTATCTTTCACGCATAGGCGATGTCGCTTTGCTTTTGAAACTTCCATTTTGTCCAAGTAGGAATCAAAGTCTAATTCTTCAATTGAAGAGGATGATCCTGAGGTACCAGTGCTTATAGTTTCATCCAGTGGTGGTATTTCAGGTAGTAATAATCCCTTCATGTGAACTGTTACGTCATAGAGTGTCTTTTTTTCATTAGCAATCTGGTCACTGCTCAACAAAATTCGGCTCATTGGATCAACATGAATAGCAGCTAACAAGATTTGATTATCCAGTAAGAGACTCCCTTTTCTTCATTGAACATACAATGCCATCAGCTATTAACCCTCCACTTTTGTTCAGGCAATATATTAAGCTCTTCCTTTACAAGAAAAATTTACTGCGTGTTAAATCTTCATATTGCAACCTCTTGGTGACAGTAAAAGGGTAAGAAAGTAGACTTTCCAGTTCTTTTACTTGTGCCCACTGGCTTTTAGTTAATAAAATATTTTCATTGTCCAGTTCTTCAAGGAAGTCTTTTAGTTCAAGCAAACGCTTTACAATCAAATAAGCTGAGCAGTACAGGCTAACGTGTGCTTTGCAAACGCTAAAGGCTGTTGAGAGTTTTTGATCTGTTCTGTGGTATGAGAATTAAATAATCAAATACATTTTGCTGTTAAAAGCTTGGGTTTTGGTTGCCGCTAAGGAACCGTGTGGGGAATTTTTTGAAGGTTTTTTTGCTTTTTTTTTCGCCGACACAAGAGTAAAAGTAGCTGAGTGTTTGGAGGTGCACTTGGAAAAGGTACTTGTGCTTGTTATCTGTATTTGAATTAGCATCGAGGAGGCAGGGTAGAAAGCAGCAGTAACAGATATCAGCATTTCTAAGCAAATAACCGAGTCATCCTAACAGCGATTCCTTAGTTTAAAGGAAAGGGGGGGGGATAAAAAGAGACCTCCCTTGCAGTGCCCAGGTAAGCAGCCATCTTTAAGACGCAGATCAGGCACAAGGGGCTGTAGGAGCAGATAAGGTAGTAAAGTTTTATTTGTTTTATTTTAGGTTGAACAGTACTTAGCGGTCCAAAGGTAGAACAGTTAAGAGGGCTACAGCTTAAGGGTTCATTAATACGGTAATACAAACAGTGCGAGTGGAGAGCTTATAATTAAGAGGAGCACAAAGTTAGGAGAAGAAAGAGAGAGAAAAGTAAAGGTAGTCTCATATAAAGACAAATAGCAGGCTGCTGAGAGGGAGAACAGTACAGGAGCTTAAGGGGAAAAGGTGTAAAATAGCCGTAGCAGATCTTAGTGTTACCATTTAAGTTAAATTATTTAATTTTAAGGAGAAAAAAAGTTAAGGAAGTTTAATAATTCCACATCAAATTTTAATAATGAGGCCAGTGCAATGCAAGTCCTGTTGGATGTTGGACTTTTTAGATGATGGTTTGGAAGAGCCAGTTGTCTATGAGAGCTATATCTGCAAGAGATGCCAACTGATCCAGCACCTCTAGCTCAAGGTCGCTGAACTGGAGGAGGAGTTGGCTGACCTGCGTTGTATGAGAATTGGCAGACATGGCCCAGGTGTCCTTTAGAGAGAGAGTGTACACCCTCAAGGTGGCGTGGAAGGAGATTCCAGACCGATCCAGATGCCTGAACCGAAGCAATTTTCCCCCATAGGATTGTATGTAAATACAATTAATCTGTTCCAGACCATACGAACTGTATGTAAATATTTTTTTTTGTTTTTGTTTTTAAGCACAAATTTAGTTAATTAAACCATAGAATGCACAGCATAATAGTAAACTAAATGTAAAAACATTGAATAACACTGAGAAAACCTTGAACAACAGAGAAAACTAACACTGCAATAGTTCGCGCTATAGCGCTACCAACCGCTGGCTAAAAGCATTTTTTTTTTTTTTAAATGAGTTTTAAGCACATGGAAAAAAACGAACATTGGAAAAAATCCGTAATTTAATAAACCACCAAGAAAAGTGACATTGCAACAATGCACTCTACGAACCGATCGCTGTAAACAGAAGTGAAAACAAAATCAAGCCCAGTGCATTCTTTAACTGCCTTCCTACCTTATGTGTCCAGCCCCCTCTGTCGCGCTGCCTGTGTGTGTGCATCTGTCTCTCTCTCGCGCTGCCTGTGTGTTGTGTGTGTGTGTCGTGCTCTCTTGCTCTCTCTCTTGCTCACTGCACAGGAAATGCACAGGGAGAGACTGAACATGTACAAACCGAAAGGGAAACTGGCTTGTTCGTATACTGAGTATGTGGTCGTGAACCGAGGCAAAAGTTTGGCGAACTTTTTGGTTGTAAACCGATTTGTTCGTGAACCGAGGTTCCACTAT
Source organism: Erpetoichthys calabaricus (assembly GCF_900747795.2). Classification (NCBI taxonomy): domain Eukaryota; kingdom Metazoa; phylum Chordata; class Cladistia; order Polypteriformes; family Polypteridae; genus Erpetoichthys; species Erpetoichthys calabaricus. Next base: position 46,278,609 of record NC_041411.2, on the reverse strand, counting down.
ACTGTGTGCAGTTTTAGTCTCCTGGCTACAAAAAGGACAGTGCTAGAAAAGGTCCAGAGAAGAGAGACTAGGCTGATTCCAGGGCTACAGGGGTTGAATTATGAAGAAAGTTTAAAAGAGCTGAGCCTATACAGTTTAAGCAAAAGAAAATTAAGAGGTGACATGATTGAAGTATTTAAAAATATGAAGGGAATCAGTACAGTGGATTGAGACTGTTATTTTAAAATGAGTTCATCAAGAACACGGGGACACAGTTGGAAACTTAAGGGTAAATATCGTACAAACATTAAGAAGTTTTTCTTTACACAAAGAACAATAGACACTTGGAATAAGCTACCAAGTAGTGTGGTAGACAATAAGGCGTTCGGGACTTTCAAATCTTGACTTGATGTTTTTTTGGAAGAAATAAGTGGATAGGACTGGCAAGCTTTGTTGGGCTGAATGGCCTGTTCTCGTCTAGAGTATTCTAAAAGTGCTTCCTCAGCATGTTGTTTGATCCAAGATGGCTCCTTTTCCTGCATGTCTTTTTCAAAATGGCGTCTGTTTTAGGGGCCCTAGCTACAACAGTTATTTGCCAATTAAGAGTAGCTGCATGACTATCTTTCAATCCATTTTTATTGCAAGTTGCAGAGTATGAACAGCACAATGTATATGTTGAATGGTAGTAAGCTTAGATGCTTCTTTAGCAATGTTATCCAAAATTTCACCGTTCTCTTTGGTTTCACTTTCTCCAATATTTGCAGAACTGTCTTCCTCTAATATCTGTTTGTCACTTTCTTCACCTGCTTTATTCATTTTCTCAATTGTGCTTAACATGTTAGAAGCATTATCTGTCACAATGCATAGAATCTGTTCCTTTGTAATTTTAAAATCTTCTAGAGCAGGTGGTGTGCAAAGTTATGCTAAAGTTCAGCCCTGGGTGGGAGCATACAGTATGTGGAGAGTGCAGACAGAATCCCTGAACACACATCAAGCCACAGCACACACCTACGTGTACATCATTACACTTGTTTACACTCAAATTAACTTCTTAAACACATTATATCTAAAATAAAATGAAAACACTTTTTGTAATGTACCATAATCCAGATTACAATATGTGAATGTCAGGTTGTATAATGGCTCATCTGAACTTCACACTAATAGTAACACAACTATGCACTGGGCTTTATTCTTAATCAGAGAAGTACTTAATTATGATTATTGTTTGTGCAATGAGACATTTGAACTTGCTGAATTTTTTTTTCATTACAATTTTAATTTATTCGGAGTCGGTACATTTTTGTCGACCCCGACTCCAGGTACCCAAAATTGTCTCCGACTCCACAGCCCTGGTTGAAATAGTGGCACAAACCTCAGATTTCTGTAATTTCAATGCCAGTAACGTACAAGGGTTTGGTGACAGAAAGGAGTTTAATTAAGAGCGTATGCTTGAGATCAATAGCTCATGCTCTGAATTCGCCACACAAGGGTGAGATTGAAGTTCAAGGATTTCTTACCTGCATGCCAAGCCAAATCACTGGCAAATCCAATTGTGAGATCACAAATAAACATTTTACAGCCATCCACAGGATCATCAACAGAGCTGGAGATAATGTTGTTGAATTGTTTAAGCTTTGAGAACACGGGGACACAGTTGAAAACTTAAGGGTAAATATCGTACAAACATTAGGAAGTTTTTCTTTACACAAAGAACAATAGACACTTGGCATATCAAAGAAATGTTTCCTACATGGCCAAGATGTTGAACCCTCCAGCGAGTGGCTTGGGATGATGGAGCTGGAAGGTCAGTTTTCATCATTGTGTAGCGATGGTGTTTGAGACTGATCATTTTAAGAGATGCGGTAATGGAAAGGGAAGCATGCAACTTAGTAATGTACAGTAATCCCTCCTCTATCGCGTGGGTTGCATTCCAGACCCCCCCCCCCCCACCGCAAAAGGTGAAAATCCGTGAAGTAGAAACCATATGTTTATATGGTTATTTTTATATTGTCATGCTTGGGTCACAGATTTGCACAGAAACACAGGAGGTTGTAGAGAGACAGGAAATTTATTCAAACACTGCAAACAAACATTTGTCTCTTTTTTCAAAAGTTTAAACTGTGCTCCATGACAAGACGGAGATGGCAGTTCCGTCTCACAATTAAAAGAATGCAAACATATCTTCCTCTTCAAAGGAGTGCGCGTCAGGAGCAGAGAATGTCAGCGAGAGAGAGAAAAAAACTAACAAAAATCAATAGGGCTGTTTGGCTTTTAAGTATGCGAAGCACCGCCGGACAAAGCAGCTGCAAGGATGTACAATGTAAAGGTAGTCTTTCAGCATTTTTTAGAGGACCGTCTGTATCCTCTATGCCAGTGTGTGAACAGCCCCTCTTCTCACACCCCCTCCGTCGTCCTCTTCTTCTTTATTTCATAGCTGGCGTTTGGAAAGGAGGTCGACCTCTTAGCCAATACGCTGCTGTTGGTGCCGCTGGATTCCGTGCTCTGTTCACCACACTCTTCCATGCTAGTCGATCGGTTGCGACGGTTCTTGCTTCGATTGTTGTCAGGCGCTGGTTCTTTAGGTCATTCTCTACGTGTTTCAACCATGTCATCTTCGGTGCTTGTTGTTGTATCCTCCAATCGGGAGGACGTTTTCTCCATAGGAGTTTGTGCGGTAGTCGATTTCCATCCATCCTACAGACGTGGCCGAACCATCTTAATCGACGTTTTTAAATTTCCTCCGTCAGGAGCAGAGAATGTCAGAGAGAGAGAGAAACAAACAATCAAAAATCAATGTGTGCCCTTCGAGCTTTTAAGTATGTGAAGCACCGTGTGGGAAGCATGTCGCTTGACAAAGCAGCTGCACAGAAGGGAGCAACGTGAAGGTAATCTTTCAGCATTTTTAGATGAGCGTCCGTATCGTCTAGGGGTGCAAACAGCCCCCCTGCTCATACCCCCTCCGTCAGGAGCAGAGAATGTCCGAGCAAGAGAGAGAGAGAGAAAAGCAAACAATCAAAAATCAATACGTGCTGTTTGATCTTTTAAGTATGCGAAGCACAGTGTGGGAAGCATATCGCTTGACAAAGCAGCCATATGTAAGCCCAGCAAGGAAGAGAGCAATGTGAAGGTAATCTTTCAGCGTTTTTTGAGGAGCGGCCGTATCCTCTAGGGGTGCGAACAGCCCCCGTGCTCACAATATATTTGAGGAGTTTTATTTAATAAGTAATACGCGCTCTGGTTGGGTAGCTTCTCAGCCATCTGCCAATAGCGTCCCTTGTATGAAATCAACTGGGCAAACCAACTGAGGAAGCATGTACCAGAAATTAAAAGACCCATTGTCCACAGAAATCCGCGAACCAGCAAAAAATCCGTGATGTATATTTAAATATGCTTCCATATAAAATCCGCGATAGAGTGAAGCCGTGAAAGTCGAAGCGCGATATAGCAAGGGATTACTGTAATCTAATATCAAATATGACCAGTGCCTGGAAGAAAAGACTAAAGTTTTAGCAGAGGGATTTAACAGCCGAAAAGAATCAACCAAGTTCAAATCAGACGCAAATTTGCACAGCAAGCGATTTGACTGAGGAATGCGTTGAGAAAGAGGCTGGGGTTTTGTTTAGCAGTGTATTACATCTTGCCTGAAGAAGGGGCCCGAGTTGCCTCGAAAGCTTGCATATTGTAATCTTTTTAGTTAGCCAATAAAAGGTGTCATTTTGCTTGGCTTTTCTCTACAGTGTATTCATAAAGGCATTTGTATCCATACCAGCGGTAATATTGAATCCCTTCAGATTCAGAATTTTGCCCCTTACATGTTAAAAGAATGCAGTGTGTTATGGTATTTATGAATAAATGCAACATAAGGGTATTTTCCTACCAACCAGTTCAATCGGTACGTAAGATAATCTGCTAGCATCATCTGAATTCATGTCAGGTATTTTTGGCTACAAGTCGCACTGGAGGAGTATTTCCACTCCACATTTTTTAGTGGTAGCTGATACACATTAGCCTAGATTCCTGAATGAACGCAACATCCACTGTGTTTCACCATAAGTAATCCAAGATAGCAATATGCTTTGCGCCCAAACCAAGTCTTGAGATGTTCCAATAGGCAAGCAGAAGATTGGCCATGGAACAATAAAGAACAAACACACCTAGAAGAAGAAAATCAATAAGATAAAAAGCACCAGAGTGTCTCTGCATCTGCGTGACCTCTCCACACCAGAAACACAAGCATCCAAAACCATTCAACAGCCTACTAACCATCAATTTCCTAAAAATTAACCCCCATTCAATCCACCAATACCTATGTGCAGATAATTAATAAAATGTAAGAGAAGAAGTTAATCAGCACTAATCCAGGCTTGAAGCTAGGGGTGGGGCGGTATGACCAAAATTCTATATCACGGTATTTTTCTAAATTATCCCGGTTTCACGGTATTCGACGGTATTTTTCCCCCCATGCATGAGTGGATGTTAACCACATTTTCCACTGCAGTTACTGGCTAAGAATAACCTATTCCACTGTCAAAAGCATTGTACATTGTGCAAAAAAAAAAAAAACATTTTAAAGTGCACACAAGTATTAATACAGGTTTGCATGGCCCCATAAAGTGATAGTTTTCAAGGGGTTGGCACTAATGAAGAGAAGGGATCACGTTGCATGACAGATGCAGTCAAAATATAGAACCTTTTTATTGAACAAATTTTGCAAACAAACAAATTTTGACAACATATTTTCAACCATCCAAAGAGGCATTTAGACTTAGTAAAATATCCAGAAGTGCTTGTCAAAAGTTGTATTGCACTGAACATGTCTTAGAAAAGGAATAAATAGTAAATATTTTTTGTAAACCAACTACGCTTTCTGTTAATGTTAACAATCTCTGTCCACTGACACATTAAAGTGACTTTTTAAACAACTTTACCATCATTAAACTGCATAATATTTAAACTAATAAATAATAACAATAAAATAAATAATAGTATTATTACTTATAGTTGCACTGTTACTTCAAGGCTTCAAGCCCAGGTGTATTACACAGTATTCACCAAATTAAAATAAAACAAGCGCAACTTGGTGATGACATCTTTACCAACTGAACCATCATTTAGGCAAACTGCATTAATATGGACCGTGCTTCAAGCTAAGCTATATGTATAAATAATAAAACTTAAACTTGCATTTATAATGCTATTTGTGGTATAGCCCTACAGAATCGTATTAGGGCCACGGTGAAGAAAAAAAAAAATATGGACACAGGGAAGAAAAAAACAAACTAAATGTCGAGATTAAAGTCGACATTTCCACTTTATTCTCATAGTTTACTTCATAATTAAAGCAGAATGTCGTAAACTAAACTTCTTCCTAAAATCAATATTTAATTTACTAGATTTTGTCAAACCCCGTCATAAGTTAATGCAGCTCATTAAATGCTTTGTATTAAGTGTTCCCCAACCCAGTTGTTAATCACTGCGCTTCTTAAACTGACTTCCTTCACACTAACAGGAGACCGCGATCACTGCACAGAATCCATTCACTTCATGATATTCCTGCTCTCTGAAAATTTAGAATGCTCAGATTAATATTTGATATCAGTTTCTTGATGAAATGCATTAAAGCATGTATTTAATATGCACGGTAGTGAGGCGGTAGTGCTGCTCCCTCGCAGTAACGGGTCCCCAGGTGTATGTTCAGTGTAGAGAACTTTATGGTAGGTGTGACGAGGCTCCAAAAAACTGGATGTATTAATGGGTATCGCACAGGTTTAACTTAAATATTGTGTAAATGTTGGGTTTGTGATCTGGTGGTCGGAGACACGAACACAGAATTCAATGCATGTTCTTCTGAGCGGGCTTTCTTTATTGCACGCATGCTGTCTCTATCTGACATACCAAAACCCCAGTTCCTATGCTTCCTTTTTCTTTCTCCACATAACCAATCACCACACGATAAACGTCTTTGTGAAATTAAATCTAGTTATAAACTTAGCCCACGGAGTGTTCAGAACTTTAAAAATATCTTCGTTATACGTGTTTAATTATGCCATCTATTCAGGGTTGCGCCCATCCCTGAACGAGTCGCCAGCACATCTCAGGGTGAATACGAGCAAAACATACACTAGCAGGGTCAATATAGCATAACAAAACCCCACATCCTATATGACTTTGAAAGGAAACTGAAGCACGCCGAGTAAACCCACCAGAAAAACATGCAAATGCAAGGCAGGGTACACCCGAGATAACCTTGCTGCAAGGTAGCAGTGCAACCTCCATGCCGCTGTGCCCCCACATGATTAATACATGCTTTAATGCATTTCACCATGAAAATTATATCAAGTATTTATCTTAGCATTTTAAATGTTCAGAGAGCAGGAATATCATGAAGTGAATGTATTCTGTGCGACGATCGCTGCCGGCGCCTCCTTCGTGCAAGAGGAAGTCAGTTTAAGAAGCTCGGGGAACACAACACAAAGCATTTAATGTGCTATATAATTTATGACGGGGTTTGAGAAAATCTAGTAAATAAAATATTAATTTTACGATGAAGTTTAGTTTACGATGTTCTACTTTAATGACAAATTATGAGAATAAAGTCAACATATTCTCGACATTTCTACTTTATTCTCGCCGTTTATGTCAAGATTAAAGTCGACATGTCGATTTTATTCTCGTCATTACCGTCGAGAATAAAGTCAACGTGTCGTCACACTATTACACAGTACCCAGGTACATTACACTGTATTGAAAACAAATAAAACAAGTACAACTTGGCTTGCAGTATTATCCAGTAGTATAGAAACAGTATTTACACATTTGAACATAATGGTCCACATCCGACCTTTTAAAACAATCTCCAGGCAACGGACGTGACTCCTTTTTTTCAGCAAAAGTTCTTCTGTGTCATCATGTTCAACTTTATCGTCAGCTACAGCTTCAGTTTCGGAATGTTCTTTGTCCATTTTCACCGCGTAATACCTACACTACCACTACCTATTTAGCGGTGTAGCAGTGAAAAAGAACCCCCGCGCAACAAATCTGTGTTTAGCCGTGTAGCAGTGAAAAAGGTCCCCACTTGAACAGTTTCCTGCTGCACCATGTTCTGAACGTCGTTTAGGCAATTTACAACCTTCGTCCAATTTCCAAACTACCTTTCTTGTCAAAAAATACTAGAAAAAGTAGTTTATGAGCAATTAACTCATCACTTACAGGACCATCAGGTAATGGACCTTTTTCAGTCAGGCTTTAGGCCCCAACATAGCACAGAAACCTTGCATTTACGTGTCCTAAGTGACGTCCTTTTGGCATTGGACTCAGGACTTCATGTGATTATGGTTCTTCTCGACCTATCTGCTGCGTTTGACACAATCGATCATGGCATCATGATCTCCCGACTTGAATCCTGGGCTGGTGTATCTGGCTCAGCCCTCGACTGGTTCAGGTCATATTTCTGCAACAGGACCCTTAGAGTCATGTTGGATGATTTTTCATCTGAATCAGTCCTACTCCCATGTGGGGTCCCCCCAGGGTTCCATTTTTGGGCCACTACTTTTTTCAATCTACATTCTTCCTTTAGGTGCAATTTTTAGAAAACATGCAATTTCATATCACCTATATGCTGACGACTGCCAAATTTATTTTTCCCTTAAGCCAACTGACTCCACCAAACCTCTCCTCGACTACCTATCTGACATTAAGAATTGGCTGGCTGTAAATTTCCTTCACCAGAATGATTCAAAAACCGAGGTCATTGTTTTTAGTCCCGACTACAAACAGATTCCATCTTTTGGCCTCGACTCTCTTCCCACTCCAGTAACTTCGTCTGTCTTTAATCTCGGAATCAAAATGGATTTGTTCCTGAAAATGGATGCTCAAGTCAACAGCACAGTAAAATCCTGTTTTTTCCAGCTCAGGCGTATCGCCAAACTCAAGCCTATTCTGTCTAACCATCTCCTGGAATCAGTAATCCATGCATTTATTACGTCCTGGCTTGATTACTCTAATTCCTGCCTTTATGGTATCAGCAAAGCCACTCTTTCTAGACTACAACTGGTTCAAAATGCGGCTGCAAGGTTTCTAACAGGGAGTGGCAGAGGCCAACATATTACTCCAATTTTAAAAACCTTACATTGGCTGCCGGTTAGATTCAGAATCGATTTTAAGATACTCCTCCTAACTTATAAGGCATTAAATGGTCTAGCCCCCGCCTATTTGAGTGTTTTGCTCCATCGATACAATCTCCCTCGCGTTCTTAGATCCGCAGATCAGCTGCTTCTAACCGTTCCCAAGGCACGTTTCAAAGCTCGTGGTGAAAGGGCTTTCTCCGTCGGTGCACCCAGGCTCTGGAACTCCCTACCCTTAGTGGTTAGGCAAGCCACTTCAGTTGCCACATTCAAATTACGCTTAAAAACGCACTTATTCACATTGGCTTTTAATTCTTGTTTCATTTTCTACTTGTTTTTCGCTATTTTCTCTATTTTATTGGGTCCTCTGACCTGTTTTTAGTTTCTTAGTTCAAATTCTCTCTTAATGTTTGCTTTTAATATTTTGTTTTTAGTCCTGTTTTGTTTTAACTGTACAGCGCTTTGGTCGGTTGTAATGCTGTGTTTTTAAGCGCTTAACAAATAAATATGGTATGGTAATTTAAACCGGTGTTGCGGTATAAGAAAAATCTATATCATAAAAACAATAAAAAACATTTTTCGGTATGAACCGGTATACAGCCCAGCACTACTTGAAGCCCACTGACTAAGTATCCCAGCTTTATATCTGACTAGTGTTGGTTGAGTAGTTGGTGATTGGAGCGGATTTCAATGGACATGTTGGTGATGGGAACAGAGGAGACGAGGAGGTGATGGGTAGGTATGGTGTCAAGAAGAAGAATGAAGAAGGTCAGAGGATAGTGGATTTTGCCAAAACTATGGACATGGCTGTGGTGAATACGTATTTTAAAAAGAGGGAGGAATATAGGGTTACGTACAAGAGTGGAGGAAGATGCACACAAGTGGATTACATCCTATTCAGAAGAGTCAAACTGAAGGAGATTGAAGACTGCAGAGTGGTGGCAGGGAAGATCAAGAAGAGGAAGAGAGTGAGGGCAGAGCCAAGGATCAAATGGTGAAAGTTGAAAAAGGAAGACTGCAAGGTTGAGTTTAGGGAGAAGGTGAGACAGGCATTGGGTGGTAGGGAAGAGTTACCAGACAGTTGGGGAAACTACTGCAGAAGTAGTAATGGTAACGGCAAGAAGAGTGATTGGCGTGACATCTGGACAGAGGAAGGGGGGAAAAGGAAACCTGGTTGTGGAATGGGGAAGTACAGGAGAGTATACAGAGGAAGAAGATGGCAAAGAAGTGGGATAGTCGGAGAGATGCAGAAAGTAGACAAGAGTACAAGGAGATAAGGTGGAAGGTAAAGAGGGAGGTGGCGAAGGCTAAAGAAAAGGCGTATGATGAGTTGTATGAGAGGTTGGACACTAAGGAGGGACCGCTATGAAGGGGATGAAAAATGGAAAGGCTGTTGGTCCAGATGACATACCTGTGGAAGCATGGAGGTGTTCAGGAGAGATGGCAGTGGAGTTTTTAACCAGATTGTTTAATGTAATCTTTAAAAGTGAGAGGATGACTGAGGAGTGGAGAAGTGTACTGGTGCCGATATTTAAGAATAAGGGGGATGTGCAGGACTGTTGTAACTACAGGGGGATAAAATTGATGAGCCTCAGCATGAAGTTATGGGAAAGAGTAGTGGAAGCTAGGTTAAGAAGTGAGGTGATGATTAGTGAGCAGCAGTATGGTTTCATGCCAAGAAAGAGCACCACAGATGCGATATTTGCTCTGAGGATGTTGAAGTATAGAGAAGGCCAGAAGGAGTTGCATTGCATCTTTGTGGACCTGGAGAAAACATATGACAGGGTGCCTCGAGAGGAGCTGTGGTTTTGTATCAGGAAGTCGGGAGTGGCAGAGAAGTATGTAAGAGTTGTACAGGATATGTACGAGGGAAGTGTGACAGTGGTAAGGTCTGCGGTAGGAGTGACGGATGCACTCAAGGTGGAGGTGGGATTACATCAGGGATCAGCTCTGAGCCCTTTCTTATTTGCAGTTGTGATGGACAGGTTGACAGTCTTGTGGACTCTGTGGATTGATGACATTGTGATCTGTAGCAATAGTAGGAAGCAGGTTGAGGAGACCCTGGAGAGGTGAAGATATGCTCTAGAGAGGAGAGGAATGAAGATCAGTAGGAACAACATAGAATACATGTGTGTAAATGAGAGGGAGGTCAGTGGAATGGTGAGGATGCAGGAAGTAGAGTTGGCTAAGGTGGATGAGTTTAAATACTTGGGATCAACAGTACAGAGTAATGGGGATTGTGGATGAGAGGTAAGAAAGAGAGTGCAGGCATGGTGGAATGGGTGAATAAGAGTGTCGGGAATGATTTGTGACGGACGGATATCAGCAAGAGTGAAAGCTGGTCTCACTACCATCCTGTAGACCTTCCCTATGTTATATGGGTTGGAGACGGTGGCACTGACCACAAAGCAGGAGACAGCTGGAGGTGGCAGAGCTAAAAATGCTAAGATTTGCATTGGGTGTGACGAGGATGGATAGGATTAGAAATGAGGACATTAGAGGGTCCGCTCAAGTTGGACAGTTGGGAGATAAAGTCAGAGAGGCAAGATTGCGTTGGTTTGGACATGTGCAGAGGAGAGATGCTGAGTATGTTGGGAGAAGGATGCTAAGGATAGAGCTGCCAGGGAAGAGGAAAAGAGGAAGGCCTAAGAGAAGGTTTATGGATGTGGCGAGAGAGGACATGGAGGTGATGGATGTAACAAAGCAAGATGCAGAGGACAGAAAGATATGGAAGATGATCCGCTTTGGCAACCACTGAACTGTTGGTTCAGTAGGTAATTTTTGACTTCATTACCAATGCCAACTTTCAAAACTTAGTACAGTGGAACCTCTAGATACGAGTTTAATTCGTTCCAGCACTGAGCTTGTATAGCGAATTTCTCGTATCTAGAACAAACTTCCCCATTGAAAATAATGGAAATCCAGTTAATCTGTTCCGCACCCCAAATATATTAACATAAAAATCAATTTTCCTAACAAATAACACTAATAAATTATATATACTGTAGTCTACCTTTAATAAATAACACTGGTAAATAATATAACTGATTATTAAAAGAATCAAAACAGGTGTCCAAAGTGCAGTAGAGCATTCAATAAATCTTTAAATAAATAATCCTTAAAACAGTTGTGGAGGTTTAAAATACACAAGAATAACAATCCTTTAACACGAGGTTAAAACGTCAAAAGGATGCAGTCTTTAAAAAACAGATGACAATCCCTGGTGCTTCTTCTCTGTTAGCGTCTCACCTGCGGGCTCTGCAACAGGCGAGACACTCTTAATGCAGCTGACCTTCTCTACACCGTCCTGCTTCAGCTGTTTGGCTCGCCTGTTCAGCTCACTGTTTAGCTACACGCGAGCCTGCACTCGCTTGCTCTCCTGCACCGACTTCCTACGCCTGCCCGCCCGCCTGCCTGCCAGCCGCAACCTCCATTCTCTCGCCTCTCTTTTCTTTTACTTCTTCTCCCCCCTTAACCGGCTCGCGCTTCTCTATATATGCGGGGAGGACATGGCAGCTGCAGCCCATCAGCCACAGGAACAATCATGGATGTGGGCAGTTTCCCACCTGTGCACTTAAGTGAGAAACGCAGACACCGCAGATCGCGGCTCGCAACAGCTACCACGCCCCCTCGCTAAGCCGCGAGCTATACCCACAGCCTGGCTCGTTACGCGAGCCAATGCTCGTATTTAGATCTGAATTTTTCGCTCATACTTTCCTCATATTTTGAATTTCTCGTATACAGAGGTGATCGTATCTCGAGGTTCCACTGTACTGGTGCAAACATGATTACAAATCAAATAATGGATAGAATTCTCATTACATGTCCCAAGGCATGTGAAATCTTGGGATGAGTAGCAAAAAAGGTTGCAAGTCTAGTCCTTGAACATGTTTAATGACTGGAGCCATAGTCTTCCTGACTTGAGCTATTGCTGAACAAAAGTCAAGAAAAAAGATTTCCTGGCTTTCATTAGATAGCTTAGGTTTCTTCCTAGCCCGCTTCACAATAACTTGGTGGCCGTTTTAAATTTGAAAAACACGATCATTAATAGCCTTTAGACGGGATGAATTTTGGTTAGAAATGTAAATCCTGCGACATCTCTCCACAGGAAGTCTGGAAAGAGATTTGGTCATACCTTGTTTAGAAATTTAATGGCATTTTCACTTTCAGCATTCTTTGATTTTCAAGAAATAAACATTGTTCCTGCTTATTCTGTCTTCAGGTTCAGAAAGCCAATTGACAGTCCAGAAAAGTAATACATTTATTGTGATGGTGGACTGTTCCCAGCAATATTTTAAACTACAAAAAAAATCTTTTCCTCAGTTTTGATTTTTTTTTATTAGTTATTCATTGGTCAATAATCCTGCCTTCAATTCAGAACTGAAAGTCTGTATAAAGGGGCTTACTGATAATAAAATCATTTGATTTTCCCGAGTTACATGCTTTTTCCGTGCTGTAAGCAGACTGGGTGATTTGACGTGTAGATTATGTAACATGAGATTTTTTTTGTGAATGTTTTTGATACTGTTTGCATCTGCCTAGCACTGGTCAAAATTGGGTCCCATTCTATCAGAAACTCTGTGAACATACAGATTAAAATATGTTTCTCTTCCATCACTACTAACTTCACGGCCGTAGTAACATATAAATAAAAATGTAATTTTTTTAAAGTATTGCTTTAATCCATAAAATAGTCCCGCATGTAGCAAAAGATTTATTTTCCAATCCTGAATTGTGCTACAGTATATCATGCTGGTGGATAATGTAGTCAAATCTAAAGGAATTCTGGTATATGGATATGTGCCTAACCTAATGTGGATGAGAGAGAGTTTATGTAAAGTATATTTGCATTTGTTCTTAATGGAAGAAGTCATAAAATTTTATAATGGTTGGAGATTTGAGTTTTAAATCCAGACTTGGAAAAGTCCTCAACTATAGCAACTTTAACATCTAAAACTGCAACGACAATTACACAATTCATTGCGATTCACAATCTACCACACCTATGGAGATTTGTACATCCAAATTCAAGGGAATATTCCCTGTTCTTGCCAGTACGTCATAGTTACTCAAGAACTGATTATTACTTTATTGACTATTGTCATCTCAAACCACACTCCTCCTTTGGACCATACAGTACATCACTATGCCCTACATCCTTGGCTCACAAGTGGCATCTTAATTGTTCTATTTAAAAGTAATTTTTATTTTTTTTATTTTGCTTTGATTTTTCCCCTTTTGTTTCTGTGTTTTTTCTTTTTCTCTGTATTGATTTTGAGGTAAATGGTTGTATCTGGTATATTATTATTATTTGTTTAAGTATTATGCCATTGTAATATTCTGCCTTTTGAAAAATAGATCATTTAAATAAGTGAGGAGTGTAACATTAAGGTAAGTGTATGTTTATAGCAATAATTAATTTCTAATTAGGAAATGTTTGAGTAAAAATATGCAGCTACTATGTTGCTCCAGGAATAGCTTTCTAGTCCTCTGATCTATGTGATTGATTGTTCTTCTACATTGTTTGCCTATTTCTGTCTCGCATTACCGTGAGAGGTTTACTGTATAATAGCTTTGTTGTTTGTGTTAATTCTTCCTGCATGTTGTGTTTCCTTCTTCCCAGGTATCCTACTTTCATTGATGCCCTCCGTGATCTGGATGATGCCCTTTGTATGTGTTTCCTGTTTTCTACATTTGCTCGTACAGGAAAATGTCACGTTCAAACAATTCAGCTTTGCCGCCGTCTTACAGTGGAATGGATGAATTACATTGTCACCTCCCGCTCCCTCAGAAAGGTGTGATTTCTTTTTTTTTAATTTGGAAGGTGTTTTTATTTTGTAATTAGAATATTTTCCATCCATCCATCCATTTTCCATTACCCGCTGAATCCAAACACAGGGTCACGGGGGTCTGCTGGAGCCAATCCCAGCCAACACAGGGCACAAGGCAGGGGACCAATCCTGGGCAGGGTGCCAACCCACCGCAGGACACACACAAACACACCCACACACCAAGCACACACTAAGGCCAATTTAGAATCACCAATCCACCTAACCTGCATGTCTTTGGACTGTGGGAGGAAACCGGAGCGCCCGGAGGAAACCCACGCAGACACGGGGAGAACATGCAAACTCCACGCAGGGAGGACCCGGGAAGTGAACCCGGGTCTCCTAACTGCGAGGCAGCAGCGCTACCACTGCGCCCCCGTGCCGCCCTAGAATATTTTCACTTATGTTTAATCTCCTATAAAAGCAAATTAGCTAAGAGGTGTTTGGAAATGGAGATTTTATCAGTTATGGGGCCCGTCTTTACACTGGAAGTTGCTATGGAAAAAGGATGGTGGCAAAATTGGATACCATTGTAAAAAATTCCATCCATCTCCTTCAGAAGGCACTGTACTAAAAGGTCTTTTCTGTGTGTTGCTGTCAGGCAATTCAGTGCTTCTTTCCTGAATCCCAAACTAAATGCTGATACAAATTCATTTAGCAGAATTTTTATTTATTGATAGCATTATTTGTCCTTTCTGTCTGTGTCTTTTTGTTTTACATTTTTTGCTGGTATATGCATAAAGTTGATCTAATCTAAATTTAATTGACCAAAATTTATTAAATAGTTCTTTTAGAAAGTTTTTTTTTTTTTTTTTTTTTTTTTTTTTTTTTAACTTCGTACAAAATAGACATAATCATAATAATTAGCCAATTGTTTTTAAAACAGTTATTGTGAAAGTTTCTTTGACCAGATAATTTTTTCCAATATTACCTAGTATGCCTGGCATATTTTTAACAGATTTGTCTTTCAGAATATCTTGGGAACATTTTATGACCACATTGGTTTATTTCATGCTTTACAAAAGCACACTTTAAAATTTTGCTGTTAGTATGAGGAAAATTTACATCACTTCATTAGTATTGAAAGCATACTTTATTTGATAAAGTTTGTACCCTAAGTTCTTGTCTATAAGCCGCGGCTTATCTAAGGAAAAAAGTTGTGAAAATGGAAAAATAGAATATCGGCTTATACATAAGTCCGGCTTATACAATAATCCCTCCTCCATCGCGGGGGTTGCGTTCCAGAGCCACCCGCAAAATAAGAAAATCCGCGAAGTAGAAACCATATGTTTATATGGTTATTTTTTATATTGTCATGCTTGGGTCACAGATTTGCGCAGAAACACAGGAGGTTGTAGAGAGACGGGAACGTTGTTCAAACACTGCAAACAAACATTTGTCTCTTTTTCAAAAGTTTAAACTGTGCTCCATGACAAGACAGAGATGACAGTTCTGTCTCACAATTAAAAGAATGCAAACATATCTTCCTCTTCAAAGGTGTGTGTGTGTGTCAGGAGCACAGAATGTCACATAGAGAAAACAATCTCTAGCAAACAAATCAGTGGTGCTGTTTGGCTTTTAGGTATGCGAAGCACCGCGGCACAAAGCTGTTGAAGGCGGCAGCTCACACCCCCCTCCGTCAGGAGCAGAGAGAGACACAGACAGACAGACAGAGACAGAGTTTGTTTTTCAGTCAAAAATCAATACGTGCCCTTCGAGCTTTTAAGTATGCGAAGCACTGTGCAGCATGTCTTTTCAGGAATCAGCTTTACAAAGATAGCAACGTGAAGATAATCTTTCAGCATTTTTAGACGAGCGTCCGTATCGTCTAGGTGTGCGAACAGCCCCCTTGCGCAATCCTCATACGTCAGGATCACAGATCGTCAGTGCAAGAGTGAGAGAAAAGTAAGCAATCTAGCTTCTCAGTCATCTGCCAATAGTGTCCCTTGTATGAAATCAACTGGACAAACCAACTGAGGAAGCATGTACCAGAAATTAAAAGACCCATTGTCCGCCAGAAATCCGCGAACCAGCAAAAAATCCGCGATATATTTTTAAATATGCTTACATATAAAATCACAATTTAAATGACCGCTACGCGCGCGCGTGTTGACTCGGCGACGCCCAGAGCAGAAAGAACGTGCTCCGGCCACTCCAACCGCGCCATGCAGGGAGTGAGAGAGACGCCAATATCTCACACTCTCTCCCCCCCTTAAAGAAATTAAATGGGTGCGAGTTAGACCACTGACCTCCCTCCCTTCTATTAGTTATAGGTTATAGTACGTTCGGCTTATCCATGAGTCCGGCTTATCTATGATACGATTTTATTTTAAAAATTCGTATGATTTTTGGTCTCCGGCTTATACATGAGTCCGGCTTATAGACAAGAACCTAGGGCATTTAGAAAAAAATTATTAGACAGAAGCTATCTTTGATTTTTTTTTTAAATCTGCTTTTTTGCATTCCTTAAATATGTGAGGTTTACATAGTGTGTTTTTTAATAGAACAAGTTTTTGAGTGTCTTTTGAAGAAAGACTGAGATTAATTATTTGAGCTAAGTTAAAAGGTAGAATAATTAAACTTACAATTAAATTCTAGCTTTAGACCAGTGTGCACAATGTCTTTGGGGGGAATGAAAATTATTTTAGAAATGTAGACACTTAAGCATACGGTGTCCCTTCAACTTCACCTTTAGGCTGACAAGTGATTCAATGCAGTATGGAAAGCAGGAAAATAAAATTCCAGCTATATAGGGCTACAACTAACAATTATTTTTATAATTGATTTAATCTGTCAGTTATGTTGATTAATTGATTAGTTGAGTTGTAAACAAAATTTAATTTGAAATTAAACACAAAGTGCATAAACTTTTTACCAAATACACATTTGTCTAAAATTTTCAGAAATGTATATTTTAAAAAATGAACTACTTGTGGGTATTTTAAACAGTTATAGGTTTATAAAATACTTTTAAAATGAATAGAAATGAAACATTTAGTAGCACTTCTGGCTCTGGTTGTGTAAAAAACACACAATTTCCTTAAAAAACAAAACAATTTTCAATAAATTAGCTGAACTTGCAATTTGGCTTATGTATTCAGAATCGCATTAAACAGACACTTCGATTTTTTTTTTCTTCAGTTTCTATGAAAGCATCATGTAAATGTCTGACCATCACAATACTCCACCATCAAAGAATCCTGTTGCGCATTCTTGACTTTTATTAAGGGTTATTTTTTTGTAACATTTGATATTGTTATCATATATGGGGAAATGTACAGACTGTTTTTCTTTTGCAGCAAAACAAGTGGTTTTATTGTGTTGAGACTATTTTTTATGTCTGGGCATGTTTTACCACTACTTGATTCTTTTTCACATTTGCTTGCAGCCAACACACTGTCACGGCCTGCTGCATTTCATTTACCATTTGAAGTGTACTGTATGATTTTCCCATTTGAAACCGTGTAATGCCACAAAATCTGTTTTGCTGGCTAAACTAGGCTTCCTGCAAGCAACATTATTGTGTCTTCAGGGGTTTTCAAACTCTGTTCTGGGAAGGCAACTGTGGCTGCAGGTTTTTGTTCCAACCAGCTTCTGCTTTTAATTGGAATCCTGGGACAATTGAGTGAACTGTTATTTCCCAGATTCTGTGTTTTGGGAACAATATAGAAATTAGAAAACGTTTAGTTAAAAATTAAGTTGTACTAAGCAGTTATATGGGAGTAATGCATTTTTTTTGCTTTTGAACAATATTTTCATCTTGATTTTCATTCTACCTTTCCAGCTGTTCTAATTGTTTAAATAAACCATTATGTTGTTTGCCTGGGTGTTTTTAATTAATACTATTAAGATACAATGAAGGGAGAAAGCTGACCAAAGAGAGGGCAAAATACAATGAAATCAACAAAAGAAAGTTAAGCATTTAAATCTATAGCAAAAATAAAGTGAATTGACTCCATCTCGAGCTTTGATTCAAAATGATTTAATCATTTCGATCATAATGATTTTGATTAAGCTGATGTACTTGATTAAAGCCTACTATATGTTTAAACAGTTTACAAGCAACATCTGCCAAAGAGTAACACAAAGCAATTGTACACTTTTACCTCATGTGACTAAGTTAATATGTTCTGTTTGTGTTAAGGGGTGGTTCATGGTTTTTTATTTTTCCTCAGGTATTTCTGTCCATTCGTGGAATTTACTACCAGGCTGAGGTTTTGGGACAGCCTATAACCTGGCTTATTCCATACCAGTTTGCCCATGATGTAAGTAACAGAAATATGCTAAGTCTTATTTAACTAAATCTGTAAGTGCTGTTTTTCTTGTGATGCAAAATTGACTTCTTAAAATGTCCATCTATCCAGTTACTGAACTCCGCTACTGTATTTCAGGATGGAGACTAGAAAAGCTACCGCCTAATCCAGCAGCAACAGATGCATCCAATCTAGGGCTGATGTATGCAATACAAGTCTCTTTTGGTGAACATTTACACACTCACTCACTATGGTCAGGCCAAGAGTTAAAACTAGTTTTCTGTAGCTGTTGGGCAGCAGCAATAGCCACTGTGCAAAATGCTTCACCAAAATATTGTCTGTTTTATAAAGTTCCGTATTATTTGCACACTGCGGTGGGTTGGCACCCTGCCCAGGATTGGTTCCTGTCTTGTGCCCGGTGTTGGCTGGGATTGGCTCCAGCAGACCCCCGTGACCCTGTGTTCGGATTCAGCCGGGTTGGAAAATGGATGGATGGATGGATTATTTGCACAGATATCTGAAATGTCACTCGAATGTCTGTTTTTTACCTTTCATTTTTTTTCTTTTTTCCATCTACTCGGATATCATTTTTTAATTGGTTAATACCTTTTAAGCACAGTGGTTATTGTGCAGTTTTTGTCTTTGTAAAAGTAGTGTAACTGCCTTAGTGTTTTTTTTCCCCAAACTTGCTTGTGATAAAATAGAATGGCTGTCTGTCATTGCCTACTCATTATACATTCATGCGTAGACTTACCACTCCCATTTGGGAGTAGCCATTTGGTCACATGTCGGTCACACAGTGTACAGGTAATTGAAACTGAAGTTCTGCTCTGTGGTTCTGGTCCAGGTCATAAGTATTCAAACTTTGACTTTTGGGATGCAGAAGAAAACTCTTTAGACTACAAAGAGAAAAAAAAAAACACGTGGAGAACATACTAATGCTACACAGTGACTGATTGTGGAATTCAAACCCAAGGCACAAAGTCAATAATACAGAAGTGGTTAACTCTCTGTTTACATGCTACCCTCAAAGTTATATGTCTAGTGTCCAATGCTATACTAATGCAGATTTAGTACACATACTTTGTGTGGCATGTTTTGAAAAAGTCAACAATGCATAGCCCAATGTTGCAATATGGAAAGTAAAAGGGAGTTTCTTTGCACACTTTCCTAATATGTTTTTCTGTTGCTTGTCCAGGAGATGGTATAATGTCAAGGGCTGAACCATACTATTGATGCACCCATTGTGTTATTGTATGCATACCCAGTGCAAGGCCACAGTGAACTTTCACACGATTTGAATTCACCAGGCATATCACGGTTGTTTGGTCTTGCAGTGTCATATGCATAATTTTCGCTGTCCATGTCGACTCACATAATCATCACTATCACTCATATTAAGCAATGGTTTAGTTTTAGTTTGTTCTTAAAATGGCTTTACTGATTTTCATTTTCTATTGTGTTTTTGGTTGAAGGCTCTGCCCCACTCATGAATATTGATGATTTACCACAGAGGTACCATAAAGTGGCAGAATGCATACCAATACATTTTTTTCGCAGCATGTTTTTTCATCCAGTAGATGTCAGAAGAATATTTTCCCAAGAGTCATTCGGGCTTAATGT
This sequence comes from Erpetoichthys calabaricus, assembly GCF_900747795.2. Taxonomy (NCBI): domain Eukaryota; kingdom Metazoa; phylum Chordata; class Cladistia; order Polypteriformes; family Polypteridae; genus Erpetoichthys; species Erpetoichthys calabaricus. The sequence continues at coordinate 46,258,800 of NC_041411.2, read as the reverse complement.
TGTAAAGCAGATCATTATACTCGCCGAAAGTCTGGCTTAGGTTTAATTGTAATAACCACCAAGGAGGTTAATTGTGATAGATTTAGTTTAAAAAAAAAAAAATCGGTGTCAATGCGTATGCAGTCAAGCATAAATTCTGTGAAGTATCTGCAACAGTATTAAAGCTTACCACAGCATGCATACTGCATTCTGACCATAAGACATACTAATTGCATTGTTTTCTTTTTTATCTTTTTGCTTGTAAAAGTCACTAACTATTTGCTGCCTTCCGATGCTTTGAAAAGTTTCTCAGTTGCCACTTGTAATGTCTCAAGTTCTTGTGTCATTCTGCACTATAAGCAACAAGTAAGCCCGCTATTCGCTAGCGAATCGGAAATCCAAGAATGGCAATCAGTTTCTGTTCCGTCCGATATCTGGATGGATGACATATCGTGGAGGGTGGGTGCGTCTGGGGAAATGTCATTTAATTACATAAGCATATCTGTACTAAAGTGGTTTCATTTTGTGGAGACGTGATTCTGTTGCCTTTGCTGACACCAACTGCTGGCAGAGTGGAGCACAGCAAGTTTAGTTTACAGGTTGTGGTGTTCGTGTGCCAGCCACTGAGTCTGGGAAGCCGCGGGGTTAGAGTCTGTGACCGTTATGTGATCTATATTACTGGCACAGTGGATTCGAGCAAGTGTGGCTCACAGGTTGTGTTGTTTGGGCACCACCTACTGACTCTGGGAAGTCGCTGCGTTTGACTCTGGGGCGGGCGCCGCCGTGTTTTGGGACACCGCTGCGTTTGACTCTGGGGCGGGCGCCAAACTGAATGACCGTTATGTGATCTACATTACTGGCACAGTGGATTAGAGCAAGTCTAGTTTACAGGTGGTGGTGTTTGGGTGCCACCTACTGACTCTGGGGAATCTGCCGCGTTTTGGGAAGCCGCCGCGTTTGACTGTACAGGTTGTGTTGTTCGGGCACCACCTACTGACTCTGGGAAGCCGCCACGTTTTGGAAAGCCGCTGCGTTTGACTCTGGGGCGGGCGCCAAGGCCGCAGTGCGCATGCGCCTCTGTGCGTCCGCCGTGCATATATTAACTGTGGTTTAGTAAGATAGATATTGATAGAATATTTCTAATATTTTGTTGCTGCTGTCATAATTTCGTGGGTTCAGTTCTAAACCATATCACTGCCTTTCTTGGTTTTACATAAGCTCTTCACTTTCCCTACTTCACTTTGCTGCAACTATGAATTTGGCTCAAAATGAGTGAAAGTGACTTTTTTTAAAATAAATATTTTTATTTTTTTCCCCTTTTAAAACCCCTTTATTTAATCTTTATAAGAAATGATAATAAATCATAATATTTTAGTTATAGTATTACATGATATTAACTCTTGGTGAAGATTGTAACCCAAATTATTTACACATATTTCATGCAATTATTGTCCCAAGTTAGTCATTTTCCATGTGAGTTTGCACAGTCTCCCTGTGTCTGTAAGGATTAACATCCAACATTCCTGAAGACATATATAATGCTCTCTGTAATGTTTAGGGGAAAGACACTCATTTTCCTTGATTTACTCCTTTGTTCCACAGTTTAAATTACAAATCAAACATTTCAGACATGATTAAAGTGCACATTGCAGACTTTAATTTAAGGGTATCTGCATAAATTGCAATCACACCATGCTGAAATGAAAACACTTTTTCTACATAGTTTCCCCATTTCTGGGCACCATAATATTTGGGACACTTGGTGTCACAGGTGTTTGTGATTACCTAGGTGTATTTAATTTTTTCATTAGAACAGACATAAGACATGTCATCTTTGCACACCCAAGACCTTGGTGACTAATAATCACAAATGAAAAATATTCATCACCATTGGTTATTGTGTATTTTCATAATATGCTTTTGCATGTTCAAAACTACTCTATTCAGCTGAGGTGTTGTTAGAACAAATAGAAAGCTGCACATGACCCTGACCTTCCTGAGTTTGTGCTGAAAACAAAAGTATGAAACACTTGAATCACTACATATGAAGATAATGAAATCTACACAAATTTCAAAGCAAGGTAGAATCTCCTCCTGAGCTCATTTTAGATATATAGGTATCTGTATAGGTAGAACTTTATTTGTCTCCTGGGAAAATATCGCTTTTTACATAACCTCTTTAAATAAGTAAACAATAGGTCGATAAGCCAGTTTAGCCCAAGAACTCCTAGATTAAAAAAATAACACCTCAGTGATGTGGATGGTCTTTGTGAGAATGAGGCAAGAGTTGACAAGGAACCATCTGTATGTTCTGTTTTTATGTATTGTATTCTGTTTTGTTGTATTTAATTGTTAGCATGTCGGGCACATAAGTTGAGGTGCATTTTATTGAAAGAAAATGGCTTCAGTTGTATGTGTTTTGCACTCATGAATGATTAGTGTTTCATTGTTTTACTTTTTTGCATATATCATCAAAGACCTAGTCTTATGGATGATGCAGTTAGCAATTGACCTACAGCTGTGGCCTTGTTTTTTCTTTCTGAATGTCCTATAGGAGGGCTTAAGTTGCTTGCCAAGCAGAGGCTGTTCTTGCATCTGCTAAACTAGTAGAGGAAAATATATTAGGACTATAGTTCTTCATGCCTGGTGTATGTAATGGTGTTTGATCTCGAATCCTAGGGGTCAGAAATTCTTACCAGTATTAAGTGAGGGTTTTACTGCAAGTATTATGTGGAATATAATTTTTATAAAATGAATACAGTATTTTTTCTGATAATGGTTCCAGAGGTAATGTTAGTATTTAAAAAAAATAACTTTAGCACAACAGATAGATAGATACTTTATTAATCCCAAGGGGAAATTCACATACTCCAGCAGCACCTTACTGACATAAAAAACAATATTAAAGATTGATAATAATGCAGGTAAAAACAGACAAGAACTTTGTATAATGTTAATGTTTACACCCCCGGGTGGAATTGAAGAGTCGCATAGTTTGGGGGAGGAATGATCTACTCAGTCTGTCAGTGGAGCAGGACAGTGACAGCAGTCTGTTGCTGAAGCTGCTCCTCTGCCTGGAGATGATACTGTTTAGTGGATGCAGTGGATTTTCCATATTGATAGGAGCCTGCTGAGCGCCCCGTCGCTCTGCCCCAGATGTCAAACTGTCCAGCTCCATGCCAACAATAGAGCCTGCCTTCCTCACCAGTTTGTCCAGGCATGAGGCGTCTTTTTTTCTTAATGCTGCCTCCCCAGCACACCACCGCGTAGAAGAGGGCGCTCGCCACAACCGTCTGATAGAACATCTGCAGCATCTTATTGGAGATGTTGAAGGACGCCAGCCTTCTAAGAAGTATAACCGGCTCTGTCCTTTCTTACACAGAGCATCAGTATTGGCAGTCCAGTCTAATTTATCATCAAGTTGCACTCCCAGGTATTTATAGGTCTGCACCATCTGCACCTAGTCACCTCTGATGATCATGGGGTCTATGAGGGGTCTGGGCCTCCTAAAAATCCACCACCAGCTCTTTGGTTTTGCTGGTGTTCAGGTGTAGGTGGTTTGAGTCGCACCATTTAACAAAGTCATTGATTAGGTCCCTATACTCCTCCTCCTGCCCACTCCTGATGCAGCCCACGATAGCAGTGTCATCAGCGAACTTTTGCACGTGGCAGGACTCTGAGTTGTTTTGGAAGTCCGATGTATATAGGCTGAACAGGACTGGAGAAAGTACAGTCCCCTGTGGCGCTCTTGTGTTGCTGACCACAATGTCAGACATGCAGTTCCCAAGACGCACATACTGAGGTCTGTCTTTAAGATAGTCCACGATCCATGCCACCAGGTATGAATCAACTCCCATCTCTGTCAGCTTGTCCCTAAGGAGCAGAGGTTGGATTGTGTTGAAGGCGCTAGAGAAGTCTAGAAACATAATTCTTACAGCACCACTGCCTCTGTCCAAGTGGGAGAGGGATCGATGTAGCATATAGATAATGGCATCCTCCGCTCCCACCTTCTCCTAATATGCAAACTGCAGAGGGTCGAGGGCGTGTTGAACCTGTGGCCTCAGGTGGTGAAGCAGCAGCCTCTCCATGGTCTTCATCACATGTGATGTCAGAGCAACAGGCCGGAAGTCATTCAGCTCACTAGGACGTGATACCTTTGGGACTGGGGTGATGCAAGATGTTTTCCAAAGCCTCGGGACTCTCCCCTGTTCCAGGCTCAGGTTGAAGATGCGCTGTAGAGGACCCCCCAGCTCTGATGCACAGACCTTCAGCAGTCATGGCGATACTCCATCTGGACCTGCTGCTTTGCTGGCATGAAGTCTCCTCAGCTCTCTGCTCACTTGCGCTGTTGTAATCATGGGTGGGGATGTCTCTCCTATGCTGGTATCAGCAGAAGGATGTGTGGAGGGTGCAGTACTCCGAGGTGAGAGTGGGTTAGGGTGGTCAAACCTGTTAAAGAAGTTGTTCATTTAGTTTGCTCTCTTCACATCTCTCTCAATGGTGGTACCCCGCTTCGAGGGGCAGCCAGTGATGATTTTCATCCGATCCCACACTTCCTTCATGATGTTATTCTGCAACTTCTGCTCCAGCTTTCTCCTGTACTGCTCCTTCGCCGCCCTGAGCTGGACTTGGAGTTCCTTCTACACGCGCTTGAGCTCATGCTGATCACCTCCTTTAAAAGCCCTTTTCTTCTGGTTCAAAAGGCCCTTGATGTCACTTGTAATCCATGGCTGCTTGTTAGCATCGCAGCGTACTGTTCTTACTGGAACTACAATGTCCATACAGAAGTTGATGTAGTCAGTAGTGCAGTCAACAACTTCCTCAATGTTCTCACTATGTGATCCCTGCAGGATATCCCAGTCTGTAGTTCCAAAACATTCTCTTAGAGCCTTCTCTGCCTCCGGGGTCCACTTCCTGAATGATCGTGTGATTGTAGGTAGGACCCTCACTTTTGGTTTGTAGTGAGGCTGAAGCAGAACCAGGTTATGATCTGCTTTCCCAAGCGCAGGCAGCGGGGTGGCGCTGTATGCGTCTTTTGATTTACTGTATGCAAACATTATAGTCTTATTTCCCCGGGTGTTACAGTCCACATACTAGGAGAAGGCAGGTAATGTTTTGTCCAGTGTCACATGGTTAAAGTCTCTAGCGATTAGCACAAGCGCCTCAGGGTGCTGCGTTTGTAACTTCGCAACAGCAGAATGGATGATGTCACTCGCTGTCTCCACGTCCGCCCGAGGAGGGATGTACACGATGACAACAATGACGTGTCCAAACTCTCTGGGCAGAGTAATAGGGACGTAAACTTACGGTCAACAGTTCGATGTCCCTGCAGCAAGTGGAGACTTTGACGTTAACATTTCCAGAGTTACACCACTGTGTATTAACATAGAGAGCGAGTCCTCTTCCTTTGTGCTTCCTGCAGGTACTTGCATCTCTGTCCGCTCTAACTGTCCTAAACCCGGGTAGCTCAACGTTAGCATCTGGGATGGTGGTAGTTAGCCACGTTTCGCAAAAGCACAGCAAATTGCATTCTCTGTAGGTTCTGACATTTTTCACCAGCACAGCCAGTTTGTCGATCTTATTTGAGATTGAGTTCACATTTCCCAGAATCACAGAAGGCACCGAAGACTTAAAACGCCACTTTCTCGCAAGACTCTTCATTTTTAGCTTAGTGCCGGCTCTGCTGCCACGATACCTGCCTTCTTACCTCGTCGGGTAAATAGGGAACCACACCGGTACTGGCATTTGTGCTCAGCGCTCGAAGTTGAGTACTTGAATAGACGAGTCTCGGCGTGTAAAAATCCATGCCCATGTTGTAAAAGTAAGTGTGTCCAGGGAACGAATCCACATATCCACATAAAATAAAGTGATAGGAGTGATCAATAAAAAAAAATATGTAACTTTTTTTAAACAGTAACTTTTCATAACATTTTTTTAAGTTGTTGAATAGAATTGACTGTATTTCTTTAATTTCATTTCATTTTTTTTTTTTTTTAAACTTGCAGCACCCAACTGATGTAGATTACAGAGTAATGGCCACATTTACTGAATTTTACACAACTCTCCTTGGTTTCATAAACTTTCGTCTTTATCAGAATTTTAATCTAGTTTATCCACCAAAGGTGAGTATCTCATACATTACAATATTTTCTCCCCTTGGTATATCCTATTAATATGTAATTCACATTGTAAATAATTTTATATTTGTTATTGATTAAAACATTTTTGAGTTAAAGTTTTGGATTTTTAGGTATTACTTTAGCAGTTAATGAGATTTATTTTATTCTACGTTTTGATAGATTTTATTTAATTATACTTTAAGAATATTGGAACTACTGTGATAAATACTTTCACTAAAAGGAAAATGAAATTTTTTTTAGTTTGGATTTGATTAACTCAGATGTCAAATTCATTTTTCTGCTAAATTTGCAAGCTCTTATTATTCCCTTTTTGTTTGTGTGTTGTCAGCTTGTAATTTACTCTGAAAATTTGAGTTTGTTTCTGTTTAATGTCAACAAACATTGGCAATAAATCTACATTGAATACCTTTTGGCACTTTCTTTTTAATTCACCACTAAAAAGGGGTATTGCTGGTTGATTAAATTGTCAACAAATCTGATGTCTTCATAATACCGTCTTTTTCCGAAATTAAGACATCCCCCGAAAATAAGCCCTATCGAGATTTTCGGAACTTTTTGTAATATAAGCCCTCCCCCGAAAATAAGCCCTAGTTAAAATAATGTGAAAAAAAGAATTCGTTAAAAAATGCTGTTGATGTATTAAGTATGTTTAGCTTCCCTAATACTCGTATTTCAGAGAAATGTTTGAAATAAAATATTCCGAGAAATTCATTGTTTACCTCTACAGTTCGTTTCAAATTAATTCTTGGAATTTATCTTAAAAATACAACATAAGGCAGCATGAATACATAAATATTGTGTCCGCTCTGCTCTGCTGTGTTGTACTGTGTCGCGCGTATCGCAGAGTATGGTCGAATGAGGTGGGGAGGGGGGCATGCATATGCGGAATGCGACGGAACGCGTCGTTGGCGCACACTATAAATAATTGTTCGTTAAGGCAGCAGTCTACATTGAGCGACAGTGCAGATACAACATTTGTTCATTTCAGTCTTGTAAGTCTGATTATTTCATTTTATTTTTTATAAAGTGAGTAATTTTTAACCGCAGTTAAAATGAGTACCGGTACAAAACGAAAGAGCTATTCCGTCGAGTACAAAAAGGGAATTGTGGAAGACTCCAGGGGTGTAAATCTTGTAGCCTTTTGTAAAGAGAAGATGCTGGATCTCCGTATGGTTCGTAAATGGCGTGCAGACTACGATAACCTGTGTCAACTGGTGGACCAAGGAAATGAGAAAAAACGCAGAGTTGGATCAGGTCGGCAGCCGTTATTTTCTGAGTTGGAAGAATGCATCTGGGAATGGATTGCCGACAGGAGAGCAATGGCTTTGGTTGTGCGCAGGGCTGAAATTCAAAAATTTGTCCTTGAAACGGCAATTGAATTTGATATATCCACAGAAGAATTTAAAGCATTGTCACACTGGCTGGACAACTTCCTTCAACGACATGAACTGTCTCTAAGGAGATCAACAACAATGTTTAAGCTGGAAGACAATGAAGTTGTTAAACGTGCACTTGCGTTTAAGCTTTTTGTTGATGGCATCGATTTTTCGAAATACCAACTCTCCAACATGATTGCTATGGATGAGACCGCAGTATTCCTAGGCCAAGGAGCTCAAACGACGGTTCACCACAAGGCTTCCTCGTCAATTTACGTTCCTTCTACCGGTTACGATAGTGCACGTGTTACCTGTATTTTGGCGATTCGTCTAGATGGCAAGAAAGTATCGCCATTTTTAATCACTAAAGGTAAAAAAGACCAGATTCAACGCGTTTCAGGAATTTATGTCATTGAAAGTGAAAAAGCCTGGTGCACCCAAGCAGTTATAAGAAAGTGGGTTGATTTTATGCTGCCACCACTGTTGAGGGGTCGAAATAGAGGTTTACTAGTTTGGGATTCAGCCAGTACTCACCGCGCTAAAGACATGAAAAACTTTCTTGCTGAGAGGAAGATTGATCAAATAATGGTTCCGGCAGGAATGACTGGTTACCTCCAGACACTTGACATTGCAATAAACAAGCCATTCAAGGATCATTTGCGGATGGAAATCAATGAATATATTGAAAACAGAATGGTGAGAAATCATCGAGGTAATTTTGTAAAACCAGGCTTACAGGAAGTTGTGAATTGGGTACAAAATTCATGGGACAAAATAACTGATAGTTGTGTTTCCAATGCACTACGAACAGGCTACTTAGACAAGAAGTATTCATTTAACGATAGCTATATTGCAAGACATGAGAGATTCGGGCCAATGATTCAACAGGAAATGGATTTGGAGGAAAATCAGAACAGAATTCAGAATTTGATTTATGACGATGTTCCAGAAGAAGATGACATGACTGTAATTGAATAAATTTTAATTTCTGTATTCTGTGTAAAATAAATAAATATTAAATAAAAATATATAAATATACTTTTATTTTTGTCCTCCCCCAAAAATAAGCCCTAGTGCGTATTTTGGACCAAAAAAGAAAGTAAGACAGTGTCTTATTTTCGGAAAAAGACGGTATTTACAGTCTAATAGATTTGGGTTTGGTTAGTTTTCGTTGGGGAATTTTTTTTTATTTTTCACTTAATCAGGAAGTGGGACTGTAATAGCGCTTGGACTGATACCAATGCATTGATTGTAACCCAGAAACTTCAGTTTATTGGCCATGTTAAGTAAGTATGTGTAAAACCTGATTTCAGTATTAAATGGATATCAGACTTTCTTCCCAAAATAATTTTATTTAAAATAACTTCTTTATATGAGGTTTTAATTTGTAAAAACAAATGTACACAGTAACCTGTGGTGGTCACTATTAAATTCTGCTAGCTTCAAAATCAGTTACAAATAAGTTTCTGAGGCATGTGTATATTGGGTATACTGTAAATCAGAGCAAAACTAAGTATGGATTACTGAACAGCTGACAGTTTACAGTCATTGAACTGGAGTCTGGCAGTTCTCCAGATAGTCAGCTAGGCAGTTTTGTTGCCATAATCTTGAATAAAACAATCCCCTCCAGTTAGGGTGGAGAAGTCTTAGAAAAATAAAAATCTGACCTTTCTCAAAAAAAATTTTTTTTTTTTTTTTTTTTAATTCTACATTATTGACATAATCTCTGCTTTTAGATCCAATCCAGGTGTGAAAGGAGTGCAGCATATTATTCTAAATTAATCACCTAATTGTCTGCAGAGATATTGTATGTTCTGAGATTTTCTTTTAGTTTGTTTGCACATAGACATGAAGTACCACTTTGATGCCCATGATTCAAGAAAAAAAATTATTGGTGCTGAAATGTAGTATCAGATTAGAAGTTTAGTCAATTTGTTTCCATAGGAGATGTAACATAATGAATTATGGACTCCACAATTTTGAGCATGTTATTTTACCCTCAACAAACGAGCTGCTGAGTGCTGAATACCTATTCTGAGTAAGAATAAGTGACCTGGCTGCATTATGTTCATATTTTTAGGAATTAGAAAACCTTCCGATTGTAAACAATCCAGTATGTGACCATATTTGTAATGCTGATGCTGTATATTGTCACACATTGTTTACAGGGGAAGCTGGAGAATTTGAGATTGAATCAAGATTTTTAGATAGCTTAAAGATAGCAGAGAGAGTTGCAAATAAAGGAATGAATGAATAATGTATTCAGGATCATGAAACAGAATTCAAAAGAAAGATCTAAGGTAGATGCAAATTACTTCGGGGGAAAAAAATACCGAAGGGAACATTTTAATTTGATAGAACTCGGATTAAGTGGTTCCCAAATTTAGTACTGGGAGAACAGTATGGCTGTGGGTTTTTGTACCAAGCAATTTTACAATTTTAATTTAAAATTCTCATTGTTTGGTGAGCTTTACTTTTTTATTCTCTTACAGCCACTTAAACTTTTTTTTGAGTATTTTTGTCAAAACTCCAGTTTTGCCTATGTTTCTTTGCCATTCTCTTTTTAATTCAGCCTTTTTTTTTTATAGAAGTTGGAGAAGTAAAAAAGAAAACGAAACAATCATTTAAACCTGTGCCAAAAATATGTATGTATAAGCCAAATAGTTAAACAATTAGCCAAGTTAAAAGTAAGAATGAAACAGCGATTGTAAAATCAGTGGAATAAAAGCCTGCATCGGTCTGAGTCCACCAGGACTAAACTTGTAAAGTACTTGATTAAGGATACGTGGAAGAAAGTCATAGAGACGTTTCCGAATAAAGTGTATGGAAGGTGAATGGTTTTCATGATGAGAAAACAAAGACCTAGTTGAATGTCTAAAAAAGTTGGAAAAGATGAAGATAGCTTAAAGCAGCTTCCCAGCTGTAGTGTTCACAGCAATTGCAAATGCAGTAGAATCTCCAGTGGTTCAGTGTGATTGTGTGTGAATGGAGAATTCTTGAAGATTAGAAAGTATACTTATTCTAGTTTATGAAGGAAAGTGCAATCCATTGGAGTGTGCATCATGTCAAGCAATTAGGCTTTTGGAGCAAGTAATGAAGGTGGTTCACAGAGTACTAGAGAAAAGAATTGGAAATCAAATGAAAGCAAAATTAAGTTTGGTTTCATTCCTGGGAAGAGATTAGATGCAATTTTTGTTATCAGACAGAATTGGGGGGTAAAAGCATCCGTTGAAGAGGGAAAAAAAACTATATATATTATATATTGTAAATATGGGTAAAGCCCATGAGTGACACTAGAAGTACTGAGGTAGGCATCAAGGTGGTTATGTGTGGACAAATAGTTGGTATCCACAGCCATATTAGTGTATGACGAAGGACAAATAGTGAATGGTAGTGAGGACAGCAGATAGTGATAGTGAAAGTTTTGAGGTAATGGTGGGGCTGCATTTGGAGTCCATTACTTTTCTTGATGGAGACTGACATGGTGAGTAGAAGTGCAAAGCAGAGTAGAATGGTTTTCCAAGGAAGATTTTTGTTTACTGATGATGTGGAGCATGAACATACTAACTTGTTCTGGGCATGAGATGATTGGGTGAAGTGATGCACTGTGATGGAGATAGAGAATATAAGGCTGAGAGAGTGGCCAATGCTGATGTGGTTGTATATGGTAACAGATGGCATGAGAAGAACGAGTCTCTTTAAAGTATATCCATGACTATAAAGAGTGGAAGATAAAGATTTGGGAGGCACACCAGAAAATAACCGATAAACTCATAATGGTTTAGTGGTATTGGGGAAATTCATTTCAATGGAGGACACCTCTTCAGTTAGCTTTCTGGCGTACTTTGTATTTTTTAGTGTCTTAAGTGGCTGTTGCCTTCATCTTCTATGTAGTCCTATATGTTTTCAGATCATAGTTTCCATATTAATGTAAAAACAAAGGACTATAGCACAATACCCCCACCAACTACAGGAGTTAAATTTGTAAATTGAACCTGCAACGTTGCAGTTTAGTCCTCAGCTTAAGTCCACATTGTTAGTACTAGAGTTGCATATTTGTCTTTGTTAATGTATCCATTGCTTTAAATTATAGCTGGAGAGTCCCACTGAAGAACTGATGACCTCCGAATACGGAGAAGACTACGCCATGGGTTCTGAAAGTTATTTAGAGGTACTAATTACTTTTGAGGCATTTTCTGGGTGTCCCAGAATAAAGGATATGTTCTGAAATATTCTAAATATTTTTTCCACCTGATAATAATGTAATTAAACATCTTTAGTTTTGAGCAAAGAAGTTTCAGTGGAGACCTTGTAATGCTTCGGCCTATCCCAATACCCAACACTGAACGTCACTATGCTTTTGGTGGTGTATTTAAGTCAAAGATAGTAGGTCAGCTAGGTCAGCCTTAAACCTCCCTCAGACCCCTTTCTACGATATCGATAAAGAAATATATAATTTATATCGTATCAACAAAATGACAGAGAAATAAACATGACTTAAATAATTGTATTAAATTAATCTTACAAAACTACACAAACATAAATGGCAATAATCTGATCCATAAACGCAAAAACACACCAACACATACCGTATGCAAATAACACAAAAAAAAACTTTCGATTCATACTACCCACAAAGTCAAAGCTGTGCTGACACTTCTGATAATGGTAGTCGTTTTTAATCTTTCTCCCAGATGAGCAAAGATTTATTTCACCTCATCCAAGTTACTCCCTCATGACTGTCCCATCCGCTTCTATCCCAGAGCTTGTCAGGTGGCGAAGTCTATGAGGTGGCCACCTCCAAAAATGAACTCAAATCCTTGAGTGAGCCAGTCTTCTGTCTGTCCATAGGTAGACTGTGTTTGCTGAATCTCTTTTCTCTTGCCTTTCATGGCAAGACTATGGTGGAAATTAAAGGGTAAAACAAGGAGGCACTTTATACTAAGAGTTATGGGAATCTATTACTGAGTCAAGTAGTTGAAGTAGAAACCTATAATATTAACATTCAACAACCTTTAAAACTTGTCCCGATGTCTTAACCAGATAACTAACTTATTAGATAACCAAATAAGTTTAAGTGATAGCCTCTTTTTTTTATTTACACGTACTTATGATAGGGGTGGACGGTATGACCAAAATTCTATATCACGGTATTTTTCTAAATTATCCCGGTTACACAGTATTTTTTCCCCATGCATGAGTGGATGTTAACCACATTTTCCACGGCAGTTACTGGCTAAGAATAACCTATTCCACTGTCAAGTACATTGTACAAAAAAAACATTTTAATGTGCGCACAAGTATTAATACAGGTTTGCATGGCCCCATAAAGTGATAGTTTTCAAGGGGGTGGCACTAATGAAGAGAAGGAATCACATTGCATGACAGATGCAGTCAAAATATAGAACCTTTTTATTGAACAAATTTAGCAAAAACTTAAACTATAATTTTGACAACATATTTTCAACCATCCAAAGAGGCATTTAGACTTAGTAAAATATCCAGAAGTGCTTGTCAAAAGTTGTATTGCACTGAACATGTCTTAGAAAAGGAATAAATAGTAAATATTTTTTGTAAAATAACTACACTTTCTGTTAATGTTAACCATCTCTGTCCACTGACACGTTAAATTGACTTTTTAAACAACTTCACCATCATTAAACTGCATAATATTTAAACTAATAAATAATAACAATAAAATAAATAATAGTATTATTTCTGATAGTTGCACTATTTTTTCAAGGCTTCAAGCCCAGGTGCATTACACAGTATTCACCAAATTAAAATAAAATAAAATAAAAAGTGCAATCTTGGTGATGACATCTTTACCAACTGAACCATCATTTAGGCAAACTGCATTAATATGGACCTTGCTTCAAGCTAAGCTATATGCATAAATAATAAAACTAAAACTTGCATTTATAATGCTATTTGTGGTATAGCGCTACAGAATCGTATTAGGGCCGCGGTGAAGGAAAAAAAATACGGACACGGGGAAGAAAAAATCAAACTATATGTCGAGAATAAAGTCGACATTTCTACTTTATTCTCGCCGTTTATGTCGAGATTAAAGTCGTCATTTCCACTTTATTCTTATAGTTTACTTGATAATTAAAGTAGAATGTCGTAAACTAAACTTCTTCATACTAAAATCATTGTTTAATTTACTAGATTTTCTCAAACCCCGTCATAAGTTAATGTAGCACATTAAATGCTTTGTGTTGTGTTCCCCGACCCAGTTGTTAATCGCTACGCTTCTTAAACTGACTTCTCCCGCATTAAGAGGAGATAACGATCACTGCACAGAATCCATTCACTTCATGATATTCCTGCTCTCTGAAAATTTATAATGCTAAGATAAATACTTGATATCATTTTCATGATGAAATGCATTAAAGCAGATATTAAACATGCACGGTAGTGAGGCGGTAGTGCTGCTTCCTCGCAGTAAGGGGTCCCCAGGTGTATGTTCAGTGTAGAGAACTTTATGGCAGGTGTGACGAGGCTCCAAAAAACTGGATGTATGAATGGCTATCGCACAGGTTTAACTTAAATATTGTGTAAATGTTGGGTTTGTGATCTGGTGGTCGGAAACACTAACACAGAATTCAATGGATGTTCTTCTGAGCAGGCTTTCTTTATTCCACGCGTGCTGTCTCTATCTGACGTACCAAAACCCCAATTCCTATCTTTCATTTTTCTTTCTCCACATAACCAATCACCACACGATAAACGTCTTTGTGAAATTAAAACTAGTTATAAACTTAGTCCACGGAGTGTTCAGAACTTTAAAAATATCTTCATTATACATGTTTAATTATGCCATCTATTCAGGGTGGCGCCCATCCCTGAACGAGTCGCCAGCACATCGCAGGGTGAATACGAGCAAAACATACATTAGCAGGGTCAATATAGCGTAACAACACCCCACATTCTACGTGACTTTGAAAGGAAACTGAAGTAAACCCACCAGAAAAACATGCAAATGCAAGGCAGGGTACACACGAGACACCCTTGCTGCAAGGCAGCAGTGCAACCTCCACGCCGCCATGCCCCCACATGATTAATGCATGCTTTAATGCATTTCACCATGAAAATTATATCAAGTATTTATCTTAGCATTTTAAATGTTCAGAGAGCAGGAATATCATGAAGTGAATGTATTCTGTGCGGCGATCGCTGCCGGGGCCTCCTCTTAGTGCAAGAGAAAGTCAGTTTAAGAAGCTCGGGGAACACTTAAAGCATTTAATGTGCTATATAACTTATTACGGGGTTTGAGAAAATCCAGTAAATTAAATATTCATTTTACGATGAAGTTTAGTTTACGATGTTCTACTTTAATGACAAAGTACGAGAATAAAATCAACATGTCGACTTTATTCTCATCATAAGCGTCGAGATTAAAGTCAACATGTCGTCACACTATTACACAGTACCCAGGTACATTACACTGTATTGAAAACAAATAAAACAAGTACAACTTGGCTTGTAGTATTATCCAGTAGTATAGAAACAGTATTTACACATCTGACCTTTTAAAACTAAAGTATCTCCAGGCGACGGACGTGACTCCTTTTTTTCTGCAAAAGTTCTTCTGTTCATCATGTTCAACTTTACTTTTAGTTGAGTTTCGGAATGCTCTCTGTCTATTTTCACCGCGCGGCATACCTATGCTGCCGCCCACTATTTGGTGGTGTAGCAGTGAAAAAGAGCCCTAGTGCAACAAATCTGTGTTTAGCGGTGTAGTAGTGAAAAAGGTCCCCACTTGAACAGTTTCCCGCTGCGCCACGTTCTGAATGTCGTTTAGGCAATTTAAACCGGTGTTGCGGTATAAGAAAAATCCATATCATAAAAAAAAGGGTTGTAGGAGCAACACACCGACTTTACCCAACCCCTCCTAGGAACCCATCCATCCATCCATTTTCCAACCCGCTGAATTCCGAACACAGGGTCACGGGGGTCTGCTGGAGCCAATCCCAGCCAACACAGGGTACAAGGCACGAACCAATCCCGGGCAGGGTGCCAACCCACCGCAGCTCCTAGGAACCTGACAAAGAAAATCCTTCCAGTAGGTCTTGGATCTGCCCCTGAAAATAATGCCTTTGATGATAGTGAGACTATCCCTGTCAGTCTTATGATAATGTGCATTTTATGTGTTTCTTATTAGGCAATTATCCTTAATTCCATACTGATAGAATATTATTATAGATTAGAATTATTTTTTTTTAAGTATGAGTTATTCATTTGGCAAACATAAGCAGCATGCTTTAGATAAAATTAACTACATTTTTAAAGCATTGTTACACATTTTGTTCACATTTGAATTAAATTGCATCAAGGCTCAATAAGAGGGATGAAAATGTTCATGCTGTAATTAAACATCCTGCCTTTTTAGTTAAGTTTTTAGTATATACTTATTCCTATACAGAGTTAGTTATTGAAAGTTTCTGCTTTTTTGTAGAGATTATCATCTCTTTCTGCAAGTATAACTCATGTTATTCCCTCTAAAGAAGACGATGAAGTTCAACTTGATGAATTTCCAACAGAGGGGGTAAGTAGAGTCCCATTTTTTTTTTTTTATATTTGTTCTCATTTTTCTAACTGAACTTAACATTTTTTGAAAAGTAAATACATGGGTGTTAACTGCTATTCATTAATTTTTGTTTTGACATTATTCTATGCATTGTTTGGATTACTTGCTTTTTTTCTTATCACCTTCAGAATAATTTAGCCCATTGCCAATGAATCTATTGAGCATTGCTATAAAGACCATGCCCAGCACAGAAGTGTTTGTCTAATAATATTAAATAGCAATTTTTACTACATATGCAACAGTTTGGATGTGAAATGAAAGATGAATATGGGATTTGCTGCAGAATAACCCTTTTTATTTATTTTAACATATGCTTTGAAGTTATAGAATAATACAATTTTTGTGTTCAACTCTTCCATTCTAGGCAAGCAGAAGTATTTAGACAGATGGCTGTTTGTGTTTTTTTGCAGCATTGGATATGCATATATTAAAGTGATATGAATGTGCAGTATTGAATTTATCCATTTACTTTTGTAATATTTGCCTTTGGAGCTGATAAGCCTGACCAACTAGACAAGTCTTTATGAAAGAAAATCAAAAACAATGGAAAGAAAAACTAAGCAGCTGCTACCAAATCTGCAATATCAGTACAGTACACCCTTAAAATTTGCAGGGGTTACGTTCCTAGAGCACCTGCGAATTGTGAAAAACCACGACTGTTGGATGTGGTTAAAAAATGCCTTTTTAAATGCCTGTTATTATGGTTTAAACCCTAAATACAGTATGCCCCCAAAGCTCTTTAATTTCAGCTTAATACATTACCTAAGAACAGAATGTAAAGTTAAACCCATATACTGTACAGTACTGTTCTATGTCTCCCGCAGTGCTAGAATGTAAAATACCGATGTTATCGCTATACGTACTGTAATTCATGCAAGCGCGTTTTCTTTGGTGTGCGCGGTCGTTTTCTTTGTTATAAGAAGAGTAAATACATAATAATATCATTTAATTAAAAAACGGTAAAACGTACGGGTATTCACCAATGATGAATGATATTGATGAAGTAGCTGTGCAGTACGATGCAGAGGATTTAAAACTCTTCAAGTGGCACCTCTTCTTCAGGCGCTTTATGAGGAAACATTTCTTTGGACGGGTCTTCTGGTGGGGTTTCGTGCTGGCTTTTCTTTATAGGTTTCAGGAACATTGTGATCGGAAGTTGCTACATTGTCTCCTGTAGCGAACTGCTCGTATAATTTCCATGCATTCTCACGGATGATGTTACCGTCCAAGGGGATGTTCTTCTTCCTGCAGTTGGTGATCCACAATGCCAAGGCAGATTCCATCCTGACAATATTTTTATTCCTTACAGTCGTTACCTCTTTGGCATTATCACAGAAACTTACGGATATGATACTCCAGATCGCTGCTTCGTTCTTCTTTATGTAGAGTGCGGTGCTTTCATTAATGCCATAGTGGCGTGCTACTGCAGCCTAACTTTTTAGTTCCCCGAGCAAATCCAGTAGTTCAAACCTTCTCCTGGAGTGTTTTAAACTTCTTCTGGCACTTAGGCTGAGTGCAAGAAGCCTTATTAGAAGGTGCAGGGCGTTTTGCCGACATCTTGTGCATTTAAGAATAACTAAATGAATACAATAACAAAATGAAAAACACAAGGACACTCAGCTGGAGACATGTCACAGGGCAGCAGTCAATCAGCAGCAAGGAGAAATGAATAACGCTCTCGGATTGGCTACTTTCACCATCCCAAACCGCGTTTCCTTCAGCGGTTGCTTCCTGTTCTTTCTATAGCACAGTATTGCCACGAAAAAAGCCATAAAAAATTGCGGAGTATATTTGCGCTTTCCACTAACAATTAATAGTTAGGTTGTAAGGAAAAGTCTGTGAACGACTGAGTCTGCAAACCCTAGAACCGCGACTTCGCAGGGGTCTACTGTATTTACTGAACTTGCTTTTCCAAACTTTGGGTCATAGAAGACCAAGGCCTATCCTGAAAGGTTATAGTCCTTAATAAAATGAGAGATTCTTACAGCAATTTGAGCTGTTTTCACACCTAGTTTTTCTTGGGTGTTTTTTTTTTTTTCTCCTAAGTCTGGTACAGTATTTCTGAAGGTCTGGTTTGTTTAGGTAGATGTGAACATGGCAGTCACACTCAGGTGCAGACCAGAATAGCCAAACTGAGATGTTTGGGAAAGTGTGGTCTCGGCACAGTACTGAACGAACCCTAGAGCAGTTCCCATGATGTATAAATGTGATCTGACACAGGACCAATCTAACTACAGGAAATACTGCATTGTGATGAAATTGTGTACTGTGGTAGTCACGCTAAGTGTCTTCTGTCAGTAATTAGGGAGTTTCTTTTACAGCAGTGTTAAGGGTTAACATGGAACATAACACCAATTTAAAAGTAAAAATAAATATGCACAAAGGTACACATGTGACACAATTGTCATAAATTACCAGTAATTGGATAAAACCTAGCCTCTTAATAATGCACTTCTCGCACGACCATAGAAAAAAGTGTAAATTCAGGGTCAATCAAACTACACAAAGAGGAAGTAAGGATCAAACCCACAGTACCCTGTGAAATTGATAATCAAGCTCTGTTCCATTACACCACAACAGCATTACACACAAGTCAAGCAACCTGTCAATGCAATCACTTTTCAGGCATGATGTTGATACTCTACCTTTGACTTTTATGTAGATAATGTTAATCAAATATTGTACAATAAATATTATTAACAAATAGTTATAGGAGTTACGATAATTGACATGTGATTTGAGATAACCTAAATTGAGGTTGCGTTCATATGGTGGCTATGTGAAGTAAATATGCAACACCATACAGCTTAATGAAGCTCAGCTGATGTGCTTCAGCTCTGTGCCAGTAGACACATTAATGGATGCCCTCAGCAGAGCTTGCTTTCATTTGTACTCTCACTTATTTGAAATGTCATTTTTGTACCATGCATAGTAGTGCAGAATTTTCAATTATTTTTTCAGTTATTCGATAATAGCCACTTTGCTCATACAGCTGTGACCTAATTCATCCTAATAATTATGGAAAATGTGGTGGTGCACAAACAACTGTTGTCAACCCTCCATTATGTCTCTTCCTGGGGAAAAAAAAAACAAAAACATTTCAGCCTAATGAAAGAAGGCCAGTTACACACCTATAAGATATTTATTGATGTGTTTAGATCGCTTGAATGTTTGCCATAATAAAACATGACCAAACTAATTGGAAAGTACTGTTTTTGGCTTATTTGTTAATTTTTTTCATGCTGATTGTGTAATGTGTTTGTTTTTTCAACAGGAAGATGCTAATCAGACAGAGTTGAGGGAGAAGGAAAAACAGCAAGCAGAGGCTCAGCTAAAACTTTTTGAAGGTCTCAAATTCTTTCTTAATAGGGAGGTGCCAAGAGAGTCACTTGCCTTTGTAATAAGGTATGGTTGATCCTTTTTATTCTTTCACAAAACCATGTCTCTGTCAAAATGGTAGAAAATTGAAAAAATACATTTTAACTGTCTTTGCTTGTAACATTTTTCTTTGTAAACCTCACAAAGATGTGCAGGTTAGGTTGACTGGGCAGTCCTAATTTGGCCAATCATGAGTATGAGTATGGATATGAGTGCAATATACTGGCATCCTGTCTAGGGTTTTTTTTCCTGCTTTGTGCTGAATGCATCCATGATAGCCTCTAACTCACCAAAACTCTGAACTAGGTAAACAGTTTAGAAAATTGATGAATGGATCAATGTTTGGATTCTTGACTTTAGCCGTGTTTCTTATACTTCTGTCATTTACTAAACTACAGTAAGTGTGCCCCTTTCTAAAGTATAAGTATTTTTGCCATGTTTCAATGTGTTTTCTTCAAATTGGGAAAAAAAAAATTCAATCCAAGGTCACAAAGTCTATCCCTGTCAACATTATACATAAGGTAG
Source organism: Erpetoichthys calabaricus (assembly GCF_900747795.2). NCBI lineage: Eukaryota > Metazoa > Chordata > Cladistia > Polypteriformes > Polypteridae > Erpetoichthys > Erpetoichthys calabaricus. The sequence continues at coordinate 46,238,809 of NC_041411.2, read as the reverse complement.
GAACCAACACACTGCAGGACATACATTCATGGCTGATGTAATGTGTGTATTTTTGAGATGTGGAATAAAAACCAGAGTACCTAGAGAGAAACCTAATAATGGCACACACTGTGAGAATGAGTCTATAGTCTGACTAGGCCAGGATTTATACCTAGTCTCCTAGGGCTGTGATATGGCTACACAGACCATCTTGTTGCCGTAGTTTGACAGTTGTAGTCACATTGGAGCATTTAATTCTGGAAGCTATAGTCATTAGGACTGTAGCTAATAACTGTTTTGTTAATCTGTTTTTGTTTTAGTAAATCAGAGGTTTTAAAGTGTAACATATGTCCAAAAGTTCTAGCATTTTTCTTGCATAATAAAAATGTTTTATTCCTTGCAAAATGTTTTATTCCTTGCACAATACTCTTTCATAACAAAGGTAGATTTGTAGTCTAAACTTAGTTCATAAAAGAAGCAGTTAAAAGTCTCATTGATGTGCCACTGAATTATCCTTAACACTAGAATTACCAGAGTCTACGAAAAAACTCGTAGATCTGGCCCACCTTAAAACCGTTCTCACCTCTCTTTTGTATTCTAAATGTGCCGATTAAGACGAGCAGCAAGCAGCTGGCTATTCCATCCCGCACCGTCGCAGAACGTTCACTAAGTTTTCCCAGCTCATGCCTTTTTTGATTATCTGGGAGTGACTGAACTGCTGGAGTTTTACAGTGGAAATAATAGATCGTTATTTGGAACACAGGCATTTCATGTGTGTTCCGTTTCTATAGTAATCTGTGTAAACACATTGTTAAAACAAACTTTTTCATATTGTAGTAATAAATGTTACAAAATGTAGGCATAAACTATAGAATGTGTGAAGTCTGACATCCAAACATCAAATAAACACTTTCGCAAAAGGTTCAAGAATAATATAACACCTTCCGTGGCGTAACGCTAAGATTTGCAGAATCAGAGCACAGCAGCCTTGCCGTGTCCTAGAGACCGGAGTTCGATTCCCCGCTGGGGAGGAAGTGTTTTTTTTTTTTTTTTGTTTGTTTTGGTTTTTTTTTTTTTTGTTTGTTTTGGTTTTTTTTTTTTCTTTCTTTGTAACCTCAAACGGACATAAAATTTATAAATTGGTATGCACTGTAAATCGTTAAGTTTAAAATGTCGATTGCGGTTATTTCTGTTGATTAATTAATGCTTTTTTTTACTTAGTCAGAACAGGAGCTTATTCGGCTTCTGATCTGACTCTAACAGCACCACAGTATAAATTCACACCCGATCTGATGCTGTTTGTTTTCAAATACTATTGCATTACTTCGACGATGTTTTCTGATTGGTACTATTCGCATCATAAAATGATTTCATCAAAACGTCACACATTTGTCTTTCTTTTTTTTCTTTTTTTTTTTTTTAAAGTGTGCGTTGATCACCGCCAGCATGTTGTAGCACACAGCAACTGGCCACCTGCATGTTCTTGCGCGCACTGAATAAGACAGCGCTATATGCAATCATCAGATTCAAATGTTAACAGTTCACACACACACACAAAAATCGTCTTTCTTACATTTACAACATGTGTACCTGTTACAATGTACTCACTTCTCTCTATGCTGTGGTTTCTATTACACACTTGAACTGAAACTGGAAATTCTCTGATGTGGAATAAGTTCTGTATGGTTGTGGGCGTGGGTGTGAGTGGTGGACATAACTGGGAATTACTGTGAATGTGCGTGGTGTTTTGAGATAATGAATAGAACTGCAAATTACAGGTGCTTGTTCAGTATAATAGGAACCATAGCACAGAGAGGTGTGTACAGTGCAACAAGTACACATGTCGTAAATGTAGGAAGGGCGCTCCTTGGGTGAGCTATAGCGCGTCTTTATGTGAAAACAGCAGTGTCAGATGGGGAGTGTCTGATGATTGCATATAGCACTGAAGTTACTGCTCTTTACTGTGCTTTCCTCTGCATGTCCTGGAGTACAAAAGAAACCGCATACAGCAGCATGTGGGGGACTGGCAAGATTGGGGGGAGAAAAAAAAAACGTGGTCGTATGTATCGTGATACACTGCAGAGCTATAGCACGTCTTTATGTGAAAACAGCAGTGTCAGATGGGGTAGGGAAGGATCCTGAACGCGACTGAGAAAATGAAAAGTGAATTAAAAAAATAAAAAAAAACAAATCTAACCTTCACAAATATGATAAATTACACCGGCTGTTACAGACTGAAATCAAATGTATTTTTTTATTCTAAAGTAGTAAAAAATAAGAGCAGTTCACTTCTCAAAAGGAAGTCGAGCAGGATCAAACTCGTGACCTCTTGATTCCCAGTCAGCAACTGATACTGTTGCACCACGGCGGCAGTCGTAGTAAATTAGTGTCAGTGTCGCACACTAAGGTGGCTTTTTTTTTTTTTGGCAGTTATATTTTTGAATAAAAGCTTGTTCTGTTATATTTGTACCTTTCATGAAAGTGTTTCTTTGATGTTTGGACTTCAGGCTTCATACATTGTATAGTTTATGCCTACATTTTGTCACTTACTACTAGAAAATGAAAAAGTTTGTTTTAAAAATGTGTTTACACAGATTACTGTAGAAACGGAACACACATGAAATGCGTGTGTTCCAAATAACGATCTATTATTTCCACTCTAAAACGCCACTTCACTCCCAGATAATCAATCAAGGCATGAGCTGGGAGAAGTTCGTGCACGTTCTAAGTCGGTGGGGGGATGGAATAGCCGGCTGCTTGTAGCTTGTCTTTATCTACACATTTAGAAGACAAAAGATGATGGCGGAGAGGTGCAAACGGATTTAAGAAGCGATTTAAGGTGGGACGGATCTACGAGTTTTTTTCGTAGCCTCTGGTAATTCTAGTGTTAAGTGTGAAGAAAAGAGGGAAAGCCATTACTGTGATTGGTTTTCTTTCTCTGGAGATATCTCGTCAAATTTGTTTCCCCATACTGAGTGAGCCCCCCAACCCGTCCCCCCAAATATTACAAGACATGGATTTCTACTAGTGCTGGGCGGTATACCGGTTCATACCGAAAACCGTTTTTTATTTTTTTTTTTTTTTATGATACGGATTTTTCTTATACCGCAACACCGGTTTAAATTGCCTAAACGACTTTCAGAACGTGGCGCAGCGGGAAACTGTTCCAGTGGGGACCTTTTTCACTGCTACACCGCTAAACACAGATTTGTTGCACTAGGGCTCTTTTTCACTGCTACACCACCAAATAGTGGGCGGTAGCATAGGTATGCCGTGCGGTGAAAATGGACAGAGAGACGAAAAAAAGGAGTCACATCTGTCGCCTGGAGATGCTTTAGTTTTAAAAGGTCAGATGTGTGAATACTGTTTCTATACTACTGGATAATACTGCAAGCCAAGTTGTACTTGTTTTATTTTTCAATACAGTGTAATGTACCTGGGTAAGGTGTAATATTGTGACGACATGTTGACTTTATTCTCGTACTTTGTCATTAAAGTAGAACATCGTAAACTAAACTTCATCGTAAAATGAATATTTAATTTACTAGATTTTCTCAAACCCCGTCATAAGTTATATAGCACATTAAATGCTTTGTGTTAAGTGTTCCCCGAGCTTCTTAAACTGACTTCCTCTGCACTAAGAGGAGGCAACGGCAGCGATCCCCGCACAGAATCCATTCACATGATATTCATGCTCTCTGAACATTTAGAATGCCAAGATAAATACTTGATATAAATAAATACTTGATATAAATTCTAAATTTTCAGAGAGCAGGAATATCATACAGTGAATGGATTGTGTATGGTGATCGCTGTCTATTAGTGCGGAGGAAGTCAGTTTAAGGAGCGTAGTGATTAACAACTGGGTCGGGGAACACAACACAAAGCATTTAATGTGCTACATTAACTTATGACGGGGTTTGAGAAAATCTAGTAAATGAAACAATGATTTTAGGATGAAGTTTAGTTCACGACATTCTACTTTAATTATAAAGTAAACTATGAGAATAGAGTGGAAATAACGACTTTAATCTCGACATAAACGGCAAGAATAAAGTGGAAATGTCGACTTTATTCTTGACGTATAGTTTTTTTTTTTCTTCCCTGTGTCCGTATTTTTTTTTTCTTCACCGTGGCCCTAATACGATTCCGTAAGGCTATACCACAAATACAATTATAAATGCAAGTTGCAGTTGTATTATTTATGTATATAGCTTAGCTTGAAGCAAGGTCCATATTAATGCAGTTTGCCTAAATGATAGTTAAGCTGGTAAAGATGCCATCACCAAGATTGCACTTGTTTTATTTTATTTTAATTTGGTGAATACTGTGTAATGCACCTGGGCTTTTGAAGCCTTGAAGTAATAGTGCAACTATCAGTAATAATACAATTATTTTATTATTATTATTTATTAGTTTAAATATTATGCAGTTTAATGATGGTAAAGTTGTTTTAAAAAGTCATTTTAACGTGTCAGTGGACAGAGATTGTTAACATTAACAGAAAGTGTAGTTGTTTTACAAAAAATATTTATTTATTCCTTTTCTAAGACATGTTCAGTGCAATACAACTTTTGACAAGCACTTCTGGATATTTTCCTAAGTCTAAATGCCTCTTTGGATGGTTGAAAATATGTTGTCAAAATTATAATTTGTTTTTGCAAAATTTGTTAAATAAAAAGGTTCTATATTTTGACTGCATCTGTCATGCAATGTGATTTCCTTCTCTTCATTAGTGCCACCCCCTTGAAAAGTATCACTTTTTGGGGCAATGCAAACCTGTATTAATACTTGTGTGCACATTAAAAAAAAATTTTTTGTCCAATGTACAATGCTCTTGACAGTGGAATAGGTTATTCTTAGCCAGTAATTGCAGTGGAAAATGTGTTTAACATCCACTCATGCATGGGAAAAAAATACCGTGAAACCGGGATAATTTTAGAAAAATACCGTGATACAGAATTTTGGTCATACCGCCCACCCCTAATATATACACACACATTATATAATAATATATATATATAGATATATTACAGTATTTTGCGCACTATAAGGCGCACTTAAAAGCCTTTAATTTTCTCGAAAATCCACGGTGCGCCTTTAAATTCGGTGCGCCTTATGTGTGCACTGAGTTCCAAAATCTGTAAAAATGTTGTTGTGCATTTTAGTAAGTGCTGTGCTTGATTGACTGTCGGACCATTTCCTGCCGACATAGGGACGTAGTAATACGTACACTATGAACGCTGGCAGCGATAAACCAATTGCAGAACATTACGTAAAGCCACGTACACTTACCTCCGCCACGCCTACGGCAGGTAGGTATATTGTACTACTGGTGCACTGCGAAACCACATTTGTTTGGCTAAGGACCCTGAAAATGGCATCAGAGAAGAGACATGCTTACGATGCACAATTCAAACTACAGGCTATCAGTTACGCGGTTGTAAATGGGAATAGAGCAGCAGCGAGAGAATTTAAAATCAATGAATCTATGGTTCGGAAGTGGAGGAAGCAGGAGAATGAATTGCGCCAAGTTAAAAAGACAAAAAAGAGTTTCCGCGGGAACAAGGCGAGGTGGCCAGAGTTGGAAGACCAACTTGAACAATGGATTCTTGAACAAAGAGCAGCCGGGAGAAGCGTCTCTACAGTCACCATTCGACTGAAGGCAATAACGATAGCACAAGACATGAAGCTCGAGCACTTTCAAGGAGGTCCGTCTTGGTGCTTTCGTTTTATGAAAAGGCGCCATCTCGCCATCCGCGCACGAACTACCGTGGCGCAGCAACTGCCAGCAGATTACAAAGAAAAGCTGACCATCTTCCGCACCTACTGCAGCAACAAGATTACCAACAAAAAAATCCAGCCCAACCACATCACCAACATGGACGAGGTCCCTCTCACTTTTGACATCCCCGTGAACCATACTGTGGAGAAAAAGGGGACCAGCACGGTATCCATACGCACCACGGGGCATGAGAAGTCGGCTTTCACTGTTGTTCTTGGTTGCCACGGTAATGGACAGAAACTACCACCTATGGTCATTTTTAAGAGGAAGACGCTGCCAAAAGAAAAGTTTCCAGCCGGAGTCATCGTTAAGGCCAATCCAAAGGGCTGGATGGTCGAGGAGAAAATGAGAGAGTGGCTGAGAGAGGTGTATGTGAAGAGACCGGGTGGGTTTTTCCATGCATCACCGTCTTTGTTGATCTGCGACTCCATGCGTGCCCATATCACCGCTACTGTGAAAAAACAAGTGAAGCAAATGAATACGGAGCTTGCCATCCATTCCAGGAGGATTAACAAAAGAACTCCAACCGCTGGACATCGGTGTAAACAGGGCGTTCAAAGTGAAGATGCGAGCGTCATGGGAGCGATGGATGAGAGACGGCGAACACACCTTTACTAAGACTGGAAGGCAGCGCCGGGTGAGTTACGCCACCATATGTGAATGGATTGTGGATGCCTGGGCTAAGGTGTCTGCTTCGACTGTTGTCCGAGCTTACGCGAAAGCTGGAATCATTGCTGAACAGCCACCCGGCAACGAGACTGATTCCGACAATGACGAGAGGGAACCCGGCATGTTTGATGGCGAACTTGCCCATCTGTTCAATTCAGATACAGAAGGTGAGGACTTCGATGGATTTGTGACAACAGACTGATCAAAAAACAATGTGAGTGTATTTTTAAATACGTAGTAGAATAAGGTTTAACTAAACTCATTGTTTTGCTTCTGTTACCTTGTTTTTGCATGCGCCGAATAATACGGTGCGCCTTATGTATGGCTTAAGTACAGAAATAAGCCCCGCAATTGAGAGTGCGCCTTTCAATCCAGTGCGCCTTATGGTGCGCAAAATACTGTGTATATATATAATATATATATATATATATATATATATATATATATATATATATATATATATATATATATAATATATAGTGTGTGTGTGTGTGTATATGTATGTGTGTATATATGTATGTATATGTTTATGTACATATTTACTATACAATATGCTCATTATACTTTGGCGGGGAGTTTGAATGTGTTAATCCTACATTTGCATTAATCAGAGGTAATTTAAAATGTTTTATTAGGTTAGTCTGATAACAAGGTCATAAAAGCAGTAAATATGTACTGCTTTTATAAGTTTTGCAATTTCCCATTAAAACATTTCAAATTGATCTTTTGACTGGACTTATGATTTTTGGTCTGCCTTTTGTTCTCTCATTTCAACAGGTGTTTTGGTGGACTGGTTTCTTGGGACCGGTCCTTGTGCATTGGTGCTACATATGAAGTTACAGATGAAACTATCACCCATCAAATAGTAGACAGACCTAATGTTGATAAGCAGTATTTGAACAGGTAGGATTCATTACTTTTGAAAATTTGGCCTACGTGGATCAAATCTTTATTAATATTTTGTACTCTTTTTCAGTTTATTTTAGCACTTCCTTTCCCAAAATCATTTCATGTGTTTTTAGTATATATTTATAAAATAGCATTTCAAGACCAGCTGAATGCTAAAGAGCAGAAAGACATGATTTCTATTTTTACATCTGCTGTAAAAGGTACTTCATGAGCCCAAAGATGTGTTTTTGTATATTTTGCTTGCTGTGAATCTGGTTTTGATTCTGTCATTTCAGAGTTTAATGGACCTTTTTTTTTCTATAATTGTTTTACTTGGAGAGATTCCATGTTTAAAGGATGCACTGACCTTGAAGCAAACAGGAACTTTAACAGGTCATACAGGAATGTTAGTGTGATTTCCCGAGTATTTTTTAGTAATTTTAGTATTTGACAACATACTTTTTTTTTTACTAGATGGGCTCTTAGACCACTAGAGTGGGGAAAGAAATTCAACTGTGGTGCAATCACGAATAAGTTACTTACAAGCTGTACTGTTTTGAATGTTAAGGTGGGAATCTAAGAACATAAATAATAGCTACATTCTCAATTTATACACCATCAGAGCCATTGATGCAGAAATTGTCTTTGCTTGAAATTGTGTACGTCAGTCCTGTTAAAAGCACATCATGATGATCCATGACAAGTGTATCAGGATGGTATGGGAATGAATAGGATGGAGATCCACAAGGATGTAAAAAGTTCAGTCTCATCTCTCCAGTGCTGGGCATAGCTTCTTCAACTTATTCTAGCCATGTACCTTCATCTCCAGATGTTGAGGGGATCAGCCATAGGTTCAGGATCAGGAGGGTCTGCTAAGTCACTACTGGAAGAGTCAGGCAGACAGATCCATTTGTTCTTGGGTGTGGGTTTTGATAGACTGTCACAGCAGTTTCTGCAGATGCGTTGACCTGACCTTAAATTGAGATTTGGGTGATCCTTTATTGCTATCTCAGGCATATCTCTTAAAGTACAGGTTATTGTCTTGAGATGACATTTGAAAGGGTCATAACAAGATCTCTGAGTTCAAACAACTTCTCTACTGAAGACATTGTGAAAATGTATGCTCCTGCAGCAAAGAGTGCTTTTAAATAACTACTGGAAGAATATGGAAAGGCCACACGTCTGAGAATTTTGTCATGAGTCCAACCGCTGGACTATCAGGGCTATTGTGATACTAATTGGAAAGATCACCAACCTTTATGCATTTTCAATCCATCCATCCATCCAGCTGTTCAATTTTTAATAATACTTTAAAGGATTAACCTAGTCGAGCCTTATTAGCCATTACCAGGAGTTGCATTTGAAATCAGCCATCACAAAATGGAAATGTGCTGCTCTATGACAAAGACTACTGAGATATAACAATTCATTTTATCTTCCCAGTGTGCCCGATTTCTAAAATGGCTTGACCTGTCCCAATGTTCATATTCAGTCTGCTAATGTGTAAATGCTAATGGCATGTATAAGATGGTGTAATAATGCTTCTGCGTGATTTTTTTAGTCCATACACATACACGATTATTTTCTAGTTTGTTTTTTCATCAGCACTGCATGCAAAAGTCCTGGTACCTTTTTAATCCTTTAAATTTACCCAATGTCTACTAGACATACAGTGAGGCAAAAAAGTATTTAGTCAGCCACCAATTGTGCAAGTTCTCCCACTTAAAAAGATGAGAGAGGCCTCTAATTTTCATCATAGGTATACCTCAACTATGAGAGACAAATTGAGAAAAAAAAATCCAGAAAATCCCATTGTCTGATTTTTAAAAAATTTATTTGCAAATTATGGTGGAAAATAAATATTTGGTCACCTACAAACAATCAAGGTTTCTGGCTCTCACAGACCTGTAACTTCTTCTGTAAGAGGCTCCTCTGTCCTCCACTCATTACCTGTATTAATGGCACCTGTTTGAACTCGTTATCAATATAAAAGACACCTGTCCACAACCTCAAACAGTCACACTCCAAACTCCACTATGGCCAAGACCAAAGAGCTGTCAAAGGACACCAGAAACAAAATTGTAGACCTGCACCAGGCTGGGAAGACTGAATCTGCAATAGGTAAGCAGCTTGGTGTGAAGAAAGCAACTGTGGGAGCAATTATTAGAAAATGGAAGACATACAAGACCACTGATAATCTCCCTTGATCTGGGGCTCCATGCAAGATCTCACCCCGTGGGGTCAAAATGATCACAAGAACGGTGAGCAAAAATCCCAGAACCACACAGGGGGACCTAGTGAATGACCTGCAGAGAGCTGGGACCAAAGTAACAAAGCCTACCATCAGTAACACACTACGCCGCCAGGGACTCAAATCCTGCAGTGCCAGACGTGTCCCCCTGCTTAAGCCAGTACATGTGCAGGCCTGTCTGAAGTTTGCTAGAGAGCATTTGGATGATCCAGAAGAGGATTAGGAGAATGTCATATGGTCAGATGAAAAAAACTCTACTCCTCGTGTTTGGAGGAGAAAGAATGCTGAGTTGCATCCAAAGAACACCATATCTACTGCAAAGCATGGGGGCGGAAACATCATGCTTTGGGGCTGTTTTTCTGTAAAGGGACCAGGACGACTGATCTGTGTAAAGGAAAGAATGAATGAGGCTATGTATCATCAGATTTTGAGTGAAAACCTCCTTCCATCAGCAAGGGCATTGAAGATGAAACGTGGCTGGGTCTTTCAGCATGACAATGATCCCAAACACACCGCCCGGATAACGAAGGAGTGGCTTCGTAAGAAGCATTTCAAGGTCCTGGAGTGGCCTAGCCAGTCTCCAGATCTCAACTCCATAGAAAATCTTTGGAGGGAGTTGAAAATCCGTGCTGCCCAGCGACATCCCCAAAACATCACTGCTCTAGAGGAGATCTGCATGGAGGAATGGGCCAAAATACCAGCAACAGTGTGTGAAAACCTTATGAAGACTTACAGAAAACGTTTGACCTCTGTCATTGCCAACAAAGGGTATATAACAAAGTATTGAGATGAACTTTTGTTATTGACCAAATACTTTTTTTCCACCATAATTTGCAAATAAATTCTTCAAAAATCAGACAATGTGATTTTCTGGATTTTTTTTCTCATTTTGTCTCTCATAGTTGTGGTATACCTATGATGAAAATTAGAGGCCTCTCTCATCTTTTTAAGTGGGAGAACTTGCACAATTGGTGGCTGACTAAATACTTTTTTGCCCCACTGTACAGGTAACTGAGATGCCTAACTTTACGCCCTTGAAAAATTGTCTGTGTGGTGAATCCTTCCTGTAGGTCTTTACTCCATTTTGCAGGTAAAAGATACTATCCATATTACTAACCGAGAATAAACCGGATATGGACGCAGGTACAAGGCGATGGGACCATGAGACGTACTGCGCAGGCGCGCGTCTCATACACCGCAAGCGAAGTCTTATCCACTGTGAACGAAGGAGTCACGGCCCAAGAACGAAAGAGCTCAACTAATGTGAATGAGAAATGAAGCAAGAACGTGCCCATAGCTAACGCCTAATGACACAGCCACACACAAAAGAGGATTCTGCGCTGCACCCCAGAGTCAACCGTGAGAGGCTACGGAAGCCCCACAGGTCCACAAAGCGCAGGCGTCACCGCCTTAATGTGAGTGGCACTACTGCGGAGTGAAGGCGCAGGCGTCACCTCCATATTGTGAGTGGCACTACTGCGGAGTGAAGTTAGGAATAATGTGCTGCTTGGGATTGTACAAACCGCAGAACGCTTTACACCAAATTCAAACACAATACAGCTCAACGATACAAACACGAGCCCGCCTGGATAGAATCAATGAACGCAGGCGCCTACAACGCGCGTCTGAAATGCCGCGGGCACGGCTCCAAAATGAACGAGCTCGACTAATGTATTTCAGGATGCCCAACGCCGGGTGTAGGCGAGCGAAGCGAGCAGGGGGCGGAGCCCCCTTGTAGTGTTTCTAGTACAAAACTTCTACTGATTGATGCTTGAAAAATAATTATAATTAAGATATACTCTGTGTCTAATTTTAACTATCTAAATAATGTAAATATTGCTGCATCATCATGTGTGTTCTATACCCTGAACTATTTGTCATGTTGCTGAAAGAGGCCACTGCCATCAGAGAATACCATTGTCATGAAGGGGTGTACGTGGTCTGCAACAATCTTTAGATAGTTTACATAGGTGGTACTTGTCAAAGTAACATTCACATGAATGTCATGACCCTAGGGTTTCTCAACCGAACATTGTCCAAGCATCACACTGCCTATAACGGTTTGCCCTCTTCCCATAGTGCTTTCTGCTGCAGTTTCTTCCCCAGATGAATAACGCACACACCCACCTGTCCACATAGTCTAAAAGAAAATGTCATTCAATAGACCAGGCCACTTTCTTCCACTGCATCATGTTCCACTTCTGATGCTCATGTGCCCATTGCAGGTGCTTTCAGTGGTGAACAGGGGTGAGCATGAGCTCTCTTAACTATTCTTCGGCTATGCAGCCCCAAACATAGCAAGCTGTGATGCCCTGTGTATTCTTGCACATTTCACTCATGGCCAGCATTAAGTTTAACATCAGTTTGTGCTACAGTAGCTTGTCAAACCAGCTAGCTTTGGCTCCCCACACAAGAATAAGCCTTGGCCACCCTTGACCCAGTCTCTGGTTCATTGGTTTTCCTTCCTTGGAGCATGTTTGGTAGATACTAACCACTGCATACCAGGAACACCCGCAAGTCCTGCCATTTTGGAGATGTTTTGACCGAGTCGTCTAGCCAACACAATCGGGCCATTGTTGAAGTTGTTCAGATCATTGCACTTGCCCCATTTTTCCTGCTTCCAACACATTATCTTCAATTTCTATTTATTTTCTGCCCCCCTCATAACAGATGCCATTGTAACGATCTAGTCAATGTTAATCAATTCTAACCGTTGAGAGTTTTTAGTGTTATGGATGATTGGTGTATAAAACTACATTTTATAAAATAATTACCAAAATGGAGATGCAGCGTTACATAAAACAAACTTTACTTTCTTAAATACATTTGTTTTTCATATTAAGTTCTCTGGGAACCTTCCATTTCTTGTCCATTTAAAAGTTTAACAAGGTAGTTATCTTTACTATTCCATTCAACAGTCTTTGTACTGCTCAGGACATAATGCTGGCTGCATTGGCTTTCATCTCTATGCTCTATGCCCATGCCCCTGTATTCAATTTTGTAGGTGTGTGAAATTATATTTTCTGCTTTTGTTGTTTGCTGTTTAGTGTTCTTTACATTGGCACTGGAGGCTGCTAACCATATATTTTTCATAGGAGTACCAAAAATTGTATTTTTCAGATATTATATCCAGCCTCAGTGGATATATGACTCTGTCAATGCTAGACTCCTTCTCCCAGTGGAAGACTATTTTTTGGGTGTAACACTGCCCCCTCATCTGTCTCCATTTGTGGAAGAAAAAGAAGGAGATTACATACCTCCCGAAAAACTGAAAATAATGGCCTTGCAAAGGGGAGAGAAGCCAGGTATGTAAACTGAATTTCTTTTTACACCTTTCATTTAATGAATAAAACAAGTACTTTTTATTTTTAAACGTTTACCTTGTTTTCTTAGATGAACTAAACAAAGAAGACAGCGATGATGAATCCAGTTCTGAAGAGGAAGCTATAGACACAGATGGCAATGAAGCACAGGAGAAGAATCGTAGACAACCTGTACATAAAGAAGTGAATGTCAAGGTATATATGCCTAATGCATTATCTTTAGTACACACAATTCATTCCACACTTATTGGGTTGTAGAAAAAATTACCTTAATCTCACACTGAAAAAATGAGAGAAGTGTAACCTGTAATTGAAGTAAATTTATTCTGAGAAAAAATAATCCCTTATAAAGAAATAACTATTTTCAATAAAACATGCGCAATGATTATTTGCACCCCTAGAAATTGTTATAAATAAAGTGCAACTAAAGCATATTTTCCATTGATATCTGACTTTTAAGTTAATCATGCTATGTAGAAACATTCCATGCAGTGATCCGGTTTCACTGGGGTGTAAATATGAGGTGTCATAGGCCAATAGGCATTGGTGAATGAATATGGGAAAGATAAGAATGCACAATTCAAACGAGGGAAAAGTGTGTTGACCTTCATAATTCGGGAATGGCTATTTAAAAAAAAAAAAAAATTGCTACTTGCCTGAAAATGCCCATATCTACAGTTAGGGCAATAATTAAAAAGTTTTCACACAAACTGGAACTGTTGCCTTTAGCTAAAATTACTATGTAAATGAAGATCAAATCTTCATATGTCCTTCTTTCTTTTTACTTGACTACATTCTCAAAACATATGTAATCATTGATTGCTAAAGCCACTGACAGCCCAAAGTACCACTGTCTACTACACTACTTTTTCTGTTTCAGTGATTCCCTGTGAACAAAGCCATTCCAGCGTATGTGTGAAACTTATTCTTAACCATTTTCAGTCATTGCCCTTGTGTCCTTGTTAAAGAAGTAATTTCATAGTAACAACTGAAATCCACTGAATTCCCTTAATTTTGAACAGTTTTATTATGTGCCACCTCTTAATCTCCATTTACATAAATACTTACATACATACTTACAGCTCAGATCTACAATCAATCTTAATGCTCTTCCCTATACTTTTTAGCACTGCTATGCTTGTTTTGTGATGTGGAGACCAAAATTGCATACATTATTCCAGATAAGACACCATGAGTACATTATAGTTTAAACATTGTCTCACCTGACCGATAACCTGTTTATTGTTCTATTTAACATTCTGTTAGCCATCTTGCTTTGCTAAAATACTTCTTCTGTTATTTGTGCAGATTATTTTTATATGCATTGTCTGTTTCTTATTAATCAGGTTACCCAATAATTTTAGACCTGCTATGCTTTAATTTGCGTTATTCAGCTGCAACGGGTTTATTGTGTAAATTGATATATTTTGCTTCTTCACCATATAATGATTTAATGTCAGATGATATTTGATTTAGTTAGGCATTTTAGATTTTACACTTGTATGCATACAGGTTACTCGAACATGGAAAATTTAAAAATTTCTCAGGTTTACTTTTTTTTAAGAATTGTTTGTCATGGTGTGGGTTATTTTTGTGTGTGTGTATTTTTTGCTGACCATATACTTTCTCTCTCCCCCCACCCAGAAACTTCCAGTCAAAGTAACTGCTGGAAAAGTCCGCGTACAGAAGGTGAATGTAAATCAGGAGAAAGCTGAGGAGAAGCGTTTAGCTATCATGATGATGAAAAAGAGGGAAAAATATCTCTATGATAAGATCATGTTTGGGAAGAAAAGAAAAGTCCGCGAGGTTAGTTTTCTACATTTTAGTTTTTATTAAAATGAATTGCTTTTAAAAATTAATCATTCGGAGTATTGTTCAAGTGGGACTATGACTTAGGCAGTTATTTCAGATACTGCTTTAACCATGACTCATTGATTTTTTTTGTTTTGTTTTTGTTTTTTACAAAACAATTCTTTTATACATTTTAATTACAAGCTCTAAACCCCAAAGTCACTGTTTGTAAAATGCAGAAAATAATATAGCTCTTCTGGAGTGTTAAATAATGTTGGATTAACAAATACATTGTCATCTTTTTATTTTATAGGTGAACAAACTTGCAGCCAAAAGAAAAGCTCATGAGGAAACCATGAAGGCAATTAAAAAGAAAAAGAAATCCCAAAAGTGACGGCACAGCAAAATCATTTAGATAGGACTTGCAGGTCAGCATCATGCTGAGCATTTTCTTGCCACTGTTGTCACCTCCTCAAATAGTGAAAACAAATGCCTCATTTCAGTCACTATATGTGGCTGCCATCAGATATCTTGCTGTACCTTATGGAATTTTTAAGAGCTGAAGTTTTTCATTTGGGATATCTTAACTCTATACTCCGTTATATAAGATACGGTGCACACTATGAATTTGCCCAACTTCTGGCAACTGCAATCTATCCAGACACTTTTTTTTTTTGTGACAATGCAGCTAGAATGTTACGCTCCAAAGAAATGAGTAATAGAAGTTCAGAGGTTATTGTCATACCCCAAGTATTTTAGTTCTAACTTTAATTACTTTTACCCAAGTTACTCCTTGTAAATAGTTACAAAAGCAAATTTCAATAATTGGCATATCCTGGCAATTAGTAAACTAATTAGTGGATGGCACTTGTATGGTGAAAAAAAATAAATAAATAATGGGGCTATCCTAAATTTCTTGTTTGAATTTTTCAAATATATTCATTGACGTGTCATTCTTAAATAACTAATTACCGGATTACGATATGTGAACTTTTTCATGTACACATACACAAGTGCTATTTCTAATGATCAAAATCTCAGTTGGTTTGTGTTTTTATTAATTTTCCCAGAAGCAGTAATTTGAGGGATATGTAAAACCTTGTTTTGTCTTATTCTGTCAAATGTGCTGCCATTTAACTTCAATGTAGCTTCATGTTTGCATTGTTTTTGAGCCCATATAACTTTTATCTGGCTGTAGTGCTTTACATGATATATTGGTGTGTAGGCGTAATAAAGATACAAATTTAGATAGTAAAGTTATATTTTTTCCATTTTTCCCATATGGCAAAGTTATTAAAAATACATAAGTAAGAAAGCAAGTACAAATTAAAGAAATCTTGAAAGTCTGTCAGTTTTTGCAAGGATAATATTAGCATAACTAAAAGTATTTTGCCACTGTCTTTTTTTCATTCAGCCTAAAATGACAAAAAAAGTGAAATAGTAGCTTCAAATGTAAACACGCTGTTGTTAAATTGTAATTATTTTTATATTCTGAATTTATTTTGATGATATTGTTATGCCTACTATCCCTTATGTATTACTTCCAACTACTCAAGACATGAACACAATTTTTTATGGGATAATCGGTGGGTGATCGATTCATGTAGTGCCATCTAGGACTTAATGGCGAAGTCGGTTCATGTTCTCATTTCGGCCCATTGAAATAAACATACTTGCAGTGAATCATTGCCTTTAAAAGATTTACTCAGTTCTAAAACAAATGTGCCTGTTAGTGTATACCATGTTTAATTTGAGGAATTTAATCTTACTGTGTACATGGAGGCACATCATTTTAAAATCTTTCACTAACCTGAGTAAATTATTTATTTTTATTTTATTGGGATTCTTTTTATTACTTACATTAAAAAAGTGATTGTAATCTAGTTTTTTGTGTTTTATTTTTTTCTGTGCTATTCAATACTGGAACTGTGCATCTGTTTATGTACTAAAATAAGAGACCACATGTCCTTTCTCTGGGATGTTTCTGTACTCTGGTGCCTTCTGAGACGTGCCGGGGTTGTGCAGGTTCAGAGCCAAGATAGGGGCTCATTAAATGCCACCTCTGAAATTTAGACTGCTGCAACATTTTGATGAAAACAGACCCCTTCGTTCTCTAGAGATTGACACACACTGTCACTGTTCACTAAGGGTAAGGGGGGTGGGGGTGGAGGGGTGGATGCAATTGAATACAATTGGTCTGTGTTTGAATCAGGGAAAAAAATGCACTCCATCATTACAAAGAGCAGCTTTTCCAGAGTGAAACTGGAGCTCTACCTCATCCTTTTGGATTTTGCTATATCAAATTCACCTTATGGAATTGTCACTGTTATAGTGTTTTTGTTCTTAATAATGAGTCCATATTCATGTTCCTGGTGTAGGGTATGCTTTTTCATTATATGCTTGTGATTAATGGCAAGCCTTTGCTTCTTCGGCTAGTCAGACGAGTTTTTTTTTTTTTCCCCCCCTCAAAAAAGGATGTAAACTTCCTTTGTTAGTGAATTTTATGGATGCATATTTTAAACGATGTCGTCATGGGATTGGATCATCAAGTGCTGACAGGTTGGAGTCACAAAGTAAGAACTTTTTCCATGCCTGAAACTTTACTCGTATAAGTCTGTGTTGTTTACCAGACTTGTGAATCGCATTGGGCAATGATAATTTCATAGGATGAACTTTGTGCTTTGCATATAGCATGAATTTTTGGTTAAACTGGAATTTCCACGTACTGTACAATTTTTTACAGCTTAAAGGTAAGACTTTTTTTTTTTTTAATGTTGGTGTCAAAAGATTTTTGTTTTAACATTTAACTTCAGCCTTCCTTTTGCATAAGGCAATATGGATTTGTTTGAATGTGTTCCGATTCATTTACAGCTCACACTTTTTTAGTCATCAGTTGTGACTGCTACTTTAATGTGTTTCTTTAAATAATTTAACAGAATACAGAATAACGTTTGAGATGTAATGGGGTCTAATTCTGTTACTTAATTCTTTGAAAGCCTACCCCACAGCTCCTTGGTTTGTAGCATCTGTTTCTCTTATTCAATATGGCCTTTTATTCAATGCACACATTCCGGACATTTTTACCTTACTTTCTGCCCATTTTGTGCATAACTCTGGGTAAGTAAGAGAATCAACAAAAGCCTCTATGTTGCAGTAGCTGTCCCCAGAATAACCCCCACCCACTTTATATTTCACATTCTTCTTGTGGCATAAATTGCATTAACATCATCTTGGATATGAAAGAGGTTTGTACTTGGCTAAAATACATTGCTTACAGAGTTAGTTTCTAAGAGGTGACTGTTACATGCTGGACGAAGTTTAAAATGTTACTTCACTGCTGTTAGCCTAAAACAAAACATACTCTTCATTCTGTGTCCAGCTGCAAGGTCTTGTTGCTGGCCGTTGTGCTGCAGTAAGGATAAGGGCCAATTACTGCTTGGATTATTTGTTGTTGCAGCTTTCACCATGAACACATTGTATAAGAGAGAGGCATGAGAAATAAGGGTAAAGCATAATGAGTCACCAGATTTTTCACTTTCTCTTCAATAGTCCTCTTTTAGAAACAGAAGAATATGTTCGATAGCAGATTCAATTCCAAAATACCCTGAGGAAAACTGAAAAAATGTACACTTTACTGTGGAAGGGCAGGTTCTTTCTTTATTTGAAAAAGACTTGTGCATAGAATCATTGTGTTTTTAGGTAATGCTTTTTTTCCCCCCACTGCATCTCCGTTTTATTTTGTTTACATGACACTTAAGACTCGTCATTTTTTACTCTAAAGTCTGCATTACCTTTTTTTTTTTTTCTTTTTTTTCCCATGCATTTTAGTTATGTCCTGGAAAAACAGTCTTTCTTTCAAAACAATCTTTCCCCTTCTGAATTACAGATAGTGCAGGTTTTGTTTTTATTTTAATGCCAATAACATTTAAAGAAAAAGTTCTGCAAATCTTATTTTTCCTTTGTTTTTTTTTTCTTCTGCAATCTTAAATCTTAATTACCCCTGTTCATTAGCAAATATTTTAAACATCAGGTGTGATTAAGGCATGCCTAAAATTGGTAATATTTTTTTTTACCTGTGTGTGTGTGTTAATCCATAGTGCTGTTGCTTGAGTAGTCAATTTTCTAAAAATTGAATAAAACTAAGGACAAAGGGAATAATACTATGACAGGGTAAAAAGGTATATAATACACCACTTAACTAATCTGAATGTAACACACAAGGTTGCATGCAATTTATATTTTGAAGCAATAAATATGTGCTATGCTGACACAGTTACCACATTTTACTGATTTCAGTATGAAATCAAGTAAAGGCAAGCATTTGGGTATTTTATGCTTGTTAAAGCAATAATAAAAATAACATTTGTTTCAGGCAGTTCTTGCATAGCACTGAGTTGATAATCAGTTCAGAGTGTAAAGGCAGAAATAACAGATTTAGAATAGCAAACTGGTTTATATGATCTTTATTGACACATGATTTGCACTAAACTATAATATGAATACAAATCTGTGTTAAGCAAACAGTAAGCTGAAAGTATCTTGTTACAGTGTGCCTAGTTTACATGAGTCAGACTAATCAAGTTTCTGTTTTTAAGGACAAGCATAGTAATACAACCTATCTAACTTCTTGAATACAACTGAGTGAAAATGAATGGATAGATAGATAGATACTTTTATTAATCCCAATGGGAAATTCACATTTTCCAGCAGCAGCATACTGATACAATAAATAATATTAAAGAATGATAATAATGCAGGTGAAAAGACAATAACTGTGTATAATGTTAAATGTTAACGTTTACCCCCCTGGGTGGAATTGAAGAGTCGCATAGTTTGGGGGAGTATAAATATAAAGTATATTTTGTAAAGAATATGTTGTGGTGGTAGCATATTAAGAGAAAAGAATAACAGTTCCAGCTCTGATGCTGACATAGTTCTTTTAGAATTGTAATGATACTTCTGTAAATTTAAGTATTGAAACATTGTGTTGAAAGCTGCATTTAAATCTAAACACGTAGTAACATCGCTGACTGTGCTGTGGCCAGTGTGAATGTGAGAATAAAGCTTTTCAGATAAGTTGTAGTATTTAAGATAACATAAAAATTAGGAGGGTACTAAAAAAAAGTCAAAAATGAATGAGTGCTGCAAAAATATTAAGTTTTTTTTGTACTTTTTTGGCTGCAGGTATAAGGTGTGAGAGGAGATATGATTGATATGATATAGGAGTTTGATTCTAGAAATTAATTTCCTGCTGTTTTAAATGTAATAAGGAGATAGCAAACCAAGAATGATACAGTTTAACCCTGCCAATGTTGTCAGGATTACTAATATAAACTAATAATTTTCATATTGCTAACTTGGGAAGCAAGTCTTTCTGCATCACTTAAGAATAGTAATTATTTAATGCATATTAGTAAGTGTGCATTGGGGCATTTTATAATTAAATAAAGTCCTACATTGTTAAGCAAGAATAAATCGGCAATCTAGCATTGTCCTAGGCACAGGCGGTGGCGAGATGACCTTTTTTTTTAAATCCATCATTGATTTTGAGTCCCCACAGATCAGTTTTGATTAATTTATACTTTTCAAGTAATTCTGTATTACAAGAGCACACAATTTGGTTTCAAAAATGTAAATGCTTGTAGATTGATGCTGAATCAGTTACATCTTACAAGTACATGCAACAACCACTGTTTATTCCCAACGGAAAGAAAAACTCAATACTATAGTCAAAACGGTATTTTCTGCTGTCAGATGAGAGTCCCTTTATCTGTCTATTAACTTTGACTGCTGCCCTTTAATGTTCACTTAAAGATTAGGCTCCTACAGATGGAAGGCTGATGCTGCTTATTTTTTTGTTGTAAACCAAGCTATTGAAATGGCGTAGGTTCATTAATCAGCTGGGTTCACAGATTACGGTAAAGCTTTGGTTTTATAGTCAAATTGTTTAAGGACTGGAGAGAAGTTGGTCCAGTTCACTATATTCTCACTATGGCCCTCATTTTTTCCACTTGTCCAGATGATCTAAATGCATGAACTAACTCCTTTGCTCTTCTGTCTCATCCTGGAACAAAAGAATCAAATAGACTTGTAGGTTTACTGAATGCTAGTGTGTGGCAATGAAGCATTCTCAGGTCTCGTATCAGGCCTGAAAACACCTGCCATTAATCTGCTCCAACTGCCCAGACACTATTGAATCAAACAGAAAATACTGTTTAAACGTGAGAGCCCCTGTTCAGAAGACAATTCTGTAACTGCCCTGTGCCTACCTTGAAAGAGCATATTAACCATGTTGTTTCTAAATGGTGCCAACTCCAGTCCTCACCTGTTACTTGTATAAGCCCATTGTAAGCAAGGAGGGAAAAAACTAAGCAGAATACAGTCATATGCTGCATTTATTAAATACTGATGCAACTCATTGACAAATCTCAGGTGGAAATCAAGACAACAGACACCCTAAAAATCATACAAATATAAAGGAAAAAAAAAACCCTTGTCAAATCATATGCGCAGAACAGTTCACATTGTAATCTTAGCTGAAACAAGAGTTGGCCATTGAAAACAAATGTGGATGTCAACAAATTCAAACATACCACAATATAAACAGACTTTTAAAAAATTCTTACTGATGCACCGTTGAATGATTAACTAATGTAGTTAAAATTCATTCTTATTCCCCAAAGAACTTGCATCGTAATCTGTAGCACCAATTAATTAACCTAACTTGTTGCAAACATGGACACACAGGGGCAAGTTTGGGTGGGTGGTCGTGTGAATTCTAGTGACTGGGCTGTGATAAGAACCCAAGAATTCTGGAGCATGATGCGCTCATTAGAAAACTTAATAGAAACAAATGACCATGTGTTAAGCTGCAGTGAATGTCAAGAAAAGAATTTTTATTGGGGAGGGGGGTCTTGTCTTTCTAAAATAAAGTACTAGAATTGATACCGTAGAATAAACAAAATAATTACTGGTGTACCAGTATGTACGTACGTCCATCCGTCTTCCATATGGTAATCAGTGCTGCTAATTTTGCTCATAGATTTTATTGATTGTTTGCACACAGTTTGTGTGAGGAACTTGCAAACTTGGGTGCAACTGCTGATCCTAATGTGATGTGGGAGACCTTCTGTGACAAGACCCTGAAGGTTCCCAGAAGCAGGTGCTTCATCTTGCAGGCCACTGTGGATTTTATCGAAAGGATAATGTGGCATTGCTTGATGGCAACTCCAGTCTATACCAGAAACTGAGAAGGATGGCTGTGAGGGCAGAAAAGATGTTTGTTGGAGGAATCTGTGAGCAAGTGACACATCATGTATGGTCTAGTGACCCACATCCTACTTTCAAAGGAATCAAAGCATTATGCACATCCGAATCTGTTCCTCGGAGAGTTGTAGTCAGGGTTGGTGTTGGGATGGTCCTTATGTATGACACTGTAGTTGTAATCTGCTGGGCTTACTACTTTGAGCATCTGTTTAAAGCTGATCCTCTGGCTAGGACGTTGTACATTTCTTGGTCCATGGTTCTTGTGGCAGATCCTCCAATTAACTGATCCACCCAATGCCACTGAGGTTGCACAGGGGGTGAACCAGCCGAGGGTAGGGAAGGCTGCAGGGATCTGTGGTATCCGGGGTGAACTTCTGCAGTCTGGTGCTAAGGTTGTCCTCCTTGCATTGCATGGTATGGTAAGGTCTTTGCTAGGGTCCTCCTCAGTAGGATCCATGATAAATGCAAATGTATGATAAGCATTTTTTTGGCTCTTCAACCAAAATGTATTATTAGATAAAATGGACCCAAGTGATCATAACACTTTTTTTTCTTATTTGTTGATGGTATGAAGAAAGTCCTGCAACACCAGCTGACACTATGAAAAAGTGATTGTGTTGCCAAATATTACATTTAAGGAGTCAATGTTTAGCTGCAATAACTTAAGCAAAAGTTTCCCTTAATTCAGTATTGGTCTTTCATGTCACTGTGGAAGTACAGTATTGTAGCCCACTCTTCCGTGTAGAATCTTCATTTCGGAAACATCAGTAGGTTTTTGTAAAAGAACTGTTCATTTCAGGTTCTGACACGACATCTTTATTAAGTTTAGATTTGGACTTGTAACTATGTCATCTTAAAACTTTAAATTTGTGTCTATTCAGCTACTCTGAGGTGGACTTGATGTATTGAGGATCGTTGTATCGCTGCACGACCCTGCTACAGTACAGACACGACTGGACCTTCTTCTCAAGAATTCCCTGGTACAGAATAGAATTCATGACAAATTGTCAGTGTTAAGGCAGCAAAAAACACCTACACCATCACTCTAGCAGCCCCGTGTTTGACTGTTGCTATGATGTTCATTCTGTGGGGCACAGCATCATATTGAGATTTATCCAAAAAACTTCTTTTGTCCTTCCTATCTGACCATAGAACATTCCCTTAAAAGGCTTGGGAGATTATCCAGTTACTTCCTTGCAAATCAGACACAAATGTTCATGTCCCTCTTGGTCAGCAGTCATCTTGCTGCTCTCCAATGAAGTGAATTTTTGTCCAGTGTCCTTCTGATTGTAGAGGTGTGATTACTGACCTTTAGTGAGTCAAGAAAAGTCTGCATTTATTTGCATGTTTTAGGATCTTTTGTGACCGTCTCTGTGATTGGAAGATGCACCTTGGTAGTAGTTATGGCAGAAGTGCCAGTCTGGAGAAAACTCCCTACCCTTTCTGTTGTTTTCCTTTTAGAGGTTAAGGCTTTCACTGTGGTCTGGTGAAGTCCTAGAGCCACAGAAGTGTACTTGTTGAATCTTGGGGCTGGCAAATGGAGTCTGATGGTAAGGATTAGAATAAGTGACCCTAACATTGAGCAGGTTTGGCTATGTTTAATCTTCTGTTTTGCACAGTGGTACCTAGTGTTGGGTAGCTTTGTTCATAGGCTGAATTAAATAAGTTTTTGGGGGTGGGGGGGTTTGTTCACCTGGGTGCAGTTTATGTAATAATAGATTTTGGTTAAAGAAACCTGCAACAACAAAGGAAAACAGGAAGCGGCTAATACTTTTTTATGCCACTGTATTTAGATTTATATCACAACATAACTGTTGACACTTAAGCAACTCACAGGTAGTTCCGCTTCACGTGAAATATAAAAGGTCAACTGCTGCTTATTCATTTTTAATATATGAATATGCACTAAATGATAAACCAATATTTTATTTTACTAAATGGCTTACCTAGCAATTCCAAAATGAAAAAGGTTATTACAGATTTTATATCCTCAAATTTCACTGCCATTAAACCTTTTGCATTTAGTAGCTACTGTAATTATTGTTAGTACAGGAAATCCCCTTTGTATACATTATTCTTGGGTTTTTTGTTTTTTTTTTCCTTCTGGGGCAAAGAACTCCAAAATAAAATTCAATCCCCAACCTGGCATGGCTTGGAGCCATGAAGGGAAAAAGTATGAGAAATGAATTCTTAGCCAGAATGTTAACTGCCAAGAATAGTTTTTTTCCCAACTACAGTATGTGTAATGATGACTGGAGGAGAAATATGTATATGTGGCTTTTATCCATGACCTGTAGAAATCCAGTAAATCATCCTTTAAGAGTTATCAGTCTCTGGCACAGGTAATTGTACTGAGTGGTATATGGCATGGCTTTGGTAAGTGAACAAACACCAGGAAACAGTAATGGACAATATTATATCTTCGGATGAGCCACATACATAAAACAGTTAAGCAGTGAAGTATTTACAGATGCTCCAAACCACTTTTAAAAAAAGACATTTTATTTAGCAAATGCAGCAAATAACTTTGTACATAGTAGAGATATCCTCCGGAGCACAGTAAAAAGAACTGACTGGGTATCAGTGCAGAGTATGGGCTACAAGATACTGAACATCTGTGCATCTGAACATTCAGCTCTCTTTAGCGTCCTCACCGCTGGCTGTTATGAGAGGCAGGCAAACACTATAAAACCTCAACTCAACTTTCTGTGTGCTGTTTTTGTTTCTACCATTATACCATACAGTACAGAGCAGAATATCCTATACTTAGCAGGTGTTATAGCTGCTCTTGGGAAAGGAATACTTCTAAAATAAAGACAAAATCCCCCCCAGTGCTCTTTTATCAGGTGGCTTAGAAGGAACTGCAGGCATCCTAACTCCATGCCCTCCAAATCACCTCCGCTGGCCCCTGTCGATCTGGAGAAGCGGAGGTCCTAGCACCGGTTCTCTGGTATTGCTAATCATCTGACCGTGTCACAGAAAGTGAGCCGAAGAAACTCCGTTTGGCCTGTTACGCTTGTGATGTCCTTCTGTTGGTTGGCACGAACTGTTCATGAACACAGGTGAATGAGGGGGCTTTCTCTGCAAATACGAGGATTGAAAGACATGTAGGCGACTTGTGTTAATGGGAATCTTCACCCACGTCACACTTAGGAGAACCACAGCGGCTTTCTATTCTATTGTCAGTTCACAGTACCTTCACTTCTCTCAGTGAGAAAACTACTGCAGTGAGGCAGCTGAATTATTTTATAAAATTAGGCAGCCTTTTATTGAAAAACTTCTTAGCTTTTACCCTATAGAGCAATGGCAGACCTTACTTTGAATAGATAGATAGATAGATAGATAGATAGATAGATAGATACTTTATTAATCCCAATGGGAAATTCACAATAGAATAGACTCTTTGATTCTTGTTACCTTGAAAGAGTGTGGGAAAAGAGTTATCAAGAGGGGGCAGCAGAAAGCAGACCATTGTTTATTTAAAATACTGTCTGTGTAGTGTATTGTTCTGTGAAGAAGAAACATGAAGTAAACATACAATGACTTTCTGTGTTTATGTCGACAAAGTCTTTGTACAGCATGATGGCATTTGAATTGCAGGTAAGAATAATTCAGCTGCCATCCTCACTTTCTTGGCTTATGATTCATTCAGAGCCTTTTCAGTTATTCTTTCCACCTAAATCCTGGGCTTTTCTCTTTTACTTTGGCATCACCTTTTTTTTTTTCATGACTGTAACTAAATACCAACCCATCTTTTGAGGAGGACAGCAACTGTAATTTAGAGGCGTTTACTCAGCAGGCTTGATAGATGCAATTTCAGTATCTGTAAGGAGAGAAGTTGAAAATGGCGATTACATGATACGGATTATTACAAGTTCCTCCCACGTCCCAGAGACGTGCATGCCAGCTTCACTACAGACTCTAAACTGGCTGGGGAGCGTTTGCTTGTGCCCTGCAACAGATTGGTACCCTAACCAGGCCAGGTTTCTGCTTTGTACCAAACGCTGCTGGGTTAGGCTCAGTCCCCCACCTGACAAAGAGTGGAGAAATTTTACATTAAGTAAATGTTTCTCATAGATGCTTAAAACTTCCTTGAGAGCGCATGGTGCCTACATAACAACCAAATCAGTTATTGAAATATTAATTTTGTTGCTTTTAGGAATTATTTTTTTTTAGTTTGGTCCGGTGCCTTCAGACTTACAGTTAGGTCCATAAATATTTGGACAGAGACAACTTTTTTCTAATTTTGGTTCTGTACATTACCACAATGAATTTTAAATGAAACAACTCCAATGCAGTTGAAGTGCAGACTTTCAGCTTTAATTCAGTGGGGTGAACAAAACGATTGCATAAAAATGTGAGGCAACTAAAGCATTTTTTGAACACAATCCCTTCATTTCAGGGGCTCAAAAGTAATTGGACAATTAACTCAAAGGCTATTTCATGGACAGGTGTGGACAAGTCCGTCATTATGTCATTATCAATTAAGCAGATAAAAGGCCTGGAGTTGATTTGAGGTGTGGTGCTTGCATGTGGAAGATTTTGCTGTGAACAGACAACATGCGGTCAAAGGAGCTCTCCATTCAGGTGAAAGAAGCCAACCTTAAGCTGAGAAAACAGAAAAAAACCCATCCGAGAAATTGCTACAATATTACGAGTCGCAAAATCTAAAGTTTGGTACATCCTGAGAAAGAAAGCAAGCACTGGTGAACTCAGCAACGCAAAAAGACCTGAACGTCCAAGGAAGACAACAGTGGTGGATGATCACAGAATCATTTCCACGGTGAAGAGAAACCCCTTCACAACAGCCAACCAAGTGAACAACACTCTCCAGGGGGTAGGCGTATCGATATCCACGTCTACCATAAAGAGAAGACTGCATGAACGTAAATACAGAGGGTGCACTACAAGGTGCAAGCCACTCATAAGCCTCAAGAATAGAAAGGCTAGATTGGACTTTGCTAAAGAACATCTAAAAAAGCCAGCACAGTTCTGGAAAAACATTCTTTGGAAAGATGAAACCAAGGTCAACCTCTACCAGAATGATGGTAAGAAAAAAGTATGGAGAAGGCGTGGAACAGCTCATTATCCAAAGCATACCACATCATCTGTAAAACACGGTGGAGGCAGTGTGATGGCTTGGGCGTGCATGGCTGCCAGTGGCACTGGGACACTAGTGTTTATTGATGATGTGACACAGGACAGAAGCAGCCGAATGAATTCTGAGGTGTTCAGAGACATACTGTCTGCTCCAATCCAGCTAAATGCAGTCAAATTGATTCATGATACAGATGGACAATGACCCAAAACATACAGCCAAAGCAACCCAGGAGTTTATTAAAGCAAAGAAGTGGAAAATTCTTGAATGTCCAAGTCAGTCACCTGATCTTAACCTATTTGAGCATGCATTTCACTTGTTGAAGACTAAACTTCAGACAGAAAGGCCCACAAACAAACAGCAACTGAAAGCCGCTGCAGTAAAGGCCTGGCAGAGCATTAAAAAGGAGGAAACCCAGCATCTGGTGATGTCCATGAGTTCAAGACTTCAGGCTGTCATTGCCAGCAAAGGGTTTTCAACCAAGTATTAGAAATGAACATTTTATTTCCAGTTATTTAATTTGTCCAATTACTTTTGAGCCCCTGAAATGAAGGGATTGTGTTAAAAAAATGCTTTAGTTGCCTCACATTTTTATGCAATCGTTTTGTTCACCCCACTGAATTAAAGCTGAAAGTCTGCACTTCAACTGCATCTGAGTTGTGTCATTTAAAATTCATTGTGGTAATGTACAGAACCAAAATTAGAAAAAAGTTGTCTCTGTCCAAATATTTATGGACCTAACTGTACCTGTTTAAGAACCCATACCATCCCGTACTGTTCGGCTCCTCGTGATGGCTAGTCATACAAGACATCAAGCTTTATGGGGTTCCCTCCGCAATTCTGACTCCTACGCCTGAAAAACCATCATTTTGAGGCCATTTTTTGACAAAGAGCAAACTAATAGGTGCCTTCAACAAAAATGATCAGAAGAACTTGAAATTGCCCGTACCCCACCAACCGACCCTATGGGGATTTAGAGGTCAAACATACGCCATTTCGCAAAACTTTGGAAAAAATGGAGGTTGGCAATGTAGGCATTGAGGAGTGTCATTTTATGAAATGTCGAGGTTACTGATCAGAAATCGAATATTTTTGATATTTGATTTTTTACTGGTGATCCTCACCTCCTAAGAGCTACTCCCAGAAGGTAACAAAATGACATATTTCAAACATAAGCATTGGTATTGTTTCAGACTGTTTCAAGGTCAGTGATCATGAATATGATATGATAGTCTTCTATGGACCTCTTCAGAGGGTGAAAAATGACAGACTTCTGTTACAATTGAGAATATTTAGACTTTAAACAAGCACACATTCTCATATTTCAAAAATATGACACATTTACATCATGAAGTAAATCAATACAATTCTTATGCAAGCCCCAGATTAGGCCGTCTTACACTAATTCAGATTTTAAGATGAATTAATTATATCGTGGTCCCTTGCACTTTTAATAACCTAACCCCACAAATCCAAAGCCAGTCACTCAGAGGGACAAAAGCAGACGTGTTTGGTGGTAGTACACTGACCTGCTTGGTGGACACAGCCTATTGATCCACAACGGTGCACTGACCTTCTAGCCTGCTCTTTAGTATTTTGTAAATATGAAGTAGTATCTAAAGTCAAGGATGAACAATGCCTGGGTAGTTCTGCTGCAGGACGTGGTGGGCAAGGGCAGCCAAATATACCACTTTAAGCTATTAATCAACCTATTAGGAATGTGATGGAAGACCAGGGGCCTCATGTATAACGCCGTGCGTAGAACTCACAATATAACATGGCATAAACATAAAAGCGGGAATGTGCGTACGCACAGAAAAATCCAGATGCAGGAATCTGTACGTACGCAAACTTTCACGTTCTTCCACTACATAAATCCCGATCAGCGTGAAAAGTAACGCACGTGCACGCGCCTTCTATCCCGCCCCAACTCCTCCCAGAATTACGCCTCTTTGAATATGCAAATCAATATAAATAGCCTTCTGAGAAAAGACAATGGGAAAAGCACGGGGGAAAATATAAGAATTTCAGCTAATACCAAGTGGAGGCAAAGGAAAAACGTACTATTTGTTGGTTTAAACAGTGGTATAATCAACAAAAGGAAGTTGATCGAGTGACAGAGTGTTGGAGAAACTCGAAAGCTCAAGTTCACAAAGTCGTACAGTGCCCGAAATAAAAAAGAAATCACATATCAAAGTCGCAAGGCAAGTTGTAGCCCACCGTCTGAGTGTCATATGAAAGCTTATTAGGGTACAGACAAAAAAAATAGTCACACAGTGGGAAAAAAGCACGAAATGTCAACTTTAATCTCGAAATTTCCACTTTAATCACGTAGTTTATTTTGCCATTAAAGTAGAACATCATAAACTTCATCTTAAAATCGTTTAACTTACTAGTTTCTCAAATCCCATTGTAACTAAAGTAGGACGTTAAATGCTTTGTTCTGTATTTGATCTTCTATGTTCTCTATGTGTGTGTATCACTACATGCTTCTTAAACGGGCTTTCTCTTTCTCCGACAGGACACATAATCCATTACATTCGTGATATTACAGCTCTCTGAATAATTAAAATACTGAGATGTATACGTGATATCTTTTTCATGATGATAGGAATGAAAGCATGTTATTAAACATGGGAACACGGTGGCGCAGTGCTTGTTCATGTCTCACGCAAGAGGCTTGCTGCGCCATGCACGACCTTCAATGAAATAATTTATGAAAGCAGTTCTGTCTCTTTCAAAAGTACTAACCTCCAATTCCTGTCCTTACTTTTCTTTCTCCAAATACCCAATCGCCACACAATCAGCTCTGTAATAGACATGAAGCCATTTGTAAGCTTAGAACGCCGATTCTTCAAAACTTTTAAGGAACATTGAAATATCTTCGTAGTACATGTTTAATTATTCTATCCGTCTATCTTTCCAGTGTTGCGTCAGCGCAAGAATACAACGCAATGCAGGAACAATCCCTGAACTAGCTAGCGCTGCGGCACCGTGTCCTCACATGTTTAATTATTAACAATACAGATTATTTAAATGAAGTTAAAGATTTATCTGTATAATATAATCAACATATTTTGCTGCATTTCATCTTAAAAATGAATACCGTCATCATATGTAAATACGTGCTTTATAAAGTGGCGCAGGTTGTGCAATATTATAACTGTAGTGCAAGTTTACAGTGAGGTAATTGTACTTATAAGTAAACAGTTCTACAAGGAGCACTTGATGGACTGATTGAGTGCGTTTAGAGTTCTTGGGATGAAACCTTTTCTAAACCGCAAAGTCCGTACTGGGAAGTCTCTAAAGCGTTTTGCCATGGCTGAGGCAGCGTCTGCTTCATGCTGTATACCGATATTTCTCTTTCCGATCAGCTGCTGCTGTGATTCCCCACTCAGATACAGTGATACAAATACTCTGAGTGGTGCAGTGAGAATAATATGGAAAAAGATGATCTGCTGTGGCAACCCTTAACTGGAGCAGCTGAAAGAAGAAGAAGATGCAGTGAGAGTTACAACGCTAAAGCAGTTATGGTATTTGGAATACTATGGCTATTCCCTGGACCATTATATTGCTGCAATTTAATTACAATCAGATGCATTACACTAATAAACAATATGCAGTTAGTTTCAGTGTATTTATAAAGCCTCGTCAGGAATGTGGATCTAAGAAAGAAAGGGTGACCACACAGGAACAGTAGCACTGCTTTGACGCTGGGTGCCGCCAGTCTGCAAAACCGAGCGGAGAAATTGCGTACGCCAAGGCATGAGTTACCGTGGAAATGTGCGTGGCTTTACGCCAAGATTAGGTTTTATACATCGTGATTTGAGCGTGGAAACGGGAGTACGCAACATTTCTGTGCGTACACACCGTTTATACATGAGGCCCCAGGTCATCTTCCCAAGCTCTCGTGTTGAACAGGTGAGGAACATGTTAGTCCCAGCTCATGCTGCCCACCCACAACTTGACGCCACTGATGTTGATCAGCAAAGTACAACACGTTAAAACCAACAAAAGTTGTTTCATTATAGATACTAAAAGAGGAGAGTATTAAAAAGAGCAGGCACTCCAAAAAACACAAAGACTCATCCATCTTGGTGGCTTCAGGAGAAAGCAGCTTCCCAAAGATAAAACTGAAACAAAATCAACCTCCAGATTACGAGGACACTCAAACAGTTCAATAAACTGGCAACAACTTCCAAAGAACATGAGCTCAAGCAGAAAATTGGAATTGAAGAAATTCGGACCTCCAACGTGTATACTTTGCATACCATAATGCTTTTTCAGTTGTTTCCATGAGCTGCCAGTCTGGTTTGAGTTAAAATGTTGTACCCTGTAAGGCTTCCAGTTTGTGTCTTTTAACTTGAGTAGGAGAGAGACAACATGCTAACTGGAATTTATTCATTCTGGTGCCCCACTGGTTATGGCAAGAGCATTCAAGTGTTTTCAATTTGTTGTTATGATTTATTGAGTGTAGACTGATGGGCAAAAATGGGAAATTTCTCCATTGAAGAAGAAATCTACAACCCAGTGAACAGTGCAGAAAGTGACGGGGTCTAAATCCTTCCTGAATTCACTGCTGCCTACTTATGAAGAATTGAAGGCACACAGTGCAGTAGCACAATGTTTACTCTATGTATGGTGGGCACTGGATTGCATATGGCTTTTATTTCTTATTGTCCGATGGTTCAAAAAAGGTGGCACAGTTGTGTTTTGCCTAAAGTAGTAGAATTTGGCATGCACCTGCCACGAGGCTACCGTCATTTGCCAGCCTTCACTATTACAAACATTGCTTGGTGATACAGAAGGTAATCCACAAGGTTATGGGTTCAGTTGCTGAACAAGTTTTTCAACCCTTTAATGCTCAGATTGTATTAATATACACATATTTGGACTTTGCCTTTAAATTGCCTAGGCATAGTGTTACAACGCTTATTTGGGATGGCAGTTGTATTCACCACTCACTTGAACAACCCCAAATATCTTAAATGAATCATCTAAGAACTGGTAGTTTAGACAACTTGGGTTTATGTGCCCTTTACTGTTATGTTCTTGGTGTGGTGTGGATGTCAGTGGCACTCCCTTGGTGCCAAAGGACACAGGTTCAAAAGTCAGCCCTATCATTAGTTTGGCATTTCCTCTGCATGTCTGCATGTGAGTACTCCAGTTCTGCCTTTTCACTGAGCTCTAGTGGGTTTGGTTGACTGAAAGCTATAAATGTTGGTCCATTCAGTGGGCCCAAAGATGCTGCACCCCATAGCGCATTAGTTCCTGCATACTCCTCTGGATACTAAACCCTTAAAAATAAAGGGGCCAAATTAGTTCTTCAGAAGGGAAACATTTTTTTTTTTATTCCTAAAATGGAGCCGGCTCTACCATTTAGGCAAACTAGGCAGTCACCTAGGGCAGGCGACACTTTTAGAAATAAGACTTGCAAACACTCAGACTGAATACAACTGTCTGACTCCCAATAGCTGTATTGTATTGTTTTATCTTATTTTCACGTTCTTCCAAGGTTTGGTCTAAATGTCTGACCATCTGTATGAGTCTTTTACCAGTGGTCTTCCAAATGCCAGAAGGACCATACTCTCATTTATGCTAAACATCCTTGTTTCTTCATTTTCTTCAGATGGATGTTCATAGTTTTAATTTTTTCTTCAAAACTGTTTCCCTTTTGGCAAGTTTGTTAACTTATTTGTCATCCTTATTTTGACATTGGCTTGATACAGATTTTGGATTCATATTTTTGTTCCTGTTTCTTCCTTTATTCTCTGTGTTCATGGCCATTACGAGCCCTTTTAGATGTACTGTTTATGTACCTGTTATGAATCCTGATAATATCTGACCCTAACCCTTCAAGGCTGGAGTCCTGCCTAATCACTAACTGCTCAGCATACACTTGACAGCCCTAATATACTACATATGTTATGTCTGTTTTATATTTCTATAGTTATATTCTATATTAATAATGGCATAAAATGTGTGAAAATTATGGAAAACTATAATTTCTGCAGTTTATATACAGTATTTAAACATTATTGATGACATTGTGATCTGTGGCGAGAATAGGGAGCAGGTTGAGGAGACCCTGGAGAGCTGGAGATACAGTCATATGAAAAACTTTGGGAACCCCTCTTAATTCTTTGGATTTTTGTTTATGAGCTTTCAAAGTAGCAACTTCCTTTTAATATCTGACATGCCTTATGGCAACAGTAGTATTTCAGCAGTGGCATTGATTTTATTGGATTTACAGAAAATATGCATCATAACGAAATTAGACAGGTGCATAAATGTGGGCACCCCAACAGAGATATGACATCAATACTTAGTTGAGCCTCCTTTTGCAAATCTAACAGCCTCTAGACGCTGTCCTCCTATAGACTATGATGAGTGTCTGGATTCTGGATGGA
This sequence comes from Erpetoichthys calabaricus, assembly GCF_900747795.2. NCBI lineage: Eukaryota > Metazoa > Chordata > Cladistia > Polypteriformes > Polypteridae > Erpetoichthys > Erpetoichthys calabaricus. Next base: position 46,205,349 of record NC_041411.2, on the reverse strand, counting down.
GGTATTTTTGGCCATTCTTCCATACAAAATCTCTCCAGTGCAGTTAAATTTGATGGCTGCCGAGCATGGACAGCCTGCTTCAAATCATCCCATAGATTTTCGATGACATTCAAGTCAGGGGACTGTGACGGCCATTCCAGAACATTGTACTTCTCCCTCTGCATGAATGCCTTTGTAGATTTCAAACTGTGTTTTGGGTCATTGTCTTGTTGGAATATCCAACCCCTGCGTAACTTCAACTTTGTGACTGATGCTTAAACATTATCCTGAAGAATTTGTTGATATTGGCGTGAATTCATCCGACCCTCGATTTTAACAAGGGCCCCAGTCCCTGAACTGGCCACACAGCCCCACAGCATGATGGAACCTCCACCAAATTTGACAGTAGGTAGCAGGTGTTTTTCTTGGAATGCGGTGTTCTTCTTCCACCATGCAAAGCGCTTTTTGTTATGACCAAATAACTCAATTTTTGTCTCATCAGTCCAAAGCACTTTGTTCCAAAATGAATCTGGCTTGTCTAAATGAGCATTTGCAAACAACAAGCGGCTCTGTTTGTGGCGTGAGTGCAGAAAGGGCTTCTTTCTCATCACCCTGCCATACAGATGTTCTTTGTGCAAATTGCGCTGAATTGTAGAACGATGTACAGATACACCATCTGCAGCAAGATGTTCCTGCAGGTCTTTGGAGGTGATCTGTGGGTTGTCTGTAACTATTCTCCCAATCCTGCACATACGCCGCTCCGGTATTTTTCTTGGCCCGCCAGACCTGCTGGGTTTAACAGCAACTGTGCCTGTGGCCTTCCATTTCCAGATTACATTCCTTACAGTTGAAACCGACAGTTTAAACCTCAGATAGCTTTTTGTAGCCTTCCCCTAAACCATGAGACTGAACAATCTTTATTTTCAGATCTTCTGAGAGTTGCTTTGAAGATCCCATTCCGTCACTCTTCAGAGGAGAGTCAAAGGGAAGCACAACTTGCAACTGACCACCTTAAATACCTTTATATCTCATGATTGGACACACCTGTCTATGAAGTTCAAGGCTTAGCGAGCTAATCCAACCAATTTGGTGTTACAAGTAATCAGCATTGAGCAGTGACAGGCATTCAAATCAGCAGAATTACAAGGGGACCCACATTTTTGCACGGCCCGTTTTTCACATTTGATTTAATTTCATACAACTAAATACTGCTTCACTAAAAATCTTTGTTCGGAAAACACCCCAGTACTCCGATGTTCCTAGGAAATGAAAGACATAGCACTGTTATCTTTTTTGTTGAAAGTAAATTATTATGCAGGCTGAAAAAGGTTTCCCAAACTTTCTCATATGACTGAATGCTCTAGAGAGGAGAGGAATGAAGGTCAGTAGGAACAAGACAGAATACATGTGTGTAAGTGAGAGAGAGGTCAATGGAATGGTGAGGATGCAGGGAGTAGAGTTGGTGAAGGTGGACTAGTTTAAATACTTGAGATCAACAGTACAGAGTAATGGGGATTGTGGAAAAGAGGTAAGAAAGATAGTGCAAAGATGCTAAGATTTGCATTGGGTGTGACGAGGATGGACAGGATTAGAAATGAGGACATTAGAGGGTCAGCTCAAGTTGGACAGTTGGGAGACAAAGTCAGAGATGCGAGATTGTGTTGGTTTGGACATGTGCAGAAGAGAGATGCTGGGTATATTGGGAGAAGGATGCTAAGGATAGAGCTGCCAGAGAAGAGGAAAAGAGGAAGAAGGCCTAAGAGAAGGTTTATGGATGTGGTGAGAGAGGACATGCAGGTGATGGGTGTAACAGAACAAGATGAAGAGGACAAGAAGATGTGGAAGAAGATGATCCGCTGTGGCAACCCCTAATGAGAGCAGCCAAAAGAAGAAGAAGATAAGCATATACAGTATATGTGCTTCATATATTTAAGGATATATGTATAAGGTTTGGGGGAACCATTTGCACCTTTGCCAATAGGGCAGCAAAACAACCATTCACCAGAAGAATCCAGAAAGAATCTTTATTTATTTAGAACTGTAACAGGTTCCATAAATAACCATGACTAAGATAACAGGTTTGTGGAATGCCAATGCCTTCCTGATTTTAGGAGTCTTTCTGTATATACAACACTACTGACTAAATTCAGGTTTTCTTAACCTGCTGGTATCCTGCCAGGTAGCCTACTAGACACTAAAGATTTATATTTTCTGCGGTGGGTTGGCACCCTGCCCGGGATTGGTTCCTGCCTTGTGCCCTGTGTTGGCTGGGATTGGCTCCAGCAGACCCCCGTGACCCTGTGTTCGGATTCAGCGGGTTGGAAAATGGATGGATGGATGGATTTATATTTTGTCCACATATCAAATCCCATACCACCAGTTTCTTATTTGTCAAGAAATGAGCCTCACAACAGAGGTGAGTTGCCATTACAGAACCAGTATGTGTAATACTGTATGTCGATTTGAAAAGCCAGTACATTTGTGGTTTGGTTGTATCGTATCCGTTTTTGAAAAAAAAAAAAGTGCATTTCATGAATCCGTTATATTTCGGCGGACCAGGTTTACATACAGTAGTTGCAAAACGGGGCACAATTCATTAAACCAGCGAGTGTAATGAACGTATAAATATCTGTAAATGTCAAATATGTAATATTTGTTACGTGATCGACTGAGTGAAACCGAGACGGTCCGGAAAAAGCTGGTCACTCCAATTATACTTCATGTGGTGTTGCCGCGGCTGCTTGCTATGCGCCAGACAGCAAGGTGACATTCGGTGGGGTCGGAGGACATTTCGGTGATTAGTGGTGTCTTTTGCATGCTAATAACCTCCCCAATCGCACCTGAAAAGCCATTTGTAAGGTGGCATCGGGTTAATTATAAACAGTCGGACTATTTTTAACCATGATTTGTATTCCAGGCAAGAACAGGCGGATAAACCTGGCATTCGAGTTGGTTTAAAATGCAAGTTGCAAAGATGTGGGGCGTGCGTGCGCTCCCAATAAGAAAATTTAAGGTTCAGTATTGTATTTATGTTACGCAGGACTGGAAGTTATACATACAGTATATGTAAAAAGTATAGAGACCCTACCTGCTCGTGTTACTGCGTGCGCGTGTCCAAACTGAAAATCACAGAAAAGTGCCAGAAGGCGCGAGTACGAGCAGGCAGGTGGCGGCGCGCTTACAGAGGGACGGTCTCTGTCGATAGAAATGCGCGCGCCCACTGTCGCCAGTGGCTGTCAACAGAACAGCAGTGCAGGTGAAGAGGAGGAGGAGAAGGAGACGACCAGTGCGAGTCGGGGCACCTTCTCAATCCTCCACTGGCGGAGAAGACTCAGTGCGCCCGTCGCCGCGATGCTTCCAGCGTGACCAGGTGAGTTTTTTTTCCCTACATTTTAGGCGTTCGGAAACTTACAGGAGACGGTCACTGTCGCCCTTGCGCCGTCACATCCCACCTGAGACCGACTTAAATGGATAGTGAGCGGGGTAGTTGTTGAATGACGTGATTAACCGGTTTAATAATGAACACTTTTCAAAGCAGTGTGCAGATTGAAATCTCTTCTCAGAAACGCTTTTTTCAGTTATAAAGTTTACAGCACATTAGCCACATGAACTCCATTTAAAACGTCCTTTTCAACACTCAAGGACACGGTTCTTAAGCATTTAAATGCACATGGGAAAACTGAAAAATAAAGACTAGCTGAAAATAATACATCTATGTAGAGTACCTGGATAAAAAGCACGTATGAAGATTTTAAATAGTAAAAAGTGACTTCTGTTTAAAAAAACAGTAAAAAAAAAAAAGTGTTGTGGTATTAAATGTGGGGGCTCCCACTTCAGTGGTGTCCAACTCCGATCCTAAAGTGCGCTAGCTGCATGTTTTCCTGCCTGCCACTTTCTTAATCACTGACCAATATCTACCGTTAATTGACTTTTTTCCCTTCATTTTAATTGCCTTGTTTTTAAGACTCGCTTCTCTGAGTTGCTTTTTTTCCTTAAATGGCAGCCAAATAAAAATAAGATGTTAAGGGAGCCGACATATGACCAGGTAAGGCGGGGCCTCGAACACCAACAAATTCCACTTTAACCAGTTTCTTAATCGGAAGTCAATTCTTGTTAATTAAACCTGTTATTTAACTCCACGGTGTGTTGGTGCCCTCATTCTGCCAACAGCAAAGAATGTTACGTTAATCTGTTCAGGTCCTCAATACTAAGACCTTCACTTTTCCATTATTTTCAGATATTGTATGGTGGTCATGTGTTGGCTTGTTTTGTGTCTCATTATTGTTTGGCTGCTAGTTAAGAAAAAAAAGAAACAATTAAGGACAAGTCAATTACAATTAAGGCAAAATGAGTAAATTAGCAGCAAAACTGATCACTAATTAAGAAAATGGTTAGGGATGAAAACCTGCAGTCCTCCAGGGTTGGAGCTGGGCACCTATGCGGACTAGGTGCTGTTTAGTTTTGGAGACAATAAACAATTTAAACTATTGATATCCTGTGCCACTTTCTTTCTTACCACATGACTTCAAAAGAGGTCCACTGAATCAAGAAGCTGATTACAAAGGCAGGCCCAATTTTGGGACACACTCTTGATTTGCCAGGCAGTTGTGGGGGACAAAATGAAGATAAAACTGATGGTCATTATGAACAGCGCTGCACATCCGGGCTCTGACATACTAACACTAAGAAATTTCAGCCAACAAATTATTCAGCAGAAGTGTGTCCGGCTTATGATTTGAAAAGCTAGTGCTTATTTTGTCACAATTAAAATACATAGACAAATTTTAAAATTAGTGTTTTCTGTCCTTTAAATATTAATGGCATTTGTGTACTTTTTCAAACTATGAAATTGCTGAATGTGTTCATGCAAGTGGACTTGCTTCATATGGTAAATTTATATTATGAACAATTTACAGGGTTTGACATGGGATGTGACATAAATATTTAGCAATACACACGTAAACATAAAGGTGTCAGAGTGATTTATCAGAGTAATGCCATAGGGGAGCCATGTTTGGTTCCAAAAGAAACATTCCACATGAAGGTTCCAGAAAGAACCTTTATTTAGACCTGTAACAGGCTCCATTTAGTAAATAACCATGAATAGATTGCAATAGATTTGTGAAATATCAATGGCTCATGATTTGAAAAGGACTCATGCTGCCTACAGTAAATACAGGCTTTGTGTGAGGGTCAAATTTTGCTTTGATTTGTTAAATTTGTCTTGACTGTATGGAATATTATCTGCTTCTAATTAAAATCAATAAAAATATTTTAAAAAAATAATACAGGCTAAGTTGAAGTTTTCTTAACCGGTTAGTGTCTTGCAGCCTCCCATACATTAAAGATTTTTTTTTTCTTTCTACATATTAGGAGGTTTTTCAAAGCACAAAGAAGCAACTTCATATGCAAAGATCCCTTCCCAGAATAAAATTGCGTTTTGTTAAGCAAAGGTTCAACGAAGAACCACACAACCCAATAAAGAGCCAAGTAGTACCATTAAAGAACCAGTATTTTTGAGAGTGTATAGTTGAAGTTAAAGGTAACACTTTAGTTTTAGGTACTGCACAAATGCATCTATTATTCATTTACTTTTAAGTAATAAGACTTTAACAAAGGATCCTTTTGGTCTTCATAGCACTCTTCATATCATCTACGTGCAGTGTGACATATTCATTACGGTAAAATGACTTATTAATATGAAGGATTCACAGATTTTATACTAAATAATACCAAGAGAAATGTGCCTCAGCTAAGACACCTCAGACCACTCCAAAGTGAATTTCTGTTAGCAGGTCACATTGCAGAGATGAGTAAACACTTTACTGATGCTTTGTAAGTGCTATGAAGACCCAAAGAAGTGTTTGTTAAGGTCTTGCTACATAAAAGTAAATGAGTAAGAGATATGTTTTTGCAGTAAATTAACTAAAGTGCAATTTTTTTTTATGATTCATCTAGGCCTAAATGTCAAATTCCGCTATGCCTTTTTATACCTGTGGCAATAAGCCTTTATAATGCCGCACTGTGATGCTCTCTTACATTTAACCGTACGTTTTTTCTTATTCTTTGTAATTCTTTGTGTGTGTTTGAGGGAGGATTTTGTTTATATTTCTTGAGTTTCTGTAAAACGTTATCTGTCTGTCTATCTAAAAGGATATCAAGAAAGAGAATGTGACCTGGTTTGTCAAAGTCTTCATATGGCAGCTGTAAAATGTTCTTAAAAAGTTGATGTCTGATTGACAGAAGATATGAGTGAGGCAGGGAAAAATCATTTTGCTGAGATTTGAACGTATTGACTACCAGCATTACAATAAAATTGCCAAAAGTTAGTACTTTGGTGCTGGTTAATTGGCAATTGTGGATCTAAGTGGAAAAGCACTCCTGAAATAGAAGAAAACTGATTTACTTACATCTCTGTGCAGTGTTCCATATTCACATGATAGTAAAATGATTTGTTAATAGGAAGGATTCGTAAGATTTACACTAAATATGTAATATCAAGACACATGTGTCTCAATTAAGCTGCCTCAGACCACTCCAAAGTGATTTTTTTTAGTAGGTCATATTGCACAGATGAATAAGCATTGTTTTTAAGCATTGTGAAAACCAAAAGATGCCTTAGGTTAAAGTCTTATTGCATAAGAGTAAATGAGTAAACAGATTCAACTTTGCAGTGTCTAATCTAAGGTGTTATCAAAATTATCATTACAACACTCTCTAAACTGATAGACATCAATGTCTTGAACAAGTGCATGCCAGGGTTTACACCATTGATTGATGTCGTCTCTGCAGAGGGAAGGGCCAAGGCGGGTGGCGGTGGATGAAATCAAACCTGATCCCACTCTCTAACCCATCCATCCATCCATTTTCCAACCCGCTGAATCCGAACACAGGGTCACGGGGGTCTGCTGGAGCCAATCCCAGCCAACACAGGGCACAAGGCAGGAACCAATCCTGGGCAGGGTGCCAACCCACCTCAGGACACACACAAACACACCAAGCACACACTAGGGCCAATTTAGAATCGCCAATCCACCTAACCTGCATGTCTTTGGACTGTGGGAGGAAACCGGAGCGCCCGGAGGAAACCCACGCAGACACGGGGAGAACATGCAAACTCCACGCAGGGAGGACCCGGGAAGCGAACCCAGCTCCCTAGGTCTCCCAACTGCGAGGCAGCAGCGCTATCCACTGCGCCACCGTGCCACCCTCTCTAACCCAAGCTACCCTTTTAAATCACCCGCTTTCATTTGGATAATCGATTTTATCACGCTTGAAAATAACTTGCTTGATTACCTTGACAACAGATTAAACCTTTGGGGTATTTATTCTCTAAAACCTTCTGTATGCTTTTGCTGCCCACAAAAATATCTGATCAATTTCAGTGAGAAATTATGTGATACAAGGGAAGGGAAACTGGGGGTAAATACATTTTGTAGCTTGTCATCAGCATAGAAACAGAATCTGGAGCTTTGTCATATCATGAGATCAGTCAATGAGAGAATGTAAATAATGAATAAGAGCGTGCAAAGTACAGAGCCCTGAGGAACATATTAGGTAACAATGACAGGAATAGATCCGTGGTCATCAAGAGACACCAAGTACTGTCTGTCAGACAGACAGGGTCGAAACCCATGCCAAGCTAACACCCTTAAGGCCCAAATGGCATGGCTTGAGGGCATCGGAATAGCGACAGAGGGGAAGACTGCATCCAAGGCAGAGGAAAAGCCAAGTGATATTAGTAATTGATAAATTAATTCTTTCAGGGTTTAGAAGAAGGTAAATTAGCACCTGCAATGATATACATGTGTAGCTTGGAAACTGATAATCTCTATAAAGATTGTGTTTTCTTTGTGGCAGCTGCATGGTATCCTCGAGGATTTAGTTCAGGAACAATACATTGGGGAGAGGCCTATAGGTAATAATATTTTCTGAATAAAGCCTTGCTTCTTAAGAATTGGTGTAACTAGAGTCATTTTACCTGAAGTAGCACAATTGACACATTCATAATATTAACATTTCAGGGCAAAGACCAGGCATTTTGTATGTGCCTCGAGGACAACATTAGGACTGGCCTCAGAGGACCAACTGCAGGACATTGCTTTAGTAAGCTTAAAGATTATGACATTGTCTTGGTCAGGACTAACTGTTTTGCTTGACTTTCTCGGCAATGGGGACAAAATCTAGGTTTGGCTTGAAAGAATTGATCATACTTTGGAAGAAAATATTATTTATTTCAGATAAGTAAGATTCTGCTGACCATTAATACAATTATTGTGCTCTTTCAATGCTTCACCGTGTACAGAAAACTCTGTGTTAAGATGTGTGCCAGATGTTTCGGCATATCATTTTAAGTTAAATTAAGGCCTAGGATGTAAAAAAGAGACTGCAATTGATTTTAGGGGAGCGAGAAGGTCAAGCGAGGAAGAAAGAACACTAATATAATAGTTAAGTTTTACTCTGATTTTATTTTATTTCTGCTGGCTTTACATTGTAACTGTAAAAAGTATTGAAAATTCTTTTACAAAATTTAGCGGGAAAAAAAATCTTACTTGCACTATTTGCCACTTGTTTTTTTTTAATGTGTCTCCTGCATAGGCCCTTTGCAGATTTATCTTATTATTGCTAAACAGAATGCTGTTGTGTTTATTCTGTGTGGGGACTGTGAGTACCCCTCACTGTGGCACATGGGAATGCGGTGACGTCAGATGTGGGCAGGGTTGAATGATACCCTTAGACCCTCATTTTGCATTTATAGTTAGATCCATAAATATTTGGACAGAGACATCTTTTTTCTAATTTTGGTTCTGTACATTAACACAATGAATTTTAAATGAAACAGCTCAGATGCAGTTGAAGTGCAGACTTTCAGCTTTAATTCAGTGGGGTGAAGAAAACGATTGCATAAAAATGTGAGGCAACTAAAGCATTTTTTTAACACAATCCCTTCATTTCAGGGGCTCAAAAGTTATCGGACAATTGACTCAAAGGCTATTTCATGGCCAGGTGTGGGCAAGTCCGTCGTTATGTCATTATCAATTAAGCAGATAAAAGGCCTGGAATTGATTTGAGGTGTGGTGCTTGCATGTGGAAGATGTTGCTGTGAACAGACAACATGCGGTCAAAGGAGCTCTCCATGAAGGTGAAAGAAGCCATCCTTAAGCTGCGAAAACAGAAAAAAACCATCCGAGAAATTGCTCCAATATTACAAGTGGCAAAATCTGCAGTTTGGTACATCCTGAGAAAGAAAGCAAGCACTGGTGAACTCATCAACGCAAAAAAACCTGGACGTCCATGGAAGACAACAGTGGTGGATGATTGCAGAATCATTTCCATGGTGAAGAGAAACCCCTTCACAACAGACAACCAAGTGAACAACACTCTCCAGGGGGTAGGCGTATCGATATCCAAGTCTACCATAAAGAGAAGACTGCATGAAAGTAAATACAGAGGGTGCACTGCAAGGTGCAAGCCACTCATAAGCCTCAAGAATAGAAAGGCTAGATTGGACTTTGCTAAAGAACATCTAAAAAAGCCAGCACAGTTCCGGAAAAACATTCTTTGGACAGATGAAACCAAGATCAACCTCTACCAGAATGATGACAAGAAAAAAGTATGGAGAAGGCGTAGAACAGCTCATTATCCAAAGCATACCACATCACCTGTAAAACACCGGTATGATGGCTTGGGCGTGCATGGCTGCCAGTGGCACTGGGACACTAGTGTTTATTGATGATGTGACACAGGACAGAAGCAGCCGAATGAATTCTGAGGTGCTCAGAGACATACTGTCTGCTCCAATCCAGCTAAATGCAGTCAAATTGATTGGGTAGCGTTTCATGATACAGATGGACAATGACCCAAAACATACAGCCAAAGCAACCCAGGAGTTTATTAAAGTAAAGAAGTGGAAAATTCTTGAATGGCCAAGTCAGTCAGCTGATCTTAACCTATTTGAGCATGCATTTCACTTGTTGAAGACTAAACTTCAGACAGAAAGGCCCACAAACAAACAGCAACTGAAAACCGCTGCAGTAAAGGCCTGGCAGAGCATTAAAAAGGAGGAAACCCATCATCTGGTGATGTCCAAGAGTTCAAGACTTCAGGCTGTCATTGCCAGCAAAGGGTTTTCAACCAAGTATTAGAAATGAACATTTTATTTCCAGTTATTTAATTTGTCCAATTACTTTTGAGCCCCTGAAATGAAGGGATTGTGTTAAAAAAATGCTTTAGTTGCCTCATATTTTTATGCAATCGTTTTGTTCACCCCACTGAATTAAAGCAGAAAGTCTGCACTTCAACTGCATCTGAGTTGTTTCATTTAAAATTCATTGTGGTAATGTACAGAACCAAAATTAGAAAAAAGTCGTCTCTGTCCAAATATTATGGACCTAACTGTACATTATGTATTGATGTCTATTTATGGAAGACATCAAGCTTTTTCGCATCCCCTAATTTTGGCCCTCTAGACCCATAAAAAGAAAATTATTTTTTTAGGCCATATTAGGTGCATTTGCATTTAATGCATGAAGCATCTATTTAAAAAGCCCATGTCTGTCTATCTGTCTGTCTGTCCATCTGTGTGTCCACATGCAACAACTCGGTCCTCCATGGACCAGTTTTGTTGAGATGTGGCACTCAGATGCTCAGTTCAAGTGAGTCAAATGCCAGGTGGAACAAACACAAACAGCTCACACAGCAGCACTCTTCTCCTGCTGCTTTTAGGTTAGTTAACTAATACGGGTACAAAAATGCCACTGGCAATAAATGGAAGGAGAAGGCAAAGATGTAAGCATATATAAGACTGAATTGACTGAACAATTGTATCTGCAGATTATTATTATAAATAACCAACATTACTAAATGGTGCTTTAACTAATAAATAGTAAAGGTGTTGCTGCCTAAGATGTGTTTAGAAATGGACAGTGACGTTTAGAGGTGGGGGACTGTAGTAGCCTTAGCCCCTGATCTCTGGCGCCCAGCCCTGATCTTTCATTCTGTATTCATGAACAATTGTGGCAAGCCATCATGTTCCTTTTATACAATATATCAGTTTCTTTCCAAGTTCTTATTTATATTATTTTATTGAATTACTGCGTTTTACCGAATATTAATACCTAGATGGGGAACTTCTTATTTCAGTTCCTTTTCTCTTTATAGAGTAATATTCATACTGATTTTTACTAGTATTAGTCATTTTGTATTAATAGGTATTTTTCAATTCCTAATTATTAGATACTACTCTATTTCTTATACTTTCAAATCTTATGTTTAAGAAAGTTGAACAACAGTTACTCACAGACCCTCCACCAATAACACATATCAATCGATGACAATTTCATATTACCGAAACGGCAAGCTGCTGTGTATAAAAGCTGTTGAGCCACCACATTTGGCTCCATTGTTAACTCATTTGTAAAATGCTGTTAAAAAGCATGTCGTTAATGTAGTCTACTAACACATGGAATTGAATTCTGTTGTCACTATTACTTTTGATTATGATCCATTGTAACAAAACTATTTTATAATCAGAAATGTAATAACTAACTCTTGGATGAAGTAAAATAAAAAAACTGAAATGCTTCAGCTTTCATATCAGTTAAGTTTGTCACCGAATGCACCTGAATGTTATTCCATGTGTTTATCTTCTAACTTGTTTGACCATATTTTGTGCAGGAAATTACACCCTTATGATAAAAAATAAACCAATAGGTGCCTCCAGAAAAAATGATCAGAAGGACTTGAAGTTGTCCATGCAACATCAACCTACCCCAGGGGTTCACCCCCTAATGCGATATGAAGGGTCAAAGTTACTCCTTTTCACAAAACTATTAGAAAATGGGAATCTGTCATATGGGCACGTGGAGTGTTGTTTTATGCTATTTTGAGGTTTCTGGTCACAAATATGATAATATTTTTGATATCTGATTTTTCATTGGTGGTCCTAGCCTTCTAAGAGCCACTATGGTTGAAATTTTAAACATAAGCCTTTGTGGTATCCTTTTAGACTGTTTCAAAGTCAACGATTAAGAATATGTTATTATTAATTTCTCTCTATTACAATTGAGAATATTTAGACTTTAAATATTTAAATTGAAGCACATGTTTTAATATTGCAAATATTAGACACAAGTATTCTTATTTATTATGCACTTCTACCTCATGAAGTAAATCATTACATTTGTAACGAATACCCTGAAATAGGGTGGCTTTCACTAATTCAAAATGTATTTTTGTTTGTAATATTTATTTAAAAATGTGTACTCTATAGTATATGTGAGCCACGTGGTAAGTTCACAAAATCAAAAGAAAGTTGCAGACAAGTCATTTCTTGAATTCTGGTGTACTTGAACGTTAAGTGGAGTTGAGAAGATTGTCTTCTATTACCATATCCCATCACTGACATGACTTTCTAGGAATAACTGGTGGATCTTTGGAGTTGAATTTTGAATGTAAGTTCTGTTATTTTAATGCATAACGTGTCTCCTTTTGTACATTTTTTTTCAATACAGTTACTTACGTATCTTTTAATATAAATCATGATTGCATATTTCTAGCTTACCCTTGGAAGGATAAGAAGGCAGTCTGTGTTCTGAAGCAGAGTTTCTTAAATTGTGTTCGGTAAAATCTCACGAGTTCCGCGGACCATCAGCCATAATAATTTGTTTCAAGTGCAGCTACTGGGAAACTGAAACCGACAAGACACCACTCACTGTGCCTCTCGCCGCACTGATCTGAGTTCCCTCAGGCCAGTAAGTAAGGATTCCCCTCTCCGTCGATGGTGCTTACCGAACGTCCGTGTATGTCTCGTTTATATTGAGGGACGGCACCGCAAAGGGAGCGAGGGGTGACCCACAAAAACACGTTTCTCCTAGTGTCACACAGATAGTAATGTCACAACGGAGACGCTACTGATGGAAGAGAAGTTGTGCTTGTCATTACTTACTTGGAGAGGATGGAGTGTCAGACCTATGGACCAGATGTGGTGAATGTAGGGCGAGTGTAATGCTGTCGTGAATGGGGGACCTACGTGATGAGCAGATGCATTTCAAACGTTTTGGCAGGTCTTTCTTGAGTTTTGGTGACCAGTTGCGTCATATTTATTTCCGTAAACAACCTACGCTGAAATTCACCGTTTTGTATACCCGTCTGCCCCGTGGTTCGAAACATTTCCGCGCGGCAAAAACACAAAAAACCGCGCGCGCCTTGTCTTATCTCCAAGTCTGACGTCATTTTCGCTGTGCTGCCTTCGCGCCCAGTGTAAGCTAGGTTAGCCTGGCGTGGACGTGCTGCACGAGGCACCGTCCTCCTAGTTGTAATATTACTGTGGTCGTCATTTAATTTTAAAAATTATGTACCGACATGAGTAAACAGCGTAAACTAAAATTCCTAAGTAAAGCAAAAATGGCGGTCAGGGATATGTATGATTATCCCGAATAACACACACACATTGTCCTCATGCGATTTAAATATAAGAGAATCAACGGCAAGAAGCAATTGCAGAGGAGCAAACGCGGGCATAAAATGCAAGTGAGACAGACTACTGGTGAAGTGCGACGAACACGCACCATGGCGATTGATTTGAACTTGAACGTTTCTGCTTCTGAAAGGTATGCAATTACATCTTTAACGGAGTTAGAAAGAACGACCCGTCATAGGTAGCATCTGGAGACAGCGAGGATTGTCATCATAATGGTGTTCTTCAGGGGTTTTATCTAATGGTGCTTCTGCAAAACCTTTTGTACAAAATACTCGCAATACCAGAGTAAGTGATTGTGAAAAGAAAATAGAATAGGTTTGCATTTCAGAAAGCTTTAATAAAATGCACATCAAATACTACATGAAATGAGTTACCCCTTAAAGCGTCGATTTTAATATCATTTCACATTTGCAGTAAAAAAAAAACTTAGCCTAGTAGACTGTTATGCCTAGCATGTTGTCGTTATGAGGTACATTTGCTAAAACAATAAAAACGATTTCCCTTTCTAAAGGTGCTGTTTCGAATAGTATAATAAGCGAAGATGTTTCTTAGCAGCTTTGAATTGACAGACACGACCGATAAAGACTTTGTTCTGATAGGCACGGTGGTGGCAGTGCTGCCTCGCAGGAAGCAGCCTGTGGTTCGTGTCCCGGTGTGCGGGTTAGGAAGATGGATGTACTGTACAAGTGCACAGTGCACAATTACAGATGTAAATACTACAGTTCCCATGAGGCTTTGTGGTGGAATTCTGGGACTGATTAGGATATTGGACGGGCACTTCATGCTAGAATAGGCAGTTGTGTAGTAAACGTCGGACTAGTAAGATGTTTTCAATCATGCAATAAACTACTAAACCAAATTAAGGCGGGATCGCATGACAGTCTTTTTGTTTATTACCTATGTTAGGTACGTAGACTGAGATGTAAATATAATTAGAAAAATAATTTCTGACCTCCTTGCAATTAAAGATTTATAAAACTGTAACTCATTTTTGTTTTCTGCATTGTCTTTTTGCTTCTTAAATATATTTTATGACCCACAGAGTGTATTTCATTTTGTACTTATGGCCGATAAAAATACGGAATTAGTCACAACAATGACAAAAGTAGCGCCAGATATATAGAGTGCGCATTGTATTGGATTGAGGAAATGTTAGTAATAGAAGTATATGTAGATAGATAGATAGATAGATAGATACTTTATTAATCCCAATGGGAAATGTAGTGGGCTGCATGAAGCTTGAGGTTAAGACAGTAAAGTCATATGGTTCAAATGCAAGACTTTTTGAAAATGTGTGATATAACAGCAGGTTTTCGTTGCTTTCTTAAGACTTTGTGTCCAGTGAACAATAATAACTATATTTTGACTTTCTGCTAGATACAGATCGGGCAATGAAGACATATTTCTTAGCTGACATATTTAAACTTTTGAACGAGAATAACATATATCTTCAGTGAACCCGTATAGAAATATTCGATAGTTAAAAAAGAAGGGCAACAGAAAAATAATACAACTTTGGATGCACGAATTGAAACTGCCTGCTTTGATTACTGTAACATCTTAATTGACCGAATAAATGAGGCAAAAAAAAAAAAAGAAATGAAAATTACAGTTCTAACCAACTAAACTTCCTATGATTAATCATTTGAAAATGTTGCTTAAATTTGAAGGCTGCTTTAAGTCAAGTTAGCACTCAAGTGAAGTTTTTTGTTGTGAGTTCTGAATCCACTTCATCTCAATGAATGAGTAAAGCATTCTCTGGATGATTCGGTGGATACCAGATACTTTGCATTAAAAACAAAATTACGAGGATAAATCAAAGCATAAAGTCATTTTGAATAGTACAAGGTAACCACAACAGTTAGAAGAATAAATGACTTATGGGTAATTTGAACATGCACAGCACAGCATTCTGCCATTAGTCTAGTTGAACCCAAGGTCAAATTAACACAGGTGCTTCCAGTGGGATTGCACCACTGTTGACCAAAGTGTTGTCGTATAATTTCCTTGGGCAGAGGAATGTGACTTGGCTTCACACTCCTTGGTTGCTTCTGAGAGCCACCTGAATCCGGAACCATCGATACCATGCCCGAGGATGAGCTGTGCAAATGAGGACACACACAGTCAGCAAGGGGTGGAGCAGGTGCTTAGTTCTTTTATTTAAAAACAAAATAAACTGTGTCCAAAAGTGTAGTGCAGATATCTTCAAATAAATATTATATAAAATGATGTACAAAGTAGGTTAAAATATAAAATAAATGAATCCTATAAAAACAAGGTTAATCTTGGTAGGAATCTGTCCATTCGTTTAAAACAAACATAAGACACAGTGTCGCTTTCTAAAAAACCATCATGTTCTCCACTTACTTTTCACGGAATTCTGCAACCCAAGGAGATTTCCTTCTGACAGGCATAGCCAACCCTTCAACTGGGCTCAGGTTCTCTCTGAGCCTCTCTTTTCCGTCTCCCGCTGTCATTCCTCAGCCTTCTGCAGGCGCTCTTCTGGAGTGGTCAATCAGTCCTTCTCCCCAAATGCTTTCGCTAGCGTGACGCTGAGTCCCCTCTTGAACCACAGCAATACACTCCTCTCCTGGGGCTCTTTTCCCGGCTGTCTGCCATAGTACTGAAATTCTTAAAATCCTAAGTTTTTAGACTTGATTCAGAAGCTGCTGCCCATCTCTTAAATCCCATTTAAGTTATTTTTTATTCATTCTTTTCTTCTTTTTTCCTTAACCTTTTATAAAACTGTAGGGACACAGGCAGCTGGTGCTGGATGCAAAGTGAGTGCCAGGCTATCGCAAGGCACACTCACTTACACATTTAACACTCACCGTGCTTTTTTGGGATGCAGCAGGTAACCTTGAGAAAATACTCATGGGCAGCCAGAGAACATACAAATTCCATTCAGAAAGTACGCAGAGGTAAGGAGAAGTATATCAACCCAGGACTCTGAAATGCAGCCAGTTTGCCACTCTATTTTTTTTTTTTTTGAAGAAGAAGAATTAGTGTTTATACTTTTAATAAAACTGTTAGACTTGTAAAAGAGAATATGTGGTTGGGGAATCAGATTTGACAATGATTTTCTTTGTTAATTTTCATGTATGTACATTATACCTTTATCAGAAAGGTTTCATCGCATGTCAGGGTTTTATTGCAGTTGAGCATAAATCCACTGCCCGTTTAAATACGTTATAGGCTGTAAAAATTGCAAACCATTATTGGTAGGCTATAATATGTCAGTTGTTTATCTACCTTAGCAACAGTTCTTATTTTCCATTTCTGACAAACAGGAGTGAAGAAACTGTAATGTGTGAGGAGTCATGTCAGTTATGTTTTAATTTTGGATTTGATATACTTTATTAATACTAGAGGGGAAATGGTCTTCTTCAAGCTCTCTGCAGGTAAGAGCACAGGGTCAGCCATTGTAAAGTGCAATTTTCAGGTTAAGGGCACTGCTGCCTGGAAAGAATAAAAGTCATATACTGCACATACTGTATATCCTTCAGTTTCTGTAGGTGAATGTTGAGAACTTATTGCTTGTGCTTTAATGTGGACAAAAGAACAAGGTTGGTCATACATGTTTCATTTCCATAATACATGTTTCATAACCATATAAGTCCCCCAGTCTCTGAAAGGATTTTTAACATACGCATAATTTTGATTGAATAAAATGGATTGCATTAGGCATCTTAGTTATGTCTCCATTTGCAAGCACATTTTAGTGATCATTTTAGAGAAGTAGGGTTTTTATGCAAAAGATCAGTAGAATGCAAAGTAATGCTTCACCAAGGGATGCTAACTTTAATTTTTAGAAATGGATCACTTTAATACATGATGGTGGATGTCTTGTTCGTTCTGTCGTAAGACTATAAATAACGCTGCTAATCAGGTTGGTAGGAAAACAGACCTATTACTAGAGTTCTAACTTAAAATCAATTATTTTACACATAGTACTTAAAATTATAAGCATTTTCTTCTCTATGTAGTTGGTAACAGAGCAGCATTTGCTTCATGAGCTTTAATTATGTAAAATGACACAAAACCTTTCTCCTATAGATTATAGTGTGTGCTACTACAGTCACGTTTATATAAAACGTAGAAGAAAATATCACCTCAGCATAATTTATTTCCTCATTTTTAATCTTTATTTTTTTAAATAGGCAATGTTTGGAGAATATTGCAGACAAACAGCTCAACATCATTTAAATATTCGTCAGTTAATAGCCATCACTAGATTGAAGCATCAAAATGCTTCATATGGGATTTTTTTTTATCTTTCTTGGAATCGGCTTCACACCTAAAACACACTTATTTTTGATGTGTTGTATACACACTGCAGTCACACTGTTTTGATCCATTTCCTGAACATTATAATACAACATATTTTTGAATAGTGCACTTCAGTGAATGCAGACATGGAGCAGTGTGAATAATATTGTGTCATTTTCTATTCCAGACCAGGGTTGTGGTGGGGTGTGGGCTGAAGTCCATCCCGGCTACCACAGGGCGCGTAAGGCAGGAACAACTCCTGGACAGGGTGCCAGTCCATCGCAGGGCAAATAAACATACACACACACTCCAACCATACACTAGGGCCAATTTAGTGCTGCCAGTTCACCTAACCTTCATGTCTTTGGACAGTGAGAAGAAACTAGAACACCAGGAGGAAACTCATGCAGACAACTGATAAACTGTTTTCATTTAGTTATTTGGAAGAGCCCTTTGCAACACCTGTTAGAAGTCTTTCACAGATATTTAAAGCAATATTAATGTAAAAATCAAAGAACATATAGCATATCTTATTTTTGGTGAAACAGATTATAGCTGGCTCCAATAATAATTGAAGATCATGACAGAGAGGTAGCATGCTAGTGTTCCCACTTACTAGCTGTCTACTTCTGTCTAACAGGCTGCTCTCCCGCTCAGCTTTTATTAATAATTCATTCAGAACTCTCATTAACAGTCATTTACTAATTGCATTGTAACAATGATGAGAATTAGAAATTTCCTTAATGCCATTGCGCCACTGTGCAGCCTCAGTGCAAACAATTCTCAGTTAAAATGCAAGTATAGATTATACTAATTACTAAATATTTGATTTGATAAACTTTGTTAATCCCTGAGATGAAATTGCTTTTCCGCATGATTATTGGAGGTCAGAGTGCTTGGTCAGCTATTGTATAGCAGCCTAGGAACAATTTCAAGTTAAGGGCCTTGCTAAATGGCCCAATGGAACAGGACCCCTTCTGGCAGTAATAGGATTCGAATCGACAACTTTCTAGATAACAGTGCAGAGTCTTAGCCTCAGAGTTACCACATACAAATACAGAACTGGTACACATATAAACACAGATTTGTTAAAAAATCACAGTATACAGGGTAGAAACTGAGCATAAATGGAAATCAACAATATCTATCCATTAATTAATTGATGAATTATGGCCAGTTGAACCACAGAAGAGATTAAAATCATATAAGAGAAAGTAAAAAAAAAAGTCACAATTCTGGAGACTTTGGGTAACTGGCTACCTACCCCGTCCTGGGTTTTTTATAACCTTATATTTTTGGCCATCTAATCTGATGAGAGAATCTTTCCATCCGTTGATTCCAATGCTCCTTTTAAAGCATTCTGGGTCATCAGCTGTTTACTTACATATGCAGTTCCTGTGATCAAAAGTACAGTGATGGCCTTGCCTCTACTTCATGCTAGTCTACTGGATGTGAGTGGGAAACTCAACAAAACAAAAAACTCTACCTTTGATTATATTTGGGTTAATAAAGTGATATTTGACTAAAAAATATTTCAACTGTTGTTGAATCTAATTTGACATACCAATCATTTCTGAAGTTATTTTACTGGAAGGTTCATTAGCACAAAGATTGCTTGGCTCGGCTTAACTGAATTTTTGGATTTTGTCAGTTCAGGCGTAAGTACCACAAGCAGAAGTGAAAACAGGAGATTTTTTTCAATTTAACTACCAAATGTCATAAATGCTTAAATCAAGAGTTACTAAAACATTCATTAGGCTAAATCTAAATTTCTAAATCATGCACTGGATGCCAGGAGTGTTTCTCCAGCATCCATTAATTTTACCAAATCAATCTACTATGTGTTTTGAAAAGACTATGCCACCTGTTTTATTCAATGTTTAGTGCAGATCTCTTGTCTGTAAACACTGCTGGCAGCGTCTGAGGTGTTTGAGGTGTTGGTAATGTCAGTGAGCATGGCCATTTTTGTGACAGTTGATGCATCGTACGGTAGCTAAGGTCTAGGTTGTGAGGGTTTATGATGTGAAATATCTTTGTATTTCTATAAAAAGATGTGTGATTGCTGGAGAAATGTTTTATGTATTGCTGTGATGAAGTTAACCTTGTATTTAGTGTGACAGTTAATGTTTTCATTCATTGTTGTGGTTTGTGAACACAATCATGTTTGTACAATACAATTTAGGTTTGTTGTCTAAATGTTGTTGGAATATTTTTAGAAAAATCCTTGGAAATGGGCTAAACAAAATGTTACAGTCTCTTTTACTAAGAAAAAAATAATTTGATTTTGCCTGATTGGTTAAGTGGTGTGGTTTTGTTGTTATTTGTTTTTAATGATTTTTTTTACCATTGTTTTGATTTTTGTCACGGGTAGTTTTTGGTATATTTGGCACCATTTTGTGTTTTCCGGTGCTTTGCATTGCTACAGATAAATTGAGTTGTGTTAAAACTTTGTTCAAAAGGATATGCACTCACTGTAGTACAAATAAAACCAAAAAGAATAAAAGAAATGATCTTTTCCATCTGTTCACATCAAACAGCTACCCCAAGATGATTATCAAATAATGTTTTCATAGGAGACACCCTAGACCCCAGCAAACAACTGACACCAACCTGATCTTCCATTCTACCTGGTACAGTCTCCCCTTATTGCCATGGCGTTTCTGGAACCACAGCACACATCCTCTCCAGATCAGGGATTAAGGTAGTGAAAAAAACAGCAAACACTCTACAGACAGTTCTTTTTAGTGCCAAAAGTAATAAATATGCAACAGAGACACAACAAGCAGTATACAGTATACCATGCAATTCATGCCCAGCTGTATACGTGGGACAAACGGTTAAAACACTTTCAACACGTATACAAGAACATCTCGATATTGTCGAAAGGAAACACCCATGGCCTTTGATGTATACATATACCAGTTCAACCGGACATATGTTTAACTTTGACACGGTGCAACTAAGATTCAGGGCAAATACTATGAGTGCAAGAGAACTGGCTGAGTTGTGGTTATCAAATGAAAATGCCATTAACAAACAATTGGACATGAACCCAGCATATGCAGGCTTAAAAAGAAGAACATCCAAATAAAAACGACTTTTAAGACCAATGCCCTCTGCCCAACCATCTACCCCCTTCCTCATTTGCTATATATTGCCTTTGCTTCCTGTATGTCAAATCATTTTCGTCTGATGATGACACCTAGTAGGTGTTGAAAACTCAGGAATAAAAGACTATTTTAAGATACGTGGTTAATTTTTTCTCCTTTATGGATTTCTAGCTATCAGTATGGAAACTGTATCACAGTCCTTCACCTCTCTCTCTCTCTTTCTCTGTGTTTAAGTATTTTTATGTACATATAAATATAAAATTTTAGCTCCCATGACTTGCCAATCCATCCATCCATTTTCCAACCCGCTGAATCCGAACATAGGGTCACAGGGGTCTGCTGGTGCCAATCCCAGCCAACACAGGGCACAAGGCAGGAACCAATCCTGGGCACGGTGCCAACCCACCACAGGACACACACAAACACACCCACACACCAAGCACACACTAGGGCCAATTCAGAATCGCCAATCCACCTAACCTGCATGTCTTTGGACTGTGGGAGGAAACCCACGCAGACACGGGGAGAACATGCAAACTCCACGCAGGGAGGACCCGGGAAGCGAACCCAGGTCCCCAGGTCTCCCAACTGCAAGGCAGCAGCGCTGCCCACTGCGCCACCGTGCTGCCCTGACTTGCCAATAAAATCGGGAATCACAAAAAAATCCTACCAAATTGAAATAAAGAAGACAAAGCAATGTTCATCTTGTGAAGAGATTATTTTCCTTTGTTTGAAGAAAAACATTTTTTTAATGTTTTTCCTCTAATGGGCTTGTTTCAACTGATCTTACTGGAAACTGTAAGCAATCAGCATTAAAAAGAAAACAAGATAACTGCTAAATTTTATTTCTTTTTCACCACGTAGTCTTGAGTAAAAGTGGCAGGCCTGCAGGAAGTTGTTGCAAGAAATTGTCCAAACTTTACTATTGCATATATTGTATATTAGTGCTGTCAAGTATTTTATTAAATATGTGTTATGATTGGGAGCCCCAAACCACATAAATCCCAAAAACACTTGCGAAAATGCCCATTAGAGTGGATAATCCTGACACAAAAACCCAGCTAGATACAAAAGGGGCCACATAGAATCTTTATAAAATAATGTTTTATTTTCAGAGGCTCAATGAAGGTTTGTAGAGGTTAAAAAGAAATTGCCAGCAAGGCCAACTAAGGCAAGCAAAAGTTGCAATATAAAATCCCAAAAATGATCAAAATACAGAGCAAAATGTAAAAAATCTAGTAAATCACCAAGCCCACTATATTCATAAAAAGTACAAGAACTCACCTCTCATAAGCACATTCGAAATGAACCGGCGGGAACTGTGGGAGACCCTCCAGATTTATAGGGTAGAGGGCAGTTCCTGATGCTGATTGGCTGGTGGCCTCATCTTTTGGAGGACCACCCACAAAACACATGGAGCATAACAAAGGCAACTTGCATACATAGAGAAAATAAATAAAAAAAAAGATACATATAATGGACATAAGTAAAAGAATCAAGAATGAACAAAAGGGACTTCAAAACATGAATATGCACCCCAGCCAGGGGAGGAATCCTGGCTAAAAACATAACAGAAAGATGCTAAAAAACAGTGTGAAAATGCAGTGTATATCAGGAAAAACAACAACCTGCCAACATGTGAAGGAAATAACAAGAATATGTACCTGTGTTCAGAATTATTTTGTTACTGTTTACTCATTTAGGAACATCCATCCATCCATTTTCCAACCCGCTGAATCCGAACACAGGGTCACGGGAGTATGCTGGAGCCAATCCAAGCCAACACAGGGCACAAGGCAGGAACCAATCCCGGGCAGGGTGCCAACCCACCGCAGGACACACACAAACACACCCACACACCAAAAATTAGGCACAGTGTGAAGCTAGTTTATAAAGAAAGGTTCAACCTTCTGCTGATTCAATTAAAGTCACTTTCATTTACAAAATTAGTGTCTTCTTATAGGCAAGATATTCTGTACATTGTGGTTGTCACTAGTAGTTACCCCTTGAATGATAGGTCTCTGTTCTTAATTGGGTCAATTTCGCACCCTCTTGCTTGAGAAGTTTGCAGAGGGACTTCTGGAAAGATGTCTGCACCACATCTGATTTACACCTTTGTTATGAAATGAAGTCCAGGCAGACCCTGGTACAACCTGGCGTTTAGTTACTTAGTTTGAAATACAAGCACTGGGTTTATGCAGCTGGGAGACTGCATCCTTATTAAATCTGCTTTCTTAATAGGCCTGCTGTGCCATTAAAGCCCAGCAGAATGTGTAGTGCCCACTTTGTCATACAGGGTACCAGCACCCACCCCTGCGGTCAAAGGCAAAAAGTAGCAATCATTCCTGGTTGGAGTGGCAGTTCATAGTAAGACACATCCAGTCACCAGTCAGCTTAACATGTATACCTTTAGAACATGGAAGGAAGCCCTAAACAGATTGGGGCTGCATAGGCAAACACAACACAGAGACTGTGCATTGAACCTTGGATTCAACAGAGCCAATTCCCGCACCACCACATTTCCTCATTTGTGACCTTAACTAGCCCTAAATGTCAACCCATATTGCATAGGTGAGTACATGCCTGAGTGCTTACTGCAGTGTTCATTCAATTCAGATCCTTTAGGTAAGAAGGAGCATATCCCAGCACTATTAGATGCAAAGCGGGAGCCAGTCCTAGTTGAGAAACATAGCACACATGTTCGTACATCTAACCAACTCATGCCAAGCCATTTTAGACTTAACCAAGGTACCTAACGCAGAAACCATTAGGGAACAAAGAAAGAATATACAGTACATGACTCACATGGACAGTGACTTCAATGAGAATCAAAACCAGGCTACTGATGGTGCAAGTTCACAGAGGACTGCTACTCTGATTTACAGTTATAGGCTGGCAACATGAGAGATGCTCAAGCACAGGCATGGCGTGGGTGCCAACTCCTGGTAACTTAATCTGTTCTTATTGAGTTACACAGCTTTAGTGGTGTTCAGATGTAGATAATTTGGTCAGCCACTGGGAAACCTGGTACTCTTTGTAAGTCTTGTCGGGCAACTTTGGATAATTTAATAAAATCAGTAAATCAGCCAGTGGCTGCTGTATGAGACTTCGCTCCAAGTACTGTATCTAAATTAGAGGGAAGCAGATTAGAGCAGTACAAAATGATTTTATTACTCCTGACAGAGAGATGCCAAATCTAAAACCAGTACTGGTACTGAAATGTACATATCTGTTCCCCTACTATAGTCATCTCCAGTCTGAGGGATTGATGTGGCCAAATCTTCCCAACTTCAATGAGTCACCTGTGCCTTAGATGAGTGACTGCTTTCATTATGTCTTTGGTGTGTTTTATGGATATATCCGTTTTGTGGATATCAAATTGTGTTTTGGCAAGAGGAGCTCAGTTTTAGGGTGCCCTACCATTTCTGACACTTTGACTTTCCTTAAAGGATGGGTTACATTTATTTATTTGGCTGATGTCTTTATCCAAGGTGACTTACAACATTTATGATACAATTGCTTATATTTCTTTTGCTTTTACAGTTGGAGCACTGGCAGGTCAAATGACTTGCTAATAACGGTATTTGAACCCACAACCTCAGAACTGAAGTCCAAAGCCTTAACGACTATGCCACACTGCCTGCCAGATGCCATACAATAGAAGGGGGTAGTATTATCGGGCCCTGTTGGTCGGCTGCATGCTTAGCCTTGCCTCACACTTGCCATTTCATTGACCCCACAGTTACTCTGCCTTGTCATTAGATGAGTTGGCCAATGTAATTATTTATTTACATGTTTAAACAAGACATTGCTGCTGTGTCTTCAGTCTATTCAGAGTGCTGCTGGTAGATTGTTAACTAGCTCCAGTAAGTGGACTCACATTACTCCGATTTTTCTTTGCTTTATTGTCTTCCAGTGGAATTTAGAATCCGCTGTAACATTTTAGTATTCACGTATAGAGTTGTGCATGGTCAAAGACCACAATATATTTCCGGTTGTTTACAACATTACATAAAGCTCTAAATGATGGAATATCTCTCCTTGTGCTTTACGGGCTGCTGATACAATCGATATATTTGAAAAACAGTTGAAGAGACATCTTTTTTAGGTTAGCATATGGGTAGCTGTTCCGTTTTATGTTCATTTGTTGAAATGTTAGTTTAATTTTATTTTTTATTGTTTATAACTGTGTGTGCTCATTTTTTTCTATGGTGTACAGCACTTTGACTCTGTCTGCGAAAGGCATTTTATACATACATAAATACATACATACATACATATATACATAAAAATGGCTGAAGTATGCTCAGCCACTTGGAAACCTGGAGTTCTTCTTAAGTTTTCCCAAGCAAGTTTGGATAATTTAATAAAACCTGTAAATCAGCCAGTGGCCGTTGATTTAATAGCTGCTTGAATATTTTCTAATTTTATAACTTAATAAAGTGCATGACCTAGCTCTCCCTGTTGGATGTTGTGAATTTGCGCCTGTAAGGGTGTAGAACACTAGAACATAGTGAACTTTTTGCTTTTGTTTTTCTCATGACAGAGAGTAGTTTATTGAAATGAGCTGCTTTAGGCCTCATCTTAGGATGACACAACTTTCTCACTTCTTAAACTGTCACTTTCCTTGTTTTCCTTGCAAGTAAATGGAAGTGTATCCACTATTAGTGCACAATGTCATATTCTGGGCTGCCTGAGTTTTATAAATTGTACTTATTGCATGCCAGTTCCAGTAAATGTAGTCAGGTCTACTTCGCACAAGTCACCAGGGCTTGAATTTTTAGCACGTGATTGCAGGTATCGTCCTGTTATTTAAACATCCCGCATGGTTTAACTTAATAAAGTGGGAAAGTCCCACTGTGCTAAACTAACATTTCTACATATTTAAGCACAAGGATATGACAGTATGTAATACTGAGTAGAGATTTGATGGATGCTGTCTATGTGTGAAGAAATTTCTGTTCCGCAAGACATATTTAGTGTATTTGTTTCTCTAAACTTGTAACAGTGTTTGTGATAGGTTTGTCATCTTCATTTTCTAACCTGCATAATCCAGACCAGGGTTGCAGTTGAGTTGCTGGAGCCTGTTCTAAACAGCATAGAGTGCAAAGCAGGAGCAAAACCTGGACAAGTAGTCAGTCCATCGCAGGATGAACACACACACAATAAACACACACTAGGGCCAAATTAGTGTTGCTAATCCACATAATCTGCAAGTTTTCATACAGTGGGAGGAAACCCACGCAGACATGAGGAAAACATGTAAACTCCACATAGGAAGGAACTGGGACAAGAACCCTGGTCTGTTTACTGCAAGGCAGCAGCTCTTACCACTCTGTCACCATGTAATATTTAAATTTATTATTTAAGATAAACCTACCCTGTGATGGACTTGGCTCCCTGTCCATGGTTTGTTCCTGCCTCATGCCCTGTGCTAGCTGGGATAGGCTCCAGTAGACCCCACAAACCTGTTCAGAACTAAGCAGGTAGAAAATGACTGACTGATTTATGATAAACCATTTTCATTTAGCCATTTGGAAGACACTCATGGGGTATTCATGTTCTAAGTCCTTCACAGATGTTTAAAGCAACATTAATTTAAAACCTAAAGAACATTTAGCATATCTTACTTTTGGAGAAACAGATTATTTGCTGGCTCCAATAATAATCGGAGAACATGACAGAAAGCAGGCATGCTGGTGTCCCCACTTACTATCTGTCTTCTTTTGTTTGACCAGCTGCTGTCCTGCTCTGTTTTCATTAATAATTCATTCAGAACTCACATTAACAATCATTTGCAAATTGCATTGTAACAATGGTGAGACTAGGAACTGTATACGGGTGTAGGTCATCACAGACTGCTTTTCCAAGTACACTTGAATAGTGTGGGGTAAAAACTAGTTCTGCAAGAAATATGAAACCCACTTAAAATTACTATTTGATTACAAGAAAGGGTTAGCTGAAGCTATACAAATAAATGCCAGCAGACACTGCCTGGTCTTAATGAGTGCAGCAGTACAATAGTGATGGGGGTTTAAAATGAGATGGCTAGTAATTTCTGGAGCACATATCTTCACAAGATATGAATTATAATCTTGTTTGCTCTTTGGAGAACATGCAGCTAATCCTGCTATATAAAATAAATATTTATTAATTGATGTAACACAATTACTTGCAACAAATTAAATTTACATTTACATGAAATATTTAAAGTGTGTTAAGTGCATTGTTTCTGAAATATGATTCAATATCTTAGTTTCATGAAATTATATTTAGAGTAGGAGTGTAGCAGCTAGCATCTTCAGCACCTTTAAACCTTGGGTTAGTTTATTGTCTTGTATTCATTTAAAACAAAAATATGTCAAGCTGAAAGGCCTGTTTGAATGTTGGATGCTCTGAAAGTTGTCATTGCTCTGAATAGAACAAATCACATTAGTAAAATCTGCTGCTTGTTAAGCAAAACAAATTTAAAGAGCTACATAAAACAGATTGTTTCTGAGGTGTGTATTGCTCCAGGTAACTAAATCGGACTGCTCACATTTCTGTGTAGGACAAAGGGGCATTTTTGAGGACAACTAAGACATATAGAAAAAGGACTGGCTGCATCCTCTGAATACTTTGAACATCTTGGGAAGGAGTGGAATGGGGGCAGAGAGAGGTAGGGTCTGGCTAGCTTTAACAGCTCAGAGAATGTTTGAGACCGTAATATTACATGTGTGACACAAAAGTAGTCAGATTACAAAATAAAATGCAAAAACTTTGAAATGACTAACAGTGAAGTAAACCCATGGAAATAGTGATAGACCAAATATTTAATATAAGTGGAACCAAGTTGTATGCACCAAGTGCAAAGGGAAATACTTGGAGGTGAATCCCATGTAATTGCAAAAAAAAAAAAAAGTTTTAACAGGAATTTAAGAATAATGAACTCCTTCTTCAGACACAAGTCAGGATGACTGACTAGACATGCGATGATGTTGGCTCTCTTAAGGTGTTTGAGGCAGCAAGACCTCAGAGCCGGAAGTGACGTTATGGTTTGTCACGCTGTTGAGCTTTAGCCCTGAGTATAGGAGGACAGGAGAGGCAGTAAGTAACACTGCCACCCCATGGTTTGGAGTGGAATTACCAATATCAGAGCCTTCAAATTTTCTCAGAAATTGCAATGGTGTGACACCGTACAATAGAAATTGACTTGTATGAGTGATGGGAATGAGATGAGTGTTATATAATAATAATACATTTTATTTATACAGCACCTTTCCCATACTCAAAGCATTGTGCGTATATGGGATATCAGAAGGTACAGCACATATTCTCTTAGGCGTCCAAATAGCGCACAAGCCTACAAACACTCTGCACACAGTCCTTTTTAATGCTAAAAACAAGAAATTAGAAGCAGAAACACGGAACGTGGGTTACTTCATACCATGTGATTCATGCCCAGCGGTAAACGTGTGACAAACATCTAAAACACTCGCAACACGTACACAGGAGCATCGTAATACTGTCAAAAGGAAGGACACACAGTCTCTGATTTACACACATAAACAAGTTCAACTGGACACACATTTAAATGGAACTCGGTGCAAGATTCAAGATTAATACTATTCAAGATTAATAATTCAATAATTCAAGATTAATACTGAAAGTGCCAGAGAACTGGCTGAAACATGGCTATCCAAGGAAAACATCATTAACAGATATTTAAACATGAACATTGCATATGCAGGCTTGAAAAGATGAACATACACATAATAAATGAGACTTTATGACCAACACCCACCAAACCCCACCTCATTAATCCCAACATCCACCTCCCCTCATCTCCTTATTTGCTATATATTGCCATGGATTCCAGTACATCTAATTATTTTCCTCTGATGATTATTCCTGCTTGGAGTGGAAAGCTTGTGAATAAAAAACTATTTTAAGATATGTGATTCATTTTCTCCCTTTGTGGATTTCATTTTGTGCTCAACGAATTACACAGTATTACTCATTAAAGATTTTTCACTTAAATATTTTGTTAATCGAGATCCGATGTGTGATTTAAGTGTTCTCTTAATTTTTTGAGCAGTGTATATATGGACAAAAGATACTAACAAACAGAAAACATAAAATTACAAAAGCTTAATTTAACTTTTCTCTCCTACAGAAAAAGGCAGGCAACTTATCAGTTCTTTCACTTGGCTTAGGTAGAACTTTCCTGTCTTATAGGAAAAGGCATACAATGTATGAATTCTAATTTTTCAATTCAAGATGTTAAGATGGATAAGTTCTCTGGCTGGTTATGAAGTTTCCCCCACCACACCAAGTTCTCTCTCTCGAGTTGTAAGTGCATGCGTGTGTCTTACTGGGTTTAGGGTTAGAAACTTATAATAGTCAGAACTTAATCCCACACAAGGTTATTATCTTTATTTATGGTTACACCAAATGAGTGCATTAGCTGGCTTTGTCCTATTTATTAAATTACAATTAATAGTTCTTGAAAACAAAGTAATTTGTATTTATAATTTGAGGTGTTTGACACTTTGCTCCTCCAAACAAGTGCAATGATTCTCCACATGCTTTCTATTCTGTCTCCTTCTTTGAATTTGTTCATACCTTTTAGTTGAGGGCAAAACTATAGTTTCCTTTGAGGGTTTTTACACAAAGTGTCCTT
Organism: Erpetoichthys calabaricus; assembly: GCF_900747795.2. Classification (NCBI taxonomy): domain Eukaryota; kingdom Metazoa; phylum Chordata; class Cladistia; order Polypteriformes; family Polypteridae; genus Erpetoichthys; species Erpetoichthys calabaricus. Next base: position 46,175,849 of record NC_041411.2, on the reverse strand, counting down.
AGATGCTAGTAGAGTTACACCAGCTTGGTCAGCTGGTGATCAATGACTGTTGTTAGCAATGTGAATATCTATCTGTTATATAGTGCTCAATCAATTATCTATCTATCTATCTATCTATCTATCTATCTATCTATCTATCTATCTATCTATCTATCTATCTATCTATCTATCTATCTATCTGTCTGTCTGTCTGTCTGTCTGTCTGTCTGTCTGTCTGTCTGTCTGTCTGTCTGTCTGTCTGTCTGTCTGTCTGTCTGTCTGTCATAGATAGTGTCCACTGTTACATTCTGATCATTTTGTTTCTATCCTTCTGAGTAAAGGGATCACAAAAATTCAACACCTGATAAATGAGGACTGCTGCCCACCTCACTGCAGTATTAGGGTCTGATCAGAGCACTTAGTCAAGTTCTTCCTTAATCAACTGAATTCGACATTGCACATTTTAGTTGCAGACTCCTGTGTGCGGAATATTTTACAGGTGTAAGAACATTAAATAGAGTCAGGAGGACATCATCTTCTATCATTATGGTGGGACCAAATGTCTCTGACTATGCAGGCAGAACAGAACACATTCTAAGATTTGGTGATCTGGAAAGGAAACAGTTTGAACTGCTTGACAAAAAAGATTTTGTATGACTTGTAAAGTCACCTTAACACACAGGTCACTTAAACACTTGCCAGACTAGCGTTGGAGGGCGAAATTACAAATTATTGAAATCATCAGACCAGTGTGGAGAGCCTTTTACAAATTTCCACCACAGTAAAAACTGGGAGACTTGCAATGGAGGCTTGTGCACTTGGCTCTTGTTACCAATGCCTTCCTCAACAACGATACCAGCCACAGATTTAGATCAGTGTCCATTTTGCACCAAATTAGAAACCATTTTTCATCTTTTCCTATATTTTTAAAGACTAGATTTGCTTTTTAGTGGGTTAGAAATTGATTTTACAAATTTTTGATTTTTATTTTTTGAATAAAATACAAGAAAGTTAAGAATAAGTGCACAGTTGAGAATTTCCTGTTAGGAGAGACAAAACTAGTGATTCTAAAAACAAGACAAAGTAAAGAAAAAACCTCATGGCTACTGATGTACTGCTAATGTTTAGAGTACTCATAAAGAGCAGACTAAAACTTGAATATATGTATTATAGACTGATTAATGAGGTCAAAATATTTTGTGACATATGGGGAGTTGGGCAAGACCTGTCTTTCATTATTCTTTGTTCATATTACGATTGGTATTTGTTAACCATCACATTGTTGTTTTCCTGAGCATTTCATGGAATCTATGGAATTTGCTGAGTAGGAGACATGTACTGGGGGAGTAGTAGTGGAGTAAATTAATTGTTTCTTGTGAAATTGTTTATCATTTATTAACTGTATACATTGATGTGTTGGTGTTTTGTATTATTGAGCTAAATACATTTTATTTCAAAAATATCTATCTATCTATCTATCTATCTATCTATCTATCTATCTATCTATCTATCTATCTATCTATCTATCTATCTATCTATCTATCTATCTATCTATCTATCTATCTATCTATCTATCTATCTATCTATCTATCTATCTATCTATCTAGTTGTGGTAAACTTTTAATGTTCACTGAGCTCGCTCTATGTCAGGTGGCACATCCTGTGGTAGAAAATATCTCACTAATCACATTACTGTATTTAAAAGTTGAGATTCAAGACATGAGAATCCAAATGAAGGCAGTAAGGTGATCAATTTAGGAAACTGAGCCACAAAGAAGATAGAAATTGGAGCACAAAAGAAAGACCTGAAATGCACTGTAAGAAGAAAGAATATGAAGTTCAGGTTACATCGATATTGGAAACATTGCCATGTATAACAGAGTTATTGTTATTTGTTCTGCAGTGTGCCTAGCTATACAGTGATGCAGACAATGGACAGATATAGATAAAGATCTGATTGTGTAAGCTAAATTGTTAGGCCAGATTCTCTCAGACTATGTGTAGTCAAACAAGTTACATTACATAAACCGCCTATGCTCAGGCTGGATGCAGGGCATCATTTACAAGAGGATTGCTTCTCGTATGACTTCCCAGAAAAATAAAAGTCAGAAGAATTGCCCTTTCCTGAACCTATTCTTTCTCCAATAAAAAAAAGATTGTAGATTATCCATCCAACCCGCTATATCCTAACTACAGGGTCACGGGGGTCTGCTGGAGCCAATTCCAGCCAACACAGGGCACAAGGCAGGAAGCAAACCCCAGGCAGGGTGCCAGCCCACCGCAGGATTGTAGATTAGCGTGATAGTAATTTCTCTGCATATTATACACCTTCTGTGCCCATTATTCTTTGCTTATTCCTACAACGGTGCCCATTAATGAGGCAACAGTTTAAACTACAAATGTTACAAAGGGCCCTGAATGCTTGAACAGTTTGCAATGTCACTAACTGTCCTGTTTCATTTTCTGAAAGTTCTCATCCATCCAGCCATTTTAGAGTCACAGCAAGCACTGGAGTGAGGGGTGCATGGCAGAAACCAGATGGTGCATTATAAACATTAACACTGCTTTAACAAATCCCATACCAAATGGCATATAACATACATACTGTATGCATTGCATTTGTCAATCCAACAGATGGAGCATCACAAACTTTTGTAGTACTGCATTTTATTACAACAGATGTTTGGGATGTGCAATCTGTTGGAATGAGAAATACAATGCATTTTATTACTACATGCATTACAAAGCAGAGAGAGATGGTGCACTACAAATGTTCATGCTGAGGTCTATGCTGTTATTTAGATTTCAACCAATCTTAGACTGGTAACACAGCTTATCTCTCTATTATAAAAAGAAATCCTGTCCCCTGTCCTGATAGTCTACGATACGTGATAATCTCGAAAGACATTTTAAAGACTCGCGAGACCAAGGAGACTTGCCATGGTGCGTCTCGCGGGGACCGTAAACATGAGACGCACAGGCATGGGCCAGACATAAAAGACAGGTATTGCTTTTACAACATCACACGAGACCAGGCAGTGAGCCATCATTTAAAACAAGTGAACTGACCTCTAAGCTAGCAATTGTTGGATTGCTTTTGGCAGGCAAGCATCATGTGTTCCCAGTTCTTAAAACAACGACATGCGACAGGCAGAAGAGGCAGCTAGCAAGCAGCAAAAAGATAGCAAATGATCCAAAGGCATATCCTTAGCATACGTTCAGCCGCAACACCCTTCACAACACGAGCAGTATTATACGTCTGGGAAGAAAGAGATGGAACCTCGCGCAGGGCAGGAAATAAAGAAACAAGTATTGTTTTTACAAAAGTTTTTAAAGTAAAAGTGAAAATAATGCATATGTAACAATTCACAAGAAAATAACAATCTCTTTAAATTGTAGATTGCCTGCCTAAGGTAAAGTCATCCCTGATGAATGGGGACGTGGGAATGAGGGGTCCTTTCATTGGATTAGCGCTATTTCAGATGTGGAATGGCAAAATGGGGGAGGCAGCTTGATGAATGAGGTCTCCAGGACTTAAAACAAATCCAAATCATATTATGCGATATCATCTAATGTGAAATTCTACTCCATACTTCTACAGTAGAACTTTTATTTTTATACTGTATTGAGGATTAATTCTGTTCTATGTATTGTACTGTACGGCTCAGAATTAAAAGACAATGAGTAAAATGACAAAGTAGAACTTCATAATGACGTTTACAAACGTTGGCGCTAAACACATGCAGAGCAGGTTAGAGACTATGAAACCAGTAAAATTAGAAAGGCTCAAAAAAAAAAAACGCCGCTATACACATGTGGAGAAAGTTAAAGGATATGAAAGTAGGAAAATTAGAAAATATAAAAAAGAAAGTAAAGATCGCAGTAGCGCAAACAAACAAACTGCCTCATTTAACTATGCACCAGTCTAACTTTGGTTTTGCACAATAATTACTACACTATTGCACCTTAACACTTAATTCTACTTTATTCACATAATTTTACTTATTTATTATGTTCTGCTATACTGTTATCTTTCAATCTATGACTTTTTGATAATCTAACTGATATTCTTCTAACTTTGCACAGTTTTTGATTAGCAGATCAGGATGCATTTCACTGCGTGTTGTTCTGTATAACTATGCATGTGACAAATAAAGAATCTTGAGAATTTCAAAAACGGAGTTTACCGCACATGCATTTATTGGTTACTTTGTTAGTGTATATATATTTAGCTGTCTGCTTATTTAAAAAGCTACATTTACCCCAGGAGTCAAAAACGTTCTGTCTAGCCCTTGTACAAAAATCTAGACAAAAGCTGGGGTATCACCTTGGTAACCCCATGTACCTTTGGAACTGTGAGAGGAAAATAGCACGACTTTACAGACAGGAGTCCAATGCAGAACTCTACTTACTTTTTTACTTTGTAAAAAAAAATTATTAACTGCTGATGATGTAGATCGTTTTGTCTGTGCTGAAATTCCAAACAGAGAAACCTGTCCTGACCTCATTAAAAAGATTCAGCATATTGGGACTCACAAGATTACAAATATTGTTTTTACAGAAGTTCTGAAATAAAAGTGAAACTAATGAAATAGCAACAATTCAAAGAAAAAAAATCTTAAAAGTGTGTATCTGGAAAACCAAACACGGGGTTTGGCGAGCGAAGCGAGCAGGGGGCGAAGCCCCCTAGTATAGTATAATTCGGCAAACGTCACTTGGACTTGAAGATATATTTTTTATTTTGAATTATTTCTGGGCGGCACGGTGGTGCAGTGAGTAGTGCTGCTGCCTCGCAGTTAGGAGACCTGGGTTCGCTTCCCGGGTCCTCCCTGCATGGAATTTGCATGTTCTCCCCATGTCTGCGTGGGTTTCCTGTGGGTGCTCCGGTTTCCTCCCACAGTCCGACGACATGCAGGTTAGGTGCATTGGCGATCCTAAATTGTCTCTAGTGTGTGCTTGGTGTGTGCGTATGTGTGTGCTGGTGCCTTGCCCGGGGTTTGTTTTCTGCCTTGCGCCCTGAGTTGGCTGGGATTGGCTCCAGCAGACCCCCGTGTCCCTGTGTTAGTATATAGCGGGTTGGATAATGGATGGATGGATGAATTATTTCTTGTAGGTAACAAGACCCATTTTCAATGAAAGGCACTTATTTATTGACCACTAACTCTATTTATGTTTTGAATGGCACAGAACACCCTATAGAAAATATTCTTCACCGACGATAACCACATAAACAAAGACTCCATACAAAATAGCACTGCACCTTCTAAGTATGTTTTAAAATATAAGAACTAATTAAGTTCTAACCACATTGAAGTCAGTAGTGGGAAATTGCTGACATTATTATGATTACTTGCTTGACATGTCGTAGGTGAATTACAACATTGACAGATACAATTGTGTACATTGTTTTTGTTTTTTCAGTTTGAGTAAAGGCAGGTGAAAGTGTTTTGCTCAGGGTCACACAGTGTCAGGAGTGGGATTTCAACCCACAACTTCAGGTTTTTAAGTGAAAAGCCTTAATCACTACACCACACATCCTGCCTATTACTATTACAAATTTCCGGGTGTTGTGTGTATGTGTCTTGTTGGTGAACTGTTCTAGGGAGACATTACAGTAAGAATTTATTTGTACTATGTCCACATGACCGTAAACCTGGAGAAAGTAGTTTATTAACATTCTTTACTTCTGCATGCCTGCAGTCTTTCTTTGGATCATTGGAATTACTAGGGGGGTGCAACATCAGAGGAGGTGACACCCAAATGACTGTTCATAAAATTTTAGTGCAGTGTCCTCAAGCTGAAATTGCCAACAGGGAAAACTCAATGGAACAATTGAGTGTCCATAGGCTCAAATCACCAAGAGAGACCTCCCCCACTCATTAAAACATTGACAGTCTGCACACCATTAATAGTTGGAACAACCATGCTACATGATCAGCTCTCTGAAAGAAGGAGCTCTATTCATCAAGTCACCCTGTGGGCAGCCTCTTTCGTCCTGGTTACCACACTGTGTGAGACACCAACCCTGGTGATGTCACTACTCTGGGTCATTGATTAACAACACTTTTTCACTTGTCATTAACTCATGATTAGACTGAGGATCAGATTGTCCCTACGACACACTAGAATATGGATCTTTTATGTCTAAGCTATTCCAGTGTATTTTAGGCTTTCCAGGAACATCAAGGGATATGAAGCAGAGTTGTAATATAGATGTTGCTGTCTCTGTGGTATATGGATGAGTGTATATTTTTTTAAACTTAAACTACTTGATAGCAATAATCTTCTCCTGGATTATGTTTAATAAGGATAATAATATTAATAATTCATTACATTTACATAGCACTTTTCTCACTACCCAATGCTCTTTACAGAGTAAGTGGGGAGCCACTTCAACCACCACCAATGTGTAGCACCCACCTTGATAATGCGACAGCAGCCATTTTTGCACCAGTATGCTCACATTAGCTATTAGGTGGTGAAGTGGTGAGAGAGAGAGCCAGTTAGAGACGGGATAATTAGGGGGACATGGTGGACAATTTACCCTGGCCATCGGGATGTACCCTGCTCTTTACAAAGGATGCCCAAGGATCTTTAATGACCACAGATTGTCAAGACCTCAGTTTTATGTCTCATCTGAAGGACAGTGCTATTTTTGCAGCACAATGTTCCCGTCACTCCACTGGGACATTAGGATCCATATTCAAACCACAGGGTAAGCTTCCCTTGCTGGCCTCACCGACATCTCTTCCAGCAGCAACCCAAGCTTTTTCTGGTAGGTCTTCCATCCAAGTACTGACCAGGCAGGCCTGCACATGCTAAGCTTCAGGTGGATGTCCTGTTCCGAAGTGCAAGTGGTATGACCACTGGTGTATCCACTTGTGTGACTGATCTTTTTTAAAATGCCACTTCTGCCCACATTGAAAAGTTTTTACTCCTGCCTGCAGGAGCAACCTTTGGATTATTAACTTGCTTGATGTTAATTCTCCACATACACTTTAGGTACCCAGCAGACTGTTCAGAATGTCTTTGTGCTTTTCTCTAGTACTTTTATCCTCCATCCTAACAAATCTTTCAATGAAATATCACTGTATCATTAAGCTCCATTGCCATGCAGTTGTGTCATTGCAGTGATGTACTATCTAATGCTTGCATTGTTTAGCACCAAGGCCAAAGCATACATTTTTGTCATCAGACTAAAAATATTTTCCATTTGGTCTCAGAATCTCCTTTGTTCTTTCTTGCAAATTAGTCAAAGATTTTTAAACAATGACTTTTGTTTCACTCCTGTCCCATGAACAAACTGATATATGTGCAGTTTTACTCATAGCAGCTGACAAGGACAGTAAGCCGTTTCTTTAGGGTTGTCATGGACTGCTTGATCTCCTTTTTATAACTAGTGCCTGTTTTGCTGGGATATTCCATTTTGTAGGCTGCCCAGAACTTTGCATATTCATAGCTGTGCCATGTTGTCTGTTATTTCTTTGTAACTGTCTGTACTGTGCTTTGGGGATTTTCAAGTCTGGAGAATCTTATAAGACCCTTAATATGGATTGACATTTTATTTCAAGGCATTTTCACACCCACTTAATTTGTTGTGTTTTTTTCTCATACTCCAGTGTAATTTCTCTGAAAGTGTGGTTCCTTTAGGTTCATGTGAACACACCAATAATACGAATCAAAACAACCAGACTAAGATGCTTTCAAACGCATGGGCTTGGTGTGGTACGAACTGTTTTGACATGTATGGTGACCCTTTTTTCCCCCTTTATATTCTTAACCAAAATGCCTCCAATCCCATACACTGGTCTACCACTTGTGATCAGATACACTATCTCAGTTTAACTCTTTCTCTCCTCTCCCCTTCTTTATCTATGACCTCAGGCAAATAGGCAAAGTGAAATAATGGGCAGGAGAAAGAGCTACACATTATTAATAATAAATCTTATAATATTATAAGTAATTTCATACAAGCAAACATAATATGGCTTTGCAAACCAAGACAATGCAACCTGATAATGTTAGATGTGTAATTTCAGGTGGCACCATGACTTACAGTTGCATTAGATTCTACCTGGTCAGCTCATCATCTGCACAGGCCCAGACAGCTTGCTTTCTTCAAGTCATCATCTGGTCAGCTTTCGTCAGGATACAACATGACAGACAGAGATGTCTTTATAAGCCTCTCTCTGTATTGCCCCTGTGTACCTCTGATAGACTATTCACTAATGGAATAGCATTGTCAGTCCTCCCATTTCAAGTAATTTTGTCACCATCCTTCAAAAAACAACCAAGAAAGGAAATGCAAGTCGTTATGTAATAAAACTAGCCCTCTTGGTCACAGATGGCCAGGAATACTGGTTTCTGTAACTGAATTGCTGAAGTTTGGGCATAGAGAAAAAAGTGGGTTGTACTTTTCCTTACTTTTAAGCATTAAAATACAAAATGCTAATTCTACAAATAAAGATATAGAAACTATTTATCGACTTATACAAAACATATCACTTCACCACACCAAAAGAACCCTGGTGCAGATTGCATGAAGTTGAAACACAAAACCAATGTAACTACATGAAATACTATGCATTACTGGTGAAATTGTGTATGCTGAGTGTGGTAGTCATGCTAAGCATCTGCTGTCAGTAATTAGGAAATTTCATTCAAAGCATAATACAGTCACGGTTTAACATGAGCATTAGAAATAATAAAAATGTAAAATACATAGGTATAAATGCGACACAATTCGAATAAAACAACTCACACAAGTACCAATTAACTAGAGAAAGCCTAGCACCTGATACATGGCCCTTACATGCGTGATTGTGCAGCAATTGAAAAAGAAAAATAAAGGTGTAAATTCATCCATGATCTGGTGGATCAAAAAACATGCTGTACAGAGGTATCGAGAAGCGAACAGCAGTGCTCCATGAGACAGACAATCAAACCCCTTGATTTCACACTGCAAAAGTTATGTGTGCAGGTGTGTCGTCCTCTCAATGCAATCACTTTTCAGGCAAAATGTGGATATACTGACTTTAACATATATAAATAATAACCAAACAATCCAAGATGAACATTATTTACAAATAGTCAGAAGAGTTAAGACAGTAGACATTTGATTTGACATAGCCTAAATTGAGCTTATGTTCATATGATGGCCTTGGGAGAAAATGCACAACATCTTAACAGTGAAATGAAGCTGTCATCATACCATCAAAACAACAGAAGCACATCAGCGTATGCCATCAGCAGAGCTTACCTCCTTTTCTAAGCGCACTTATTTAAAACATGTTCTTTTCTACCATGTATAGTAGCTCATATTTTTGTATTTTCCCAGTTATTCGATAAGTCATTTTGCTCAGAGAGCCTTGTTGGCAAATAAACCAAATAATTAAGGAAATATAGGGTGATGGGCAAACACAACTGTTCTCAACCCTTGTGTGATATTTTTTCGTGGAAAATCTGCCCAATGAAAAATACACCCATGGGATATTTATTGATACTAGCCAACCCGCAGCGTAGCATATGCAGCATAATTATTTATTGATGGGTGAGCACTTCCTGAAAGACACAGTTGTCCAAATGGGGTGGGTTTGAGGATATGACTGTGAGTGAATGAAAAGATGGAACTCTGGAGAGAGCAACATACAATATTGTCCGTGACTGAAAACTGGGTTTGGCAGATACAGGCATATCTTTTTGAAAGTTTGGCCCTGTGCCTTATTAATTGTCATTGCAAAGGCCAATACAACAGGAAATTGTCTGCGTGTAAAAGTAAAAGGCAAATTTGAATTTGATGGGGTCAGGGATATCTCGGAAGTGAATGGTGATAGTAGCTGGAAGCATTTGGGACATTTCCACAATTTCTGCCTCGCCACCATAAACTCCAGAAGTATTCATGTAGTCAGCGTATTGTTGAGCAGACTGTATGACTATGCTTCCATGACTAAGAACAACGCTCTGTCGTGCGTACCCCATGGTCTTAGAGTTGGCGTGCGGGGCTCTGTCGTGTGTACCCCATGCACACTGCCTGCTCATGCCTCGAGAGCGAGGGTGGACGCAGGAGGAGGGTTAGAGTTGGCGAGCAGGGCTCTGTCTTGCGTGCGTGCGTACATGCGTATCCCATGGTCGGGTGACTTGGTGGATTATATATATAGAAAAGCAGCCGTAACCGAAAAGAACAATGAAAAGTCAACGTGGCTCAGAGGTGCATGTGGACTGTAGTAGAGACGAAAGCGACTGAAGCAGTGTTTGGTGAGGTGTTGTGTGCGGGCACATGAGCAGGCAGTGTGCATGCCTCGAGAGCGAGGGTGGACACGGGAAGAGGGTTAGAGTTGACAGGCGGGGCTCTGTCGTGCGTATCCCATGGTCTTAGAGTTGGCAGATAGAGGCATGTCTTTTTGAAAGTTTGGCCCTGTGCCTTATTAATTGTCATTGCAAAGGCTAATCTAACAGGAAATTGTCTGCATATAAAAGTAAAAGGCAAATTGGAATCTGATGGAATCAGGAAATTGTCTGCGTGTATAAGTAAAAGGCAAATTTGAATCTGATGGGGTCAGGGAAATCCAGGGAATGAGGACAGTTAGTGAGGTAGCAGCTGCGATAGTTTTACACTCCAGTACATTGCGGTGAATGCTGGTAACAGTCAGGCGGGCGGGCAAGCGGGCAAGCCAACAAAAACACTATGCTCTTAGTATGGTATGAATCAGGTTTTTGTAGAGAAAGGTTTTCCCTGTTCCTGCAGGACCATCTAAGAAGAAGCATGTTTGTCGCGGATGGGAATCGCTGCATGCAGCGTGTAAAACAGTTTGCGAGGGAGGACACGGCAGATAGAGGCATATTTTTTTGAAAGTTTGGCTCTGAGCCTTATTAATTGTCATTGCAAAGGCTAATCTAACAGGAAATTGTCTGCATGTAAAAGTAAAAGGCAAATTTGAATCTGATGGGGTCAGGGAAATCCGGGGAATAAGAACAGTTTGCGAGGGTGGACGCGGTCGTGCGTATCCCATGACGCGGGAGGGGGGTTAGAGTTGGCGGGCGGGGCTCTGCCGTGCATATCCCATGGTCTCTGTCTTGCATGTCATGGTCGGCTGCTTAGTGAATTGTTGGTGGGCTGGGCTCTGTCGTGCGTATCCCATGGTCTCTGTCTTGCGTGCATCTTGAGTGCCATGGTCGGCTGCTTAGTGAATTATATATATAGATGTTGAATTCACTTGCAAATCTACAGTGTGAAATGCAACCAAATTACTTGGAAACTGAAACAAGGTTAACGAAAAGTCCCCTGATTCGGAGCAAAGAAAAATGGACCTGGAGTGTAAAACACCTTCAGACTTGTTTTCAATATTCCTCTGTCTTCATGATATTTTAAATGGGGTCTCTAGCCCCAGCTGTGGGACCTCTTAGAGGTAGCTGAATTTAACTCTTAACTCAACAATACAATTTATTTTTGAATCCCCAACACACCACGGGCACATGGGGAGCCCACTGCTGCAGCAGCAACAGCAGTAGGGGAAAATAATGAACCAGCCTGACAACATGAACACACTTGTGTTTGGACTAGGAATAGAAACTGTTACGCTCTGTGGTGGGTCTCTCTGGAGTTTGGCATTTTGTATCTTTTGTATTTTGTTGTTTACCATTCAGTTTTAGTTTGAAATTTGTTCCTTTTCTGTTAACTCCTTTTGTATATTTAAGTAGATTTTTTTCTCTTTTCTGTTAATTGTGCCATGTGTTTTTGAGAGACCCCTAAGTGGATTACAAGTACCAAATAACTTTTAAGTGTAATGAAATCACTAAAGATTTTTTTCTGTTTGACATAACAGCTTCCATATTATCTTGGAACCCGTAGTAAACATTTAGGAGGCAAAGACAGCTGCATGTTTCATTTGGGTGCTGCTTTTGATCACTGAAATAGTTGAGATGTTGTGCAAGAAGCCAAGTACTATGTGATGAGGATATGAGAATGAATGTTTGACACTTTTTATTATGATTATATATGTCAGTACAATAAACCTAAAATGCAAGAGAGAGAGGGCTACTTTTTGGGTGCATTTATAACATTATGGTCAACAGAATTCCAAAGAGAAACATTCTGCACTATCTGCAAAGGTAATAAATGTGAAACATAACAATGATTCGGTACCATAGTTGGCATCAAGAACAAAAAGCAGAATAAAGTGTTGCAAAATGATTGGGGTCAAGGAAGTACTTTATGTTCCCCAGGTTACATGTGTACTGATTATTCTAATATCTTATGAAAATTGTGAAGTGTAGTTGGAATACAGTTAATTTATTGGGACATTCGGGCCTACTGATCATGTCCTCTTTATTGGACAGACTGTTCCTTACACTGAATTTTCCATTCTTTACAGTGTTGTAAAGCACATTCATTTACTTTTGTTTATTCTTTTCACTTCTTTTTGGTACAGCATGTGATGATGTGTGCTCTCAGCCTATCTATCTATCTATCTATCTATCTATCTATCTATCTATCTATCTATCTATCTATCTATCTATCTATCTATCTATCTATCTATCGTGCCCTTCAAATCAATTTATCTATTATAGAGTATCTTTCATTTCTGTCTATCTGTCAATCAAGCTGTCTATTTTATGGTGCCTTTTCTACCTTTCTATTTTATAGTGTCTTTGCAATTTATCTATTAGTGCCTTTCTTATCTATCTATTATATAGTGCCTTTCACATCTATATTATATAGTGTCTTTCATTTCTGTCTATTCTTATATAGTCTTTCATTTTTATCTATCTATATTGTGCCTTTCACATCTATCTATTATATAGTGTCTTTCATTTCTGTCTACATGTCTATTCTTATATAGTTCCTTTCACATCTATCTATTATGCAGTCTTTCATTTCTGTCTTTTATATAGTGCCTTTCTCATCTCAGTCCTTCCTGTCAAAGTAGATTGTATTTTTGCCCCCCAGCTGTATAACACAGCTTAACAGGTCTGGGATAAAGAAGCTGCTAACAGATGGGCATTTATTTGTAGGGAATTACAAATACAGGGTGAGGCAGAAAGGACGGACATCTTTGAAATGGCTAGAACTCACCACTAGGTGGACTGACAGATGTGCAGTAGGTGGCATTAGGTTCGCGAAGTCTTAGCATTTTTTTATTTTCTTTTTAGTTGAAGCCATGGAGCCGTGGACGATAGAACGATAGGACGATAGAACACCGTGTTTTTGAAGAACAACTAATCTATTACCACAGTTCAGCGTGAGTTTCGTTGCCATTTCAATATCCACAGAAATAAAGCTGTTCCCGCTCGTAACACTATCCTACGTTGGGTTAAAGAACTTTGTACACGAGGTACACTAATGAACAAAAGACCGCCGGGGGCTGCACGAATGGCATGTACCCCTGAAAATGTGGAAAGCGTACGACTAGCCCTGCTGCGCAGTCCAAGTCGATCTGCTCGGAAGCATTCTTCTGAACTTGGCCTCAGTAATCGTTCGGAGCGCTGTATCGAGATGATAAACAACTTCTTTTTACCTGAATTACGACGAAAACGTATTCCCATCCGGCGTGTGTGGTTTCAACAGGATGGGGCGACAGCCCACACAGCTTGAGCATCAATGGATGTTATTCGCTCTGTCTTCCCTGGTCACCTCATTTCCAGGTTTGGTGACATTCATTGGCCTCTTCGGTCCCCTGACTTATCCATGTGCGATTATTTCTTGTGGGGTCAGCTCAAGGCACATGTATACGAGCATAAGCCCTGTACATTGGAGGAACTGAAGGAAGCCATTCGCGTGGAAGTCGCCCAAATCGACAGAGCGATGTTGAAAAGAGTGGAGGCCAACTTCCATGAACGCCTTCAGAAATACATCAGTGATAACGGACACCACATGGGAGATGTTGTTTTCCACACTTGATTTTGTCAAATGCTATTTCAATATGAACTCAAATCTTTCAATGAATTTCTTTGTAAGAAAAAAATTAACAATTTTGTGATTTTGTAAAAAGCGTCCGTCCTTTCTGCCTCACCCTGTAGATGCTAATGATACATGTACCTTTAGTGTTTACGTTAAAAGTTAAACGTAGTACTCCTAATTTTCCACTCATTCTCTTACACCAAGGTCATCAGCTGTAGCCCTTATGTACTCACCAGCTTTTGAGGCAAACGAGAGCTTCTGCCTCTTGCTAACTGAATTTTTTAGCAATGTACTTTTCTGCAGACAGTTCCATGGCAGTTCTATTTGATGCCACGTCAAGCACATTGAAAAGAGTGAATGGAAGGATTGAATTTCTGTCTTTATTTTTTTTGTACCCGCTCCGAATTTCCCAGCATAATGGGGCCTGTTCCGAGTATTGAATAGAATACAATGGAGTCTGTCAGGGGTGTCGGCCACAGTGAAGATGGCTCTCACCACCACTTGACTTGCCTCTCAAGCACACTGAGCCACACACGCATCAGAATAATGTCGATTTGGAAGTGGTGAATTGTGAATTTTGGTGTACCTCCAATGGGGCTTCTGTGGTCCACAGGTTATTTCAGTTTTGATTATTGCTGAACTTTTAGTACCTAAATTATATTTTCACTTGTTACTCCTAGTCTTTCTCACAAAAAGATAAGTTTGTCCCTGCTGCTTGTTTTTTGGCAAGTCTACATCTGATTTCCTTGTAATGTTGACATGCCTTAATTTTCCTGAGGTTGGAAAGAATGGAGGAAAAAACAAAAAAAGACAGGAATGCATGGCCAAATTACTGTTTTCCTTCTTTGTCTTTTTGTCTCGGATCAGGTGGCGGCCTTTCTGGGATCATGTTGCCAAAGCAGGTGAAGCACTGGAAGTCAATGTGCAAAGGGTTGATCCTTGGCACCTTGGTCACAAGTTGTATGATCCTGCTCTACTCTTACGCTACTCCTACTGTTCATCTCAACATACAAGAGTAAGTGTGATGTTGTCCGTCTGTCATGATCTAGATAGAAAAGGATGTATCAGCTCTAAATATCCTCAGCATTACAGTCAGGTGAGGGAGGAGGTAATATGAATCGTATCACAGATTGTCCACACAGTGGCCATAAGGAGGAGAAATGAGATGTAACTAGAGATGTTTCACTTTATTTGAGCCCTCCCTAGAGAAGTTTCATACAAGTCAAATATGAAATTCCACTGAAGTCGATTGTTGGCAGAGGAATATAATCAATATTTCTGCATATTGCCTCCTCCTTGTCAGCCAGTAGATCAATACGAAGTGATGAAAAGCCCTTGAACCATTTTTTTACTATGTTGCATACTGATCTGGCTTCAAAGCAGCTTGATTTGAAAGTCTTTACTTCCTTTGGAGTAATCGGTTTGTTTTTTAAATACAATGACACATCTTTTCCCTCATTAGTTATTCTTCTACATTTCAAAAGTGATTGGCAGCTTGAAACTGAAGCTGACTTAATATACTGTTGCATCTTCTAAGGGTATGCATGACTCCAAATATATATCAACGTTATCGTGCAATCATCTCCTGTGCTTTTCCTTCTTCTTCTTTAAACAGGGCGCCAGTACCCTACTCCTGTGATTATCAGCCAGTAAACATTCGAGCTCTCCAGGCTTTCAACACTTCCCAGAATGCTCAAGGGCGAGGAGCTGCCTGCACGCCCAAGGTGGATATCATGTTCATGAAGACCCACAAAACAGCAAGTAGCACTATCCTGAACATTTTGTTCCGCTTTGGAGAGAAGCACAGACTCAAGTTTGCTTTCCCGGAGAGTCGTAATGACTTTCTCTACCCTGCTTCCTTCCAGCGATCTCATGTCAAGGACTATCAGCCCGGCATGTGCTTTAACATCATTTGTAACCACATGCGCTTCAACGAAGAGGAGGTTCGCAAGCTTCTTCCAGCGGACACAATCTACTTCACAATTATCAGAGATCCTGCAGATCTCTTTGAGTCTTCCTTTCACTACTTTGGTCGCATTATTCCATTTACTTGGAAGATTTCTGCAGATGATAAACTGGCGGAGTTCCTTCGTGATCCATGGCACTATTATGACCCGGAGGGCTTCAACTCCTTCTACCTCAAGAATCTGCTCTTTTTCGATTTTGGCTATGATAACAATCTAAATCCAGATGATGCGCGAGTGGATAAAAGTATAAAGGCAATTGAGAACCGATTCGACCTGGTCATGTTGCTAGAGTATTTCGATGAATCGCTGATTCTCCTGAAGGACATTTTATGCTTGGACATGGAGGACATCCTTTATTTCAAGCTTAATGCTCGCAAGGATTCTCCTGTATCACGGCTTCCTCTGGAATTGCGCAGCCTGGCGTCTGACTGGAATAAAATTGACCTAAAACTATACAATCACTTCAATGCCACCTTTTGGAACAAAGTGAAGCGGTATGGAAATGAGCGGATGGCCCGGGACGTGGCTGAACTGCAGCGAAGAAATGCGGAGATGACAGCCGTGTGCATCGAGGGGGGGTCAAGCTGTGGAGTCCAGCATGATTCAGGAATCGTCCATGCAGCCCTGGCAACCCATTGGGGAAAAATCTATTCTAGGCTATAACCTAAAGAAGAACATTGATAAAAAGAACCGGAAACTTTGTCGAAAAATGCTCACTCCAGAAATCCAGTATTTGACAGAACTGGGAGTCAATCTGTGGATAACAAAGCTCTGGGCCCACATCCGAGAATTTGTAAATTGGTAGCACAGTCTTTCTTCCCTTATTGATTTGCACTCACAGGCTACTTGTTTGCTAGTGAAAAATTTGAAGACTTATCTTTGTATTACTGAATGCAAGAAACTCAAGAGTTCAGTGCATGCCTTTTGAACACAATACTAGCAACAATGGAACAACCCCCCCTGAAGGGCTGGTAGTGTCTTCACCGTTTTAATAAGGGAATATGATCAAAGAAAAATAACTTTGACGAGTTCTACCACTGTTACTTTTGAAGAAGAGTTTGTCAGAAATGATTTGTGATGATAGATTTATTTGAGGTCCTTGTGCCCATGGTTTAACATGGGGGCCAGGAGGTGATGAAATAAATTATGTCTAATTGCATGGCTTTCCTTAGACATGCAGTAAAAATGGTGAAAGGAGTAAGTGAGCAGTGGCTTCCATTGAAACGAGGCGCTTACCTGCAGTCTCACTGGGCATGGCTCTGTTACACGAGGACCAGTGCAGGTATGCCTAGGACTGAGATGAGTGGACATGCCCCAATGCTTGCACAGAATGTCCATGGAAGTAATATCCAGTGACACTGCGTTCAGGCACTTATCACAAAGTCATTACAGGAGCATGAGACACTGTGAAGTGTTGTGATACAGTAAATGAACATCTCAGATGTGATTTAGTATGGTAGCTTTATCTGTTGTAGCACGTTCTTAACATGCTTCCTGCAACCATACCAAGTATATCCTGTCAGACAAGGCTAGCAGGTAACTACTTCTACTTGGGCAATGGAAATGATCATGCTGGCCTGCACCCATAACGTCCTTCCGAAATTCACTAAAATTTGTTTTAGACCCTTTATCTCCCAGATCATTTTTCTGCACTGTTTTTACACACTTTTCAAAATAATTTATGTATAAGTGTTTTGTGGAAACACCATGTCATATTGAACTACGTGAATGTCTGTTATTGAAAAACCTCATGGAAGGGATGGCCCCAGCTAATAATCTATGAGAGAATTTACTAAAATCCAGCCGTGCACGCCAAAATCAGTAATACATTTTAACATTCCTATACATTTCAAAACTTTTCAACATCCATTTTTTTGCTTTAGGTTTAGACTATTAATACTGTAGTTTCATCCTGTTTCTTACAAGTAGTTACTTCCACCAGCTTTCACAACAAGTACAAGGCCCATCTTTTTATGCCCAACAATTGCATATTTCTTTGAAAGATAATCTCTCAAACGTTTGTCCACCTTAATGAAAGGATAAGTGTCTTTGTGTCTGTCCGGTTGGTATGTCTCTGTCTTTCCAATAGAGGGCGCAATCACAAACATTTGTAGCAAAAAAATGCCTATATGTACACACACACGGCTCTCTGTAATGCATAGAACAAAGGAACATTGGCATATAACACAGACTGCATGGCATTTGTCATTACAACAGATGGTGCTTCACAAATATTTTACTTGTGTATGTATATATATATATATATATATATATATATATCTATATATATATATATATATATATATGTATATATATATGTATATATGTATATATATATGTATATATGTATATATATATGTATATATATATATATATATATATATGTATATATATATATATATATATGTATATATATATATATATATATATATGTATATATATATATATATATATATGTATATATATATATATATGTATATATATATATATATGTATATGTATATATGTATATGTATATATATATATATATGTATATGTATATATGTATATGTATATGTATATATATGTATATGTATATGTATATATATGTATATATGTATATATATATATATATATATATATATATATATATATATATGTATATGTATATATGTATATATGTATATATATATATGTATATATATATATATATATATATATATATATATATATATATATATATATATATATATGTATATATGTGTGTGTGTGTATATATATATTAGGGTGTTTCATTTTCTAAAGCAAAAAATAAAATGTAAAATTTTTGCAGGCTTTGCTTACGCCCCGAGTCTCAGTGATATAAAAGATATATATGCCAAATTTCAAGGAGATTGGATAATATTTAGAGGTTGCACACTTTGATCAGTTTGTAAAAGTAGGCAAAAAATATGATTTTTCAATGTTAATTACTTTTATTGGGAAAACTAGAAATCACAAACTTAATATTAAAACTAGACACAAAGATTAATAGGTACTATGCAAAACGTGTTATATTAATCAACTTTGAACGATGCAATCCCTTCTTTTGTTCGCTTGGTGACGACTTTTCTGTGATGCTTGACTACCCTCAACAAGAATTGTTTTTGTTGTTCATCCCTGACCGATTCGTTAAACTTTTTTATCAGAGCAATTCCTCTTTCTGCGGTATCATTGACCACCTTAAGAGCGTTCACATGGCTTCTTAGAGAATCACTGCAGTATTCTGTCACGTCGTGGATCCCAAACAATTCAAAGAACGTCTTTGGTTTATTAGTAACGAAATGGCTCAGGTCTTTTCCTTCAAAAACTAGGTTTTTACCCTCTAATCGTTTCATTTCCTTTTTCTTTGCAGGTTTGGTTTCTAAATTTTTAGTCATATTTTCCTTTTCAGCCTGAGTAATACGTTCGTCCAAAAAAGCCAATCCTACGTTTGTTTCTGACAGATACCAAAGGTGTCTCTTAGCAACTGTGAGAGCACTTTTTTTGACATCTGCATCTGGGTAAGTGCTCAGAAGCTGTAGCATATCCAAATCATTCATTGGAGCCCATCGACTTACAATTGCCTCGTGCCAAAAGCAAACATATATCAGGCTGACAAAATGTGCAACCCGTTTCATTCCTTTCAATTCTCGTTGAGGAATATTGAACTGTTTAGTGAAGAGGACAATTTTAAGTGCATATATTGCCTTTGCCATCCACCTTGCTTGATGCAGAGCCCCTGGGATCCTGAAACTGAAGTCGTTTTTAGACCAACCTTCTAGTACAAAGCACTTTAATATTAGAAATTTCACTAGTTTGAAATAAAAGTGATCAATGTGTGCAACCCCTAAATATTATCCAATCTTCTTGAAATTTGGCATATATATCTTTTACATCACTGAGACTCGGGGCGTAAGCAAAGTCATAAGAAAATCACATCTTTGGAAAAATGAAACACCCTAAAAAAATATATATATATATATATATATATACACATACACACACACACACAAACTCTCCATCACACACTATGTCAAGTGTTACTTAAAACTAGTAAAATGAATTGCAGAATGTTTTATATATTTTTGATGTTCTGTTTCAATCCATTTAAATATTTAAAATGGGTTTTTCCTCACCAATTCAGGACTTTTGCACATCCAGAAAGACAAAGCATAATTGAACAAATTGTGAAGGCCACTTTTAAGGATGCTGGCGTGTCAGTTCTGGCTGGACTTCAGGGGATTGGACTTGGAAGGGTGATCATTTAATCTACCATTCATAGATAACCGAGTCAAACTCCCACCTAAACTCAAAGGCCTTTCAGCTTGTTTATACCCTGGCAGATAAGGTTGCTGAATCTTTTAGTTTGCACAGAGATCAGCTAGCAATTTCTGCTATGGCTGGCTGGAGAGGAAGCTCTCTTGTTTTATAGTCAGCTTAAGTTCTGTGCCTTCTTGGAACGTAAACATGACTGAATCGCTTCAGATTTATTCAAAAGCACTAATGGCCTGGTTGGTTTTAGACATTTTACATTCTTTATTATTATTGTTTGGACTTTTCATGATATATCTCTCAGCTTTCATTTCATGCACAGTTACAAAACCGTAAACTCCCAGTAGCACACTGTGTGAGAGAAAGGGACTACAGTTTCTTAATTCTTTAGAAGTATTGCAAACATTACTGAATATTATATAATGATTACTGAAAGTACATTTATTGATTTGTATATGTTGCTATTTTTTGTTTTAGGTACAGTGCAGATAAGTGTTAGAATTCATGGACAGAAGGAGCTGGAAACTGTCAACATTTTGCTTAAAACATATCAAAAGAGTCAAAATATGAATGTTTGCATTAGGTTGGGGATTATAATTTGTGCATATCTACTTAGCATTTCACACATTTAAAATGCAACATTTATCATACCCCTATCACTTGCTTCTTTAACGTATGGAAGTGTTAAAATTTCAGTATTCATATTAAGTATTAGCTTATGCAACTGTAGTACACTCCAGCAGTAGCCCATTTCATAGATAAAGATATCACAGTTTCATAAACTAGGGGCACTTTAAAGAAAAAAAACAAAAAACTATATAAAATTTAATGCACTCTATGATGGAGGTAAACCTGACAGCTGGCTGGGCACGTTTTTACACACATCATGTAGGGAACTGGAATCATCCATTTACAGACATTGCTGTTAATTAATTTGAAATATACAGTACATCACACATCAAGACAATTTAGCCATTTCATTATTTTTACTTTTATAAGTGTACAACTGAGTTGCACCCATATTATATATACTGTATATATATATAACATATATATAATATATATATATATATATATATTAGACAAAATCACATTTACATATAACAAGAGCCATATGCTGTGCATTTTTCATTCCAACAGATGGTTCACCTCAAACATTTGTAGTAATAAAATGCATTACATTTGTCATTCAAGCAGATAATGCATCACAGACATTAATGCTACTTTTACAAATCTATGCAGTTTGTTTGACTATGCATTATTTCTTCAGCTCATTTTGTATGGTTGCCCTTCATTGTTCACCTTAATAAAAGGATAAGTGTCTGGTTGGTTGCTATGTCTCTGTAATTCCAAAAGATGGCATGTCACAAACATTTTTAGTAATAAAATGCAATGCTTTTGTCATTTCACAAACATTAACACTGCTTTCACAAATCCCATACCAAATGGCATATAACAGAAACATGCATTGCATTATTTATTCCAACAGATGGTGCATCACAAACATTTGTAGTGCTTCATTTTATTACTATATACATTACAAAATACCTTCCAATAGATGGTGCACTGCAAATGTTAATACTGAGGTCTATGTTGATTACTTGGATTTCATCCCATCTTTGATCAGTAGCGCAGCTGGGGAAAGAATACTTGAACAGTTTCCAATATGCAGAGACCCTACAAAAACAATACAAGGAAAAAAGAATTTATTCATCAAGGTTAAGTGAATTGAAATTTAAGTCAAGATTTCTATTCCAAGGTAAGCCATTGAAATTAACCAAAACACAATTTCACTTTTGCCATATGTCATCACTTAAGTCTTTAAATAGAAGTGGTTCTTTCAGGAAAATGGACACTGTTTACCTTATTTAAAATAGAAGGAGCTTGTGGCCACAAGTCTAACCTGCAGTCAAGAACAGACTCCAGATACTTACGTTTGTTGATCATTTCCTCTAAATCACCACTTCCACACATCTGAGTTGGGTGTGGGCTTTTTCCTGAATTGCATTTCTTATCTAATAGCCAGCTCCTGCAGCACTGGCTCATAGTGCCACTCCACTGCTTTCAGTTGATTAACACTGTTACTTTGTACCATTTCAAGTTTTGACTGTTTTTTTTTTTTTTTTTAAAAATAACCAACTATTTAATATGAAATGATTAAATGAAGAAAAATATTGGACAACAGTTCAGCTTGCCAGTAAGCTAGTGCTGAAGAAAAACCCACAAATGGTAACTTAGTCTGAGTCTTCTTGTAATGCACTATATGGTGAGGTTACAGAGGGAGGCTCAGTGTCACATACTGCTGCGACTCATACACTAACTTTAGTATCAGTTTCATTGTTATTTTCTTCATACATGTATAAGAATAAATGAGGTCAAAATTTCAACTTCAAGATTTAAATGTAGTTGCATGTTGTCTGCATTATTAATTTCTTAATATTTCTGGTGTGAGATCTTTTTCACAAGTTCACACTAAAGGAAACCTGTGATGGACTGGTGCTCTGTCCAGGATTTGTTCCCTGCCTTGAATTCTATACTAGCTGGGATGGGCTCCAGGAGAACCCCACGACCCTGCTCTAAGCTACAATGCAATTGTAGCAGTGGCATGGAGACAAAACAGCATGGGGTTCTAAAACCACTAACAAGCCTTATTGCCTTCCTTAAAAAAGGAATAAACTATGAAGGCATCAAACCCATCATGGCTTGCTTTGTTCACCTGTCTTTACAGAGACAAATGTGAACGCCTACCTAGCTAACTCGTTTCTGATGTGTTCAAAGCAGTGATTACAGTTCTGAAAGTCAACACTGTAAATGAGCAAAAACATTTACTCAGAAACAGACAATAAGTAAAACACCCAAGCAAATAAGGAATTGATGACAATAAATGGCTAATAAAAGGACATCAAAATTAGGGTTAGATAGAATTAGGGACTCCTACGATCCGATCCTCAGATTTCTGTCCCAGGCCTGAAAGTTGCACTCTTACTCACACAGCCACACTATTTTATATTTATTATGACCTTGAAAGTCAAAGGGACATCACCACCCCAAAAACAACAAACCACAATTGGATGGTATACTGTATGTATGTGACACATGACTGACCGATAACAATCAGTTTACAATCCTGAAATGCTACAACCCTGTTCATTTTTAACAGATTGGTTCATGAAGACTTCTGTCTTTTTATGGGAAGTGACCCTAAAAATTGTTTGCAAGATACTGTTTCAAATAAAAGTTGTAGAAAACTAAAAGGTCTACAGTTTGTTTTGTCATTTCCCAGCATTTCAAACTATTTATATTTGCTCTTATTTAACATTTACTGTGTTTTGTCATCCATGGAAATGTTTTTCGGGTGTAAACCGGTCAGTGATCAAACCAAAATAACGACTGCATTTCCAGTTTACGATGTGTGGATGCTGTACACCACTGGACAAGACCTCTACCAGGCTGGACTTGCGCCACTTTGGTGTCATCAGTGGTAGACAGTGTGTACACATCACCCAACTGATCACGAGATTTGAAATCGAAAGCCAAATGAGATCCAGTTCACCATTCATCTGCTGGGAAAGTGGACCAGTCATCAATGAGGGCTACTCCATAGGTGGGCTTTGCAGACGTTACAAATTTTGACCGTTGTTTTAAGATCTTTTCTGAGGCACAGCCAGTAAACCGAACGTTTTTGCTCCTTGGCGACACTTTCCTAAACCTCTTGCTCTTCTTGATTCCAGTCTACTTATGGTGCGAGTTCAATCCCAGTTTTATCTTCAGACTGGAGCGATCCCCGTGGAACAGACAGGTAAGCACTTGTAAGCCATTCAGCCTTCTTGTAGTATGAGAACTTTTTTGACGTGTATCTTCTGTTTTTGATGTTTATTTCTAATGTAGACTTAGAAAAGTTGAATTTTGTTTGTGTTTTTCTTTGTTTATGCGTGCTACGTTACCTCAATTTGTCATGTTTGTCAGGGACGAGTTTAAGTCACTTCTGACTTCTACATTTACAACAGGTGCTGAAAATAGTTACCATGAGCGTCTAGGCACTTCTGATTATGGCAAACTCCTGCTTGAAAAATGTTGGCCAAAGTGTCCAGTGAGACTGATGCACATGCCGTTTCAATTTCTTCTCGAAACGCTGCCAGTGGTTTCATTCATAGAAGTAACAACATCTTCTGAGGTAACATCATACCACACACATCGTTGCTATAATTCGATTACACATTTGTTTTGATTAGCACACAAGGTGTGAAAGAAAACACAAACTTTGTGTGTTATAATATTTCAGCCATTACTTTGTATTAAATGACGAGCTCCAGGCTGCCTGAAGCAGGCCAGCTGTGCTACGCATGATAAGGGAGAATGAATGCTTAGCTAACAAGCTGTATGTACACAGGAGGATGAGTGCCGGTGGAGGAAGGAGGCCTTAACTTATTACAATGAGGAATGTGAGGCATACAGCTCAATGGCCAGCACATGAGTTTTGTAGTTTAACAAATCAGTGAAGCATTATACTGTGTGATCAAGGTGTCTTGTTTTTGTAGTCAATAAGATGTTTTCTCTTCTATTATATAACTAAGATATGCAAATCTGTTATGTGAGCATAAATAAGACTCTGTACTTCTGCTCTGGGACCATCTCTCCTGCTTCTCCGTTAAAGGCGGATGGCAAGCTTTCTCCTGCCTGGTTCTTCAGAGTGATTATTTGTGTGGATTCAATTTGTACTGCACAGGCGATCAAATTGTGGCTTTGGGGCAAAGGATCTGCACTAGGATCTGGAAGGATGCCTGTTCAATCCCATTACTGCCAGATGGAATCCTACTCCATTGGGCCCTTAACCTGAAAATTGCTCTGGGTTGCTGTATAATGGCTGACTCTGCACTCTAACCCCAAAAGGTCATGTGAAAAGACCATTTCCCCTTAGGTATTAACAAAATAAATCAAAAACTGATGACATGCAATGGCAGAACTGCAAGCCCTCACCCTCCATGACCCTATTAAGTGATCCTTACAACACCAAGAAAGACATCTGGGCTTCATTTGAAAGATGAAAGCCTCCTTAAATAAAATGTCAGTATATATTAAGGAACTTACTTAACCAAAAAGGATGATGACATGAGATCTCGTTCCTTGCACCATTGTCATGTTTCAGCAAGTGCTTCTCCCCTTACTGGGTTTCAAAGTTATGTGTTTTGTCTAATTTTTAATCATTCATTTGTATTAATATTTCCTTTGTTTATTGTGTATCTTAATTTTTGTGTCTATTTCATTACGTCCCATGTGTTTTGTGGGTGGTTCCCCAGGGGGCGGAGCCATCTGTCAGGAACTTCCCATCAACCCTGTTTATTGGAGGGCCTTCCATAGTAGCTGGAAGATCATTTCGAACCCGCTAGGGAGTGGAGTATTGCTTGTGTTTAACTGCGCCTTTGTTATTGCTTTGTGAATTCCTGCATTTTGTTTTGATCATGTGCTCTCATTTCAACTTTACCTTTGGTTTCTTTCTTTGGGATTTTGTTGGCTGTGGATTGCCTTGCCTTCTCGGGCAATTCCTTTGTGCTCTTAGGAGCAGCGTGTATTGCAGAGCGTTTGTTTAAATTAAACCTTTTATTTAGTAAAGATTTTTCAAGGCCCTTTTTTGCATCTAGTCAGGGTTTTGATGGTACCCCCCCCCCCTCCCCAGAGGACAACCTTTGAAGTGCTTTTGGGACGCTCATCATGTGGGGAACGCTATATGCCATTTTTCTGGTGCAATTACAGCTTTCACATTAAATAGCATAGAAGTCATATTTTAGATATTCATGTTTAACTCACACCCTGCGATGGATTGGTGTCCTGTTCTGCCTTGAGCCCTGTGCATGGTGGGATGGGCTCCACTAGCTCCTCGTGACCCTGCTCAGGATTAAGGTGGTTTAACAAATGGTTATGTTTAATCTCAAAAGAAAACCCTTTAAAACGTTATTGTGCCGGGAGCTGGACTGCTGCTGATGGGCCCAGCCTGTGTGGGCCGGACACTTCATTCCTCACTCTCACTTTGTTTCGGTTTGGTTTAAAAGTCTTTGATAACTACAAGCTCAAAGTACTAAAATGGCATCACTTTCAAGAGCAGCAGATTGCTGCATTTTCAGCCCAGATGAGTTTTTCACCTGATACTTGTGACAATCTTTACTGTACCCTAATAGAGGTGTGATCAAAAAATATAGTGAATAAATACTGTAGAATAAAAGGAAAATACATAAAGTAAATAAAAAAATTATTGCAGTAAGACACATTGCTATTAACCCCCTTCAAAATATGCTACCCCCACCCCCCTCACTTTGAACACACTTATCCCATCGTTCTTGCCACTTTGTGACGCAGTTCTAGAAGTCCTCTTTCGTGAGTGTCTTTAGTTGTGCTGGCTTAGTTTAGCTGCCTCAATGTCCTGCATGTCAATCAAGAGCCAACATCAAGGTTAGGATGAGGATGGTGTTTTTTCACCTTGATGGAACTGTGCGAGCTGAGTTTGTACCCAGGAATGCTAAGGTGAACTCTAAATATTCTAAGGGTTTATGAGAGCATTTAAGAATTGATGTGCGTAGAAAACGAGCTGAGAAAGGGGCAAATGGTTTCATACTCCATGATGAGAATGTTGCATGTCACACATCACTTGTGATACGGCAATTTATGTCAAATAGAAATATTATGGTGTGTCCTCATCCACCTTATTCAATGGATCTGGCACCAGGCAGCTTCTGTCTCTTCCCCCAAGTTAAAATGACCATGAAAGGTAAACGTTTTGAATCGATTCAGGACATCGAGGAACCCACGACAGCGACAGCAATGTGTCTTTTACTGTAATAATTTTTTTAATTTAAACATTCATCCTATTTTTTGATCACAATTCATATATTGTAAGCCACTACTACTTTGTTGTTAAGACTGTGGGAGAAATTTAATGACTGGGTGTCCCGTATAGGCAGTAAACGCAGGCAGGAGAAAGCGTCAGTCATTATTCTTTATCTATTATCTTGCAAGAGGCAATGCAGCATATCTTATTAGCAAGTGTAACAAAGGAAAACAGCATCCTCTGCGCTATATTTATATATTTCATCGATTAGATCACAATTCCAAGAAATTCATTACATAATCAGAAAACAGATTTCTTGCATGCTTTCTTGGTGAAGTCAGTGATATACATGGGGAAAGATTGGACCAGGACACTGCAATCGGGGCGAGTGGAGTTCATCAATGCTGACCGAGTACTGTTGTCAAGACGTTTTTAACTGAACTGAACTAATTCAGAAAGTCCGCATCCTTAAGCGACTGAACAAACAAAATTTAATAAAAGTTAATTTTATGTTTCAAGAAATTCTTATGTGACACAGTAGATTTGTGTTGAGCTTGAAGCTTCCCGTCAGAATCGCCAAAAATGATCAGAAAACAAATATTTGAAAAAACATTGTCATCCAGTGTAACGTCTGCATTGACTTATGAAGACTGGACGTTGACAATAAGAGCTTTGGTGCATTGCCATGTTTGCTCCTCAGTCAGCACTTAATAAACCCCAATGACACAGTGAAGACATCCATCCATCCATCCATTTTCCAACCCGCTGAATCCGAACACAGGGCCATGGGGGTCTGCTGGAGCCAATCCCAGCCAACACAGGGCACAAGGCAGGAACCAATCCCGGGCAGGGTGCCAACCCACCGCAGAAGTGAAGACAGGTTTTGAGAAAAGTTTGTAAAATTATTACACATCAAAAACTGAAGTCTCTCATTCATATAAATGTTCAGACCCTTGTTTTTCTTTTATTTTATTAAAATCAAATAACATTCTTAACAAATAACTCAAATTTTACAAAAAAAAAAAAAAAAAAAAAAAGGTTTGAAATGAAACTCCCACCCCTGAGAAAGAGAGCTGGGCCAGCAGAGTAAAACTTTAAGCTAGTAAAAATAAGTAAATAGATAAATTAATAAATGAATAAAGATAAATGAAGTAAAAGAGGGGCGAGAACCTGCTTCCTCAATTTAAATGCTTATTCTGAAATGTTATTGATTAGATCCTTTTGAAAAAGTGCAAATTGATTTTTTCCATTTTCAAATAGTATATAACATCAGTTACCCACTGACTTAGAATAGGTGAGTTAGGATTCTTCCAATTGAGCAAAATAAGTCTACGTGCTAATAGTGTAGTAAAGGCAATTACAGTTTGTTTGTGATTCTCACCTTTAAGACCATCTGGAAGTACCTTAATTCAGTACTTGGCAGCAATTACAGCTTCATGGTTAAGTCTCTACAAGCTTTGTACACCTGGATTATGGCAGTTTATCCCATTTTTTTCCTGGCCGATCTTCTCAAGCTCTGTTAAATTGGATGGGAAGCATCTGTAAACTGCCATCTTCACATCTTCCCCAGATGTTCTGTGGGGCTTAAGTCTGGGCCAATTAAGAACACTCAGACTTGTCCAAAAGCCACCCCAGAGTTATCTTGGCTGTATGTCAGGCTGAAAGCTGAACCATCACTGCAGTGTGTGGTCACCAGAATTCTGGAGCAGGTTTTCTTCAAGGACCTCTCTGCATTCACCCTCCTCTCAATTCCAACACATCTCCCTGTCCCTGCTCTTGAGAAGCACCACCGTAGCGTGATGCGGCAACCACCATGCTTCACCAAAGGGATTGTATAAAGCAGATGACAAGGAGTACCTGGTCTTTGCCAGTGTATTTGGAGTTCTGCCAACAATTTTTGTTTCATCAGACAAGAGAACCTTTTCCCTCATGCTCCCTGGAGCCCTTTCAACTGTCATATGCCTGATCAATGGAGTGCTGCCTATGTCAGCATAGGACTTCCGAAGCTCTGTTAGAGTATCCATTGGGTTCTTGGTCACCTCCCTGAACAAGGCCCTTCCTGTACAGTTGCTCAGTATAGCCAAGTGGTGCTTAAAATTTTCTTCCATTTCACAATTTTTGGTGCCATCATGCTGCTGGGAACACTCAAAGCTTTACAAATGTTTGTATCCCCTTGTCTGGATCTACACCTCACCACAGTTCTATCATGGAGGTCTACAGCGAGTTCCTCGAACATCATGACTTGGTTTTTATCCTGACATACAATGTGAATTGTGGGACCTTCTGAATACGTGTGTGCCCAGTTATCTTCATTTTTCATTTGCCACAGGTGAACTCCAGCTAAGTTCTAGACCAAGGGTACTCGACTCCAGTCATGGAAGTTCACAGTGGCTCCAAGTTTTTGCTTTAACCATTTTTTTTTCGGAACCCATTTACCCACCTTAATGAAAGGACAAGTGTCTGTGTATTTGTTTGTCCGCCCTGGTTGCTGTGTCTCTTGTTATTCCAAAACCTGACCCATCACTAACATTTTTAGTAATAAAATATAGTGCATTTGTCATTCCAACACATGGTGCATTATGGACATGTTGAGTAACAAAATGCTTTGCATTTGTCATTCCACCAGATGATGCAAATATTTTTAGCAACAAAATGTATTACACTTGTCATTCCAATAGATGGTGAAATCACAAACATTTGCAGTAATAAAAATGCATTGCATTTTTCATTCCAACAGATGGCACATCAGAAACAATAACACCATTTTTAGTAATCCCTTACAAAATAGGAAATAATAGAGATGTATGCATTGCATTTGTGATTGCAACAGGTGGTGTGTTACTAACATTTATCATGTCATCGCTTAATCCAGACTGTGCTGGAGCACAGAGCGCAAAGCAGGAATAAATTCTTGACAGGGCAAATATCTGCAGTAATGCATTATTAATATTACTGTTTGTAATGTGCCATCTGTTGGAATAAAAAATACTTTATTGTATAACTATGTGCATTACAAAATAAATTCGAATAGGTGGTGCACCACAAACATCAACGTGAGGTCTGCATTGATTACTTAGATTTCAATTAACTTTAGACAGAGAGCAAGGCTAGCTCACCACTGAAGCCACAGGGTGTTTTTGTTCTTAGTTTTAGTTAACTCGTTTGTTACGATTCAGAACCCTTGATGGCCCGTTTTAAACAGCTCCATTTGAGCTTTAACTGTCGCCTGTTTTCTTAACCAGCCGTCAGTCAATGATGAGGTGCAAATGACAAAGTAGCCTCCAGGACCAGAGTTGAGTACCCCGGCATAGACACGTCTCGCAGAGAATTAAAGCAAACAGGATGCCCTTGAGCACAAATTAGGAGTGCCACAGCAAAGGCTCTGAACGCTTATATGAATGAGTGATTGTGCTTTTTTGATTTTTAATAAACTTTTCAGAAAACATGTCTTCAGACTTAACAGACTGGTAAGAGTGTAGAAAATGGTCCGAGGGTCAAAGTGCTTATCCTCCTGTATGTTTGTGGTGTCTTGGTGGCTGTTATTATGTTCTTGTTCTATTTCACAAATTTGAGTCTTTTTCTTGGTATAAAGATTCTTATTTTTCTTAGACCATTCTGGAGGTTCATTTCTTGTATGGAAAGGGGGTGGGGGTTTGAAATACAAGTTATCAGGTCTACTAGTAGTGACGAGCACCGTTTAGCTTTGATCTGTGAACTCATCATTTGACCTTTCACGAACAGTTTTTTTTAATCAAGTGGTGATCCTCATTACTATTGGGATTTGTCACAAAATCACAATAATTTACT
This sequence comes from Erpetoichthys calabaricus, assembly GCF_900747795.2. Lineage (NCBI taxonomy): Eukaryota > Metazoa > Chordata > Cladistia > Polypteriformes > Polypteridae > Erpetoichthys > Erpetoichthys calabaricus. Next base: position 46,145,107 of record NC_041411.2, on the reverse strand, counting down.
GAAAATCACTTCTAAGTTACTGTACATCTCTTTGTTTGGTTTGCACTATGTGGTGGAATGTTTAAGGGGTGAAACTATAACAAGAGTTAGCTTAAATTAGATTTAGAAGACCTAAACAAAAAATAGCAGTACAGTCCAATACATGAATGATCATGGACACCGCTACAAGGTGTTCACAGGAGCCTTCGCAACTGAATTCTGCTCTGTGAATGCCTCCTGTGCCAACTGAAGGCTCCTGTATGAATGTACAGCTGGACAATCACAACGCTCTGTGCTAATGAATATGGCAGGTCTTCTTTGCAGCACACACAGCTAACAAAACAAAATAAGATGTGCATAGAGCCTTCTTGTTAGCTTCACTGGAGTACATGTGCTGCTGCTAAAACCAGGGCAGAGCTTCTCTCTTGTGTGCCACCCAGGAGGACCAGACCCACGAGAACTGCCTGAATTTGAGACAGGAATTCAACGGGGTGCTGGAGACGTTCATTAGGGTATTTGGCTCTTGCCGACTCTAAAACAGTGTTTTCAAAGTGCCAATCCACCATAGAATATATTTGCCAGTCTGCATAAAAAAAATTTTTCTAAATTGTCAGGTCAGGTTTGTTAGCGAATGTAAATATTTTCCAGATTTCATTTCAGATAAATTACAGTAAATAACCTTATCATATTTTCCACTTTTCTGAATCTTCTACTAGTCCACAAAAAGTTGACAACTGCTGTTCCACAGGATTGCACAGTTCCTTCAGTCTTATCAGCCACAAACCTTCCTTAAGACCTCACCCTGAAGCCGTGCTGTTAATTACACGATCATCACCAGTACGTACCGTTGACAATAGACAGGACAGAGCCTTGTATTTGTGCTTTTTTTACTTCAAAATCTGACCCACCTATCTGCACGTGGCAGCAGAGATCAAGAGTTGTCAGAGCTGTTGGCATTTTTGTCATCTTCAATGGCCTTGTTGTGGTGATCATGAGGTCAATGCATCATCATCTTCTGGTTCTTAACTGATAAGAATGGTGTTTGGCGTAGTCTGCTGCTACTGCTGTAGCCATTTCAACTTCACGGCCCGAGCGATGTCCTTTGCACGCCGCTCCTGTAAAGGGTTGGTCCTTGAACACGCATGACCAATTCTCCCCTGGCCTCTCTAATTAACAAATTGCTTTTACTTACAGAACTGCTGCTCACTGAATGTGCTTTCTTTATCACACAATTCTCTTTTAATTCTTCAGACTGTTGTATAAAAAATGTTCTTTACACAAATCTGGCCCTTTATAAACAGATGATTAACTGCGGAGTTGTGAATAAGTGAATTTGATAACGGAAAGAGGAAAATCGGGATTAGCAGTGGCATTTTCAAATGGCAGTTAACTGAAGGAAAAATAAAAAGTTGTTACAAATGAGCATATTTAACTTCAAGGAAAACAAAGACAGGAAAAGTATTTTAGTGTCAATTTCGGTTTCTTTTAATTGCAGTTTCGGTTCTCACAAGTTCATAATTAGGCACCAGAAGCAGCACTTCCATGAAAAAAAAAAACACATGACATGAGGCAGAGGAGTTTGAGTTGTTATAAAAAGGCACAGTACACCATACAAGCAGGACTGGAGAGTTTTATAGTAATAAAAGGCACTATAAATATCATGACACATGTACCAGTACTACGGTGGCGCTGGAAAGTACAGTGGAAAATGAGTCTAAGTCATATCCAAACTGGCATTTGGTCTCAAAGAAAATGCACATTAGCAGAGTTCTGCGTAACACTTTATAAAGGTTATATGTTTGCAAACAGAAGATAAATAAAACATTTTAAATTGGCTATAATATACAAAACACATGCATTTATAGAAGCACATTTATTATACAGATACTGCTCAGAAGTGCAGAAATTAAAAATTACAGCCAAAGGCAAGTCAGTTAGTCATCTGTGACACTGACAACCGAGGACATAGAAATAAACACCTCCGTGCTTTTTTAGATTCCTGCATGCACACTGCAGGCATACAAATAAGGAGTGCCATCATCGTAGAGAAGCTGCGGATCAGAAGCTGCCCAGAACGAAGCTAAATGTCTGCACCCATTTCTGCACACTGCCTATCGGAAATGTGATTGGCTAGGGACTCAATGATGTCAAGCAGCAGCAGCTGGCTGAGGGATCTCAGGTTAGGCAACTTGGACACCTTAAGGAGGTAAAAATTAAAAAAAAAAAACATGTATATATAAAAATAAAAAAAAACAACAACAACTAAAAAGCAACTTAAGCTGAAAGGTTAAATATTAATATTGTAGGAGGTAATGGCTGGGAGCAGTTGTAGCACTAGCTAGCACTTTAACCCTATCAGGCTATGTTATACTACTGTTCACTACTGCTGTCGACCTCGACACTTTTGCACTAATATAATGACACTTGACACATAACAAGAAGAATCAAGTTGAAAATGGGTCTGTAAGGCAACACTGAAAAAGCAAAAAAACTAATCAATGTGAGCAGCTGTCTTCAATGCTGTGTAATGGAGTGAAGAGTCACCCAGTTCTTGATCTCTAGCAATCACTGACTGATGCACAAATCAATATTGAGACCTACAGAAACGAACATTAAAATACACCCGTATATTAAAGGAATACTCCACTCAAAATTTAGATTTTTTTTTATATGTTAAATACCCTGGTAGCTTCTAGGGACATCCAGGAATTAAGAACATGGAGAACAACGATAAAGTTTATAATAGAATGGCCAACTAAGGTGACCAACACTTAAAACAAAAAAGTCTCACACACGATCCTCATGTTATGTTATCCAGCTGTACGCTCACTACGGGCCAAACATGCATTTTTTTTTTTTTGCCAAAATATTGTTAAATAGAACAGAGAGGTGCACATGCAGGAATCGCACTAACACAAACTTGAGTTCTGGAATTGGAGACCCATCTTCTCCCCCCACTTCATGCACTGGTCAAGTGTCTGGTCTTCAATTCAAAGGCACGATCCTGTGTGGACACATTTGCTGCTCACGTACTGCTCCGATTTTTCCAGAAGTATTTACTCAACAATGTTTTGGCACAATAACTAATGAGTAACACATGATTTATTTTTCTGGTTTTTGAGGTTGTTTGCTGTTGTCCAATGTTGGTCCCCATAGATGCCTACTCCAACATAAACTTTGTTGTCTATGTTCTCAATGAAAACATGAGATTATTATTATTTTTTTTTCTCTCTCAGCACTAAAAAGCACATGGGGTAAGTAACATTAAAAAAAAGGTTTTTGGCTGGAGTATTCTTTTATTATTATTTTTAATATAATTAATTATTTGTCTGACACCTATATTTGAGATACAATTGGTGACATTTCTTGTATTGTTTTTTGCTACTGGAGCACAGGCAGGTGGAGTGACTCGCTGAGGGTCACACTGCATCAGTAGCAGGATCTGCAGCCTCAGCCTCAGGGTTTGAAGTCCAAAGGCTTAGCTACAACACCACACTGCCGTGACATGTATTCTGCGGCTACCAGCATACACTTGTGATTATTCAAGCAATTTCTCTATCCTTAGTCTAGAAACAGGAGGTGCTCCAGATACAGAAGCATCTTATTGTACACTTGACCATCATACTAAACACACCATGAGTGTGGAAGGCTTCTTTTGTTTCACTACGCACTGTAAAATCAGGGCCTAATGGTAAAGTACTGTATGACGGAGATTCCACTGAAGCCTGCATACTGTATTTATGAGGCCCGACTGAAAAGTAATGAGACTGTTCTGGTTTCTGTTTTATGGAGGGTAGATATGGGAACACTGTGCAGGTGTTAGAGAGTGGCATACTGTACACCCTCCATCTACGTCAACAAGGGGTAAGAGGCCATTATGTTGAAAGAGTGGATCCTGGATTTGCATCCATTTGTATAGGGAAAGCTGGAGTTGTTTCTGAATGATGGTAAGTGATCAAGAATACAGAATGTGCCTACAGGGTGGAGGGCATGTTACCTCTGTATGTGATCTGGAATGTGACTGCTTAAATATGAACACAGCCATTAGAAATGGTGTGCACACTTATGTATCCACAAGAACAATTTTTTTCTAAAAAAAACATACTGATTTTGTGTTTCATTTAAATAGAAACATGTTTACAGTATCATATTACAGTAAGAAAAGTCTACTCTGATTTGTCTTGATTTCAGCCTGCACAGCAACAAAAGCAGACACTTCAATAATGGTGAGTAGGCTCTTTCTATGCAAACTGAATGTGCCAGCCAGGCAGTGAAACTGGGCCTAGTGTGGGGCTGTGTGCGGGCCTGGCTCAAAACAATGCCATTTTTATATTTGCCACTTCTGCAGTTCTTGCATTTGCTGGATAGGAAGGAGTTCTTACACAAGTAAAACAAGAACACAGCTCATCTAGAAATCATTCTAAAGTAGAACAGATGGGTATCTGTACTCACACAAGGCCTGCCTTTTGTATGCGGAAAGTTATGCTGCGTCACTAAGGTTGCCATACTCTTTATGATAAGCAAGACTGAAATTACTGGGCTTTTAATGTTGCTGAGAAATATATAAAACAGGAAAGGGTCAGTCACACTACACACGGTCACATAACATTCTCAATCCTGATTAAACGATAAGCTTGGTATTTTTCATGTTTCTTCACAATCATGATGTATATGATCTGCCACATGAAAAAAAAGTTCTAAAGTGAATGAACCCTTTTTGTTTTTTCAATATTTTTTTTTAAAAATGCCTCACCAGTTCTTGAGTTTTAAAATGGAGGAAGTGGAATCAGGGTCCAAACCTGAATACAAAAGCCTTAAAACTCACCATCTACATCCAGCTTTTGGCCAGCAAAGGTTCCGAATTAAGAAAGCAGGTCTTTCACTTTTCCACGGCATGCTTGTGACAACAAAAGTAAACTGGAAGTAATACTTCTTTCACCACAGATTCTTGATACTATTTTTGAGGTAATGATACACTTCCTGTCTGCCAGTCTGCTTGCAGCAGCTGTCATGGGTGAAATTTTAATATTTACTCTGGATACCCCCCCCAAATTCACCACATTTCATGCCTCAGACAGCATGTTATTCTACTTTTATCTCTTCAATGATTGTATTCTGCCATGGCTTTAACAAATGATGCTCTGTACAAAAGTGTGCAGAGTGTTAGATATACTGGCAGTGTGTCCTGAAATCATCCGATTTGATTACGCCTCTGCCCTTTATGTACATATCTTATTTTTTTCTTATGCCATATGAGTGTACTCAAATCATACTTTTTTATGGACACATGTACAGTACTGGAACACGGTGGATTGACAACAGACGTGTACTCACACCATACCATTTGTTTTATAAATAGCACAAGCTTTTTGCCTATTACATTCTGTGTTGTTATTTTACATAGCCTACAATGCCAGATTCACATCGAGTGGCAGTGGGGTGCATGTTGGTGAAGTGTGCACATTAACAGTTTTGTTGTTCTTTGAACACATAATAATACATCTAAACTGAACTGATTACACTACAAAGCCTTAGATTTTTGAAAAAGGCAAGTCTACTAAGTAAAATGGATTGTAGTTCCCAGCAGCGCCTGGAGCACTGTGCTATTATTGGGCAGCTTCCGCTGTTGCTGTTGGGGCTACTGGGAGAAAGAAGATGAGGCGCTGAATGTAAAAGGAAGCCATAAGAAACCAGATGGATGGTGATCATCTTTTTTGTTGCCATCACTTTCAATGCTGCAGGTAACCATCTGGATTACAATTGTGCTCAGCCTGGGGATTCCAGCTTTCACTGTATTGGTGTTCTTGTCCCATTGTCTGGTTGTTTGTTTGGTTTTATCTAAGTTGGAAACCATCTTCATCTAATATTATATTTATATAGCAGCTTTCTCATGCTCAAGGCTCTTCCATTGGCAGAGTATACTCCAGGCTTCTAAAAAATCTTCACTGAACAACAGCATCACAGCAGAACAAAACTTTATGTTCTACTAGCCATCTCCCGCGGCTTCGCCTGCATAGTAGTGAAACAGGACAGTGAGGAGGGCCCTGCCCCACCCAGCTCTCTACTCCTGACGTCACTCTTCCCCCTCCCCTCGGCCCACAGCCTCTGTCTTGGATTACCGTGAATATATCGCTTCTGCAAGCAAACTATGATTCTTAGCGCAATGAGAGAAGTCACAAAATGAAAAGGAATGTTCATGCAAACTATAGAAAAAAAAAAGATCTAAATCCATTAAGTAGTTCTCTCGTTCGCTAACTAAGCACAGTTAAGGTTACGCCCCGAGGCAGACGCGTGAGTGAGGAGGGCCCCACAGCCTGATGAGTCTCTCTCGGATCAACGCCAATAAATCGGTACCGCAAGCGAACTATGGTACTTAGTGCGATGAGAAAGTCGCAAAATCAAAAGGAATGTTCAAACAAATTACAGAAAAAAAAAAAAACAGATCTAAATCCATTAAGTAGTTTTCTCGTGAAAAGCGGACAGACATACAAACGGGTCTAAAAAACTATAAGAAATATTAGGCATGGACCACAAAATTTTTAAAACTGTTCCTTAGCGAGCACCTATAGGCCAAGGGTAACCCACATTCCAAATTTCAAGTCCTCAAGGTTTGGGAGATTTTGTGATGAGTGAGTTAGTGGTACTTGGCTTTTATAGATAGATATATTATATTATATTATATTATATTATATTATATATATATATATATATATATATATATATATATATATATATATATATATATATATAAGAGAGAGAGAGAGAGATTAAGGGGATATTTACCAGGGATTTCATTTAATTTACCACCCTTATCTATGAACACTGGACAGTGTTGCGAGTGTTTACCTTTTATCGTATTGTGCCTAGTGTTTTGTCTTTTTTTTTTTTTTTTGTAGCTGTGGTGTACTCCTGTGTTGAAACAGATTGAAATGCCACAAAAAAGTATCAAATTTTATAATACATTTGGAGGCTATTGTAATAAAATAGCTAAGGTAAAAGAAATTAGCAAATTTCCCAGTTTCTTTTTCGCTAGACATTTAATTAAGCCCATAATATGATGAGGCAGTTGTGATTAAAACAATTTTAACTTTTAATTATTTGTATCACATGTAGTATATTGTGAATTTCCCATTGGGATTAATAAAGTATCTATCTATCTATCTATCTATCTATCTATCTATCTATCTATCTATCTATCTATCTATCTATCTATCTATCTATCTATCTATCTATCTATCTATCTATCTATCTATCTATCTATCAGACTGGGTGATTAAGTGTGCCATTTTCTTCAGTTATCGTCTACAGAACGGAGACAGCAGTTCACGTCGGGGCAGCAACCTTCAATAACGTCACTACCAGCATTTGGAGATGACTTTTTGAAGTGAAACCAAACCCCTGGGGTTAAAAGGTTATTGCGGAGGTAGACGATCAGCAGGGCAGAGCTGGTCTCCATTTATAACAGTTGAATCCCACTTTTTTCTATCCTAAAACAAAATTGATCCATAGTTTTGTAAATACAGTAGGTGTGCAATCTTAAGACATGGATCATTAATGCTCAATAGCAATCTTGCCTTGAAAAAGGGACATATTTGGTAAGTTTTAAGGCTTTTGTTATTACATTTGGGCCCCTGCCTTATGACTTCCATTTTAAAAAGCAAGAACAGGCTAAGTATTTTTTAAAATTTATATTAAAAAAAAAAAGGCCCCGTTTAGAAAACAATTTCAAAATAATATGCGCCATGATTGTGAACAAATAACTTTGACTTGTCATACACCGAATTGATCTTGTAATCTAATTAAGAATCATGAAGGAAAGTCATATGTTACATTAATGCATATTTAACACCTTCTGCAATGTTTAACTGACACAATCATAATACTCAACATCAAAAATAAAACAAATCCTTCATCGTAACACTGACCTAGTGAGACTTATTAACATTCCAAGATGTATCACTTGAGCTCATTATCTGTCTGTAAACATATTTTAAAGTTCTCAAAAAATGAAGCTGCTCTTCAAACATCAATCCCTGGACAGCTTCCACTCAAACATACCGGGAACATGAAAAATGGGATTTTACTCAAGAGAAATACATGAGGGTGAAACAAATTTATATACCATTTTTCCTTAAGTCCATCTTGAGTTTTTGTAGGGTGTTTTGTACTCAGAATTTAACTGAAGGCCCTACTCCTTTTCAGCATATAAAAGTAATACTATGATGTCATTTGAGTTGGACCACAGAATGGAATGGTGGGACAGCAGATACCCAGAGTGCCAGAAAAGAGGCAACCCACCTTGATAAATTGATGTACAATGATATGGAGGCAGTGTTTTTTCATATCCAAGGCCTGTGTCTTATCTGCAGCTTCCAGGATCTGAAAAACACAAAATCACTTACAGCGTAAAATGTGCCAGACATACTTTTTTTGGCTCCATTTCATTATGTTACTTATTCAAATATATTTTGTTGAACATAAAATACACAAACTGCCCTTTAGTGCTTCTTTTTCTTTCTAATTTAACAATATGGTTCATTACTTCATGGCAGTGAACTGTCATGGAGTTGGAGACTTCACAGTCCAACCTGGTGGCTAAGCAGATCACTGATATTTACAAACTGTGAATCCTTTTTAATCAGAGTACAGTCATCTACCGTGATCTTCTCATCTTACCAATTCTTTCAATTACAGTGGCATGGCCTGTTTTCTACCATTCAAATGCAAGGTTTTGAGTTTTAGTGTGTATATTCCAATATGTTCTTGCCATCTTTCTAAATAGAACGCCTGCAAATTGCCAGCAACTGATTTAATACTTTAGACAAAATATGCAATGAATGTACCGTATTTACCCGTGTACCACGCGCACATTTTTTCCTGAAAATCAGCATTAGAAAATCAGGTGCGTGTCATACACGAGGAAATTTTTTTCTGTAATGTTTACTTATTCTGCTTGGGCTCTCTCGCTCGTTTGTTCGCGCTCTCGCTCTCTCTCGCTCGTTCGTTCGCGCTCTCTCTCTCATTTGCTCACGCGCACTCACTCTCTTCCTCGCTCGCTCTTTCGTCATGCAACAAAAACAGAAGGGCATTTCGCGGAAAACATGCCCTAAACTCTTCCTATACAATCACAATGCGCGTTGTACACAGGGCAGATTTTTTTTGTGATTTTCTTTGTAAAAACTAGGGTCTTACACTAGTAAATACGGTACAAGAGCCTTTGTGAAAACTCATAAAGATATTTACATTTATAGTCAGCCGTGCTGTTCCAAGTTGTGATTCTTTTAAATATATACTTTCATTTATATTCTAGTCCCGTGTTCTGGTCTCTGGCTGCGAGTTGCTATTGTTTATATTGGCAGTAGGTTTTGGTGATCCCATAGATCCCTCTTCCACTCTAACATCTGTACAAATTTTTAGTTTATCTCACTAATGTAGATACAGTACATGAATGTAAAGATTTTTTACATTTAGTTATTCAAACTTTCTTATTCCCTCCTTAAACTGGGAAAGCACCGCCGTAAGTATAATTTATTGATGTTCTATACTTAATACATTTGTTCATAAACTGGTAACTTATAAAAATAAACAAATCCACTAAACAATAACTGACATACTAGTAAAAACACCTCTACCTGCAACACATTTTCAACTGTGACATTCATCTCCAAGTTTTGTTTGCAGTAGGCCTGAAGTCTGTTATTTGAGAATCCATAGTAATAAGGTGCAGCAAATAAATACCTATATGTTATAGTTAAAGACAATAACTGTACTCATAGTGGTGATCAGCTGTATCCAGAAAATAAATAAAGTAGGTATTCATTTTTATCAGTCAAGAAGTGTAACAGTCACATGTAGAAAATCACAGTTTGAAAAGTTCACACAAAAAATGATGAAGCATAGCAACTGCAGTAGGAGCTGGATAAAGGTTCCAACCATTAGTGGAGATAAAGTTTTCAATTATCAGGAGTTTTCTTTCAAATTTTAAAAATGTTTTGCAGTTGGGCAAAGCTGCATTCATAGTGGTTCACTTCATCAAAACGACAAGGCTCATGCTTAGTGACCATTAACTAAAGCGTCTTTAACACACTGTTCCTTTAATCTTTAATTCTCAATTCTGCACCAACTTTTATTTTTACTAGTGTTAAAAGAGGGGCAATTGCATTGCTGGGATATTTTCTGACTTTCCTCATGGGTCACAATTATGTGCTCTGATTTCCAGAATTGATGTTACTTAACTGGACTGTTCAGTTTCAGATGGTCAGACTCTGGCTTTATTGCCAGGGCACTCTTTTCACATGATATAATCTAAACTGGAAACATTCCGGTGATTAAAAAACAGTGCAACAGAGTTCTTGCTGGACAAAGTGCTTTTTAAATTTAGAATATTTTTCTGGAATGCATCGTTAACTGTATACCTACCCTAAAACACTTACATGCAATTCTTGCTGCATAATAGGGCAGTTTACATTTGCCACTCAGTATGTGAATGGGCAGTACAGGCAGGCAGAAGCACCCAGAGAAAGAAACGTACACAGCGCTGAGCTGAGCTGGAGTCCAGACATGCACTGCAATGCTACACATTTCAGTCTTTCTTTAAATGGTTAACTAAAACACAAGGAATTGCCTTCAACCCCCAGAATCATATGTTCTCTTAAAAATGTTTCCCCACATGTGTATATTTAAGTGAATATTAAGAGAATAAGTGAATATTAATTAATGAATAAGTGAATATTATTATTATATATACTTTGTGTATATTTAAGAATAAATTATTTGTAGAACAACTGCAATCTGTTTTACTTCCCAGCTAAAAATTAGAAAATTTACATAAAAGGATACAAGGAATCCTCAGGAGGCATATTAACATCTCCATAGTAGATGTACCGCAGCATGGACTCAAAGGCCTGCTTGCTTGGGACCATCTCACCAATGGAAATATTTACCTGACCATCTTCAGGCATGAATGACCGGAACATTGCTTCAAAGTAGCTGAAGAAAAAGCAAGGTAATGACAGCCAAGTTACTCAAACATTGTCCTCATTAAAACATTTTTCTTATACTAAAATTTGATGAGAACAGCACAGTTATTGGGGACAGACAATTCTTCAAGTATACATTTAAGCACTTCAAGTTTTGTTTGCTCTGACTGCCAGCTTGCATGCAAGAATACAGGTTCTGCTACTTAGAAAACCTGGAACAGATTACTATAGAGCAAAGAAATAATAGCGATAATGACACAGAATTTTTTTCTTCATTTTACATGCCTAGCACAGTGTTGAGCCTGAAAGCCACTAAACTGAAAGTTACTTTCTTGATAAAAAAAAAAATAATAATAATAAATACACTATACAACAACGTGAAATTTGGCATCAATTCCAAATGAAGACAATTATTATTTTTTTCTTCAGTCAATTTGAAAATGTAAATCTCACAAGCAAAGGCAGAGAAACATCAATTGTAGCATTGCACCCTTTCAGCAAAAGAGCTGCCATTAGATAAGTTTGAATTTATGTATAAACAAAATAATACCACAGCATATATAAGATGCATATTTTTATGAAAAAGACTAAAGGAGTATGGACAGCCAATTGTCTACCCATTTAGGTACCATGCGAGGCCACATTGTGCAAAAAACAATAACTGATAAGCTGAAACCACCAAACAATACAAAACTAAGTATTTTGATTTTCAGTAAGCGTCCTATAAATAAAAGAGTGTGCGAATTATACATATATACAGTGGAACCTCGAGATACGATCACCTCTGTATACGAGAAATTCAAAATACGAGGAAAGTATGAGCGAAAAATTCAGATCTAAATGCGAGCATTGGCTCGTGTAACGAGCCACGAGCCAGGCTGTGGGTATAGCTCGCAGCTTAGCGAGGGGGCGTGGTAGCAGTTGCGAGCCGCGATCTGCGGTGTCTGCGTTTCTCACTTAAGTGCACAGGTGGGAAACTGCCCACATCCATGATTGTTCCTGTGGCTGATGGGCTGCAGCTGCCATGTCCTCCCCGCATATATAGAGATCGCGAGCCGGTTAAGGGGGAGAAGAAGTAAAAGAAAAGAGAGGAGAGAGAGCGCAGGCAGGCAGGAAGTTGGTGCGGGAGAGCGAGCGAGCGAGTGCAGGCTCGCGTGTAGCTGAACAGGCGAGCCAAACAGCTGAAGCAGGACGGTGTAGAGAAGGTCAGCTGCATTAAGAGTGTCTCGCCTGTTGCAGAGCCCGCAGGTGAGAAGCTAACAGAGAAGAAGCACCGGGGATTGTCATCTGTTTTTTAAAGACTGCATCCTTTTGACGTTTTAACCTCGTGTTAAAGGATTGTTATTCTTGTGTATTTTAAACCTCCACTTCACAACTGTTTTAAGGATTATTTATTTAAAGATTTATTGAATGCTCTACTGCACTTTGGACACCTGTTTTGATTCTTTTAATAATCAGTTATATTATTTACCAGTGTTATTTATTAAAGGTAGACTACAGTATATATAATTTATCAGTGTTATTTGTTAGGAAAATTGATTTTTATGTTAATATATTTGGGGTGCGGAACGGATTAACTGGATTTCCATTATTTTCAATGGGGAAGTTTGTTCTAGATACGAGAAATTTGCTATACAAGCTCAGTGTTGGAACGAATTAAACTCGTATCTAGAGGTTCCACTGTGTATATATGTCTTATAAATAAAAGAGTGTGCGTATTATACATATACACATATATACATATACATATATACATTATATATATATACATATATATATATATATATATATATATATATATATATATATATATATATATATATATATATATACACACACATACATACATGTATATATATAAGAGAGAATGTTTCAGTAAGATATTATATTGATACTAGTCATTTAGCCTGTTACAATAACGGGCGCTAGAACAGTAGTGCATAAACATTAGTAGGAACAGTCTATATTAACCCTTTAACCGCCAACTCCTTAAATATTCCCCATGCCAGGCGAAATCTGAACAATTTTCGTTTTTTTACTTTTTTACATTTTTTTTACATTTTTTACATTTATTCAAGCAGTATTGACCACTAAATGTTGTGCAAGTTCTAGAAATGGGCAAACACATAATAAAACACAAAATGTACCTTTTCTCAGGCTTCTGGATTTATTGTCTACTACAAAATGGAACAGTCAAAAGTAATTCAAAAGTCAAAAGTAGTTCAGTCAATCATAGTTTCATTCCCAGTATTTGAGTTTGCTGTGCCACAGGCCAAAGCAGGGAACTGCACAAAGTCCTGGATTGCTGGGACACTTTGAGCAGAAGGTCTTGACGTCTCTACGCTGACCCTTCTTTGAACAGACACGACAGTGTTTTTCTGAAAGTCCAAAGTCCTTACATTCATCTGGCAACACTGCTGAAATACTGCTCATAGGATCCTCTTTGCCAGTGTATACACGAAATCTATAAATGTAACCTGAATTCTCAGCCAAGCAAAACATCTTGATACCAAACCGTGCCCTTTTCAATGGTAGATACTGTCGAAACTGTAAGCGGCCCTTCCACAACAATAAACTTTCATCAACTGTAACTGACGGTCCTGGCATGTAGGGCAACTGAAATGCTTCAAATAAATGATCAATCAAAGGACGTAGCTTGAACAAGCGGTCACGGTTTGGATCTTTCTTATCTGGCTCATTTCTGTTGTCATTCAAATGAAAGAATTTCAGCAGCAAAGAGAATCGGTTACGTGTCATGACAGCTGCAAAAATAGGTGTTGCATACATAGGATCTGTAGACCAGTACATCTCAATATCTGGTTTTCTGATTATTCCCATCAACATCAAAATCCCAATGAATTTTTTCATTTCGTTTTCATCAGTGTCAAACCAAGCACGAACAAGGGAATGTGGAGGTAAATTGGGATTTTTCTCAATAAACTGTGCTGCATACAGATTTGTCTGATGAGCAAAATGTCTGATCAAATCAGGTGACACAAACAGCTCATAAAACTGCTCAGCAGTGCAATTGTTTACATCAACAATAAAGCCACACGTTGCCTCAAACGGATGCAGAAAAGGTAGTTCACCTCGGGCAGCAGTCCAGATGAGATGCTGGGGATACACCCACTCATCGCCGTCATCCGATGCGTCTTCATTCACAGTATCATGCAGCGCACGTTGCTGCTCATCATTGTCGCTAAAATCTTCTTCAGAACTGTTACAATCATGATCAGAACTGTCCAAAATCGCCTGCAAAGCCTCACTTGAAGTCAGTTTACGTTTCGCCATATTCACAGCTGTTACATGCGAATCACGTCACATGACCGGCCAAAACAACCACAGACTTGTCGAAATACAACGTAGTAATAATACCCACGCCAAACTGACAGTTATACTACTTGCCAGGCATTCATATAACCACAGGCAAATGTGCCGGATAATTCCGGCAGTATGGCGTTAGCAATAAAACAACGGTGCCGGATATATCCGGCAGAGGGCGGTTAAGGGGTTAAATGGCAAGGGACTTTGACCTCATTCTTTTTGTTGGTCGTATTTTTCTTTCTTTCAGCCTTTCTTTTGTTGATGTTTACTTGCTGAGCTGACCGTTCTTCGTGGGCTGCCGCCGTGTATTGTGTGTCTTTAATTTTCTGTGACAGTAATACTGTCTTGTACAGCTCTATTCAATAAGGGCGCGCACAAAAAGGTGAGCTTCAAAAGGGCGACCTCAATTGAGCGCGGCGAATAAAGGTGTTCGTAGATAATTTAGTTTAAATGGCTCTGGAATATGTGAAGAGCAACAGGTGCAGATCTTTATTTACGCGCGCCTTTATTCGCTGCGCCCAATTGAGGTCACCCTTTGAGGCTCGCCTTTTTGTGCGCGCCCTTATTGAAGGATACTGTCTTGTATGTCCGTAATATACCTTTAATTTTCTCTGGCGGTAATACAGGCGTGTGCGTCGGTAATATACTATACTATATACTGTATATTCTGCCGTTCTTTATTTATTCTGTAAGTGCCTTGAGCATGGGAAAGGCGCTATATAAATAAAATGTATTATTATTATTATTATTAATATGCCTTTAATCTCCTCTGACAGTAATACTGGCTTGTATGTGGCTGTAATATGCGTCACTGTATTGTATACCTTTAATTTCCTCTCGCAGTAATACTGGTTTGTATTTCCGTAAAACGCCTCTAACTTTCTCTGACAGTAATATCGCGAGTCGCACCGTGCCCCGCGCATGCACACTTCATCAGAAGACACCCACACACGGACACCTGGACGCACATAGGGATTTTATATATATATATATATATATATATATATAGATAAAAGGTGCTTTACTGCCGGCCTACATGGTGGACTAAATCAGAGATTTAAAAAACACAATGAAAATCTTCCTGTTCACTTTCCAACTTTGAACAATCTGTTTTATACCTATGTATAATGTGCTCCTGTGTTTATTTTTTGTAATTTCCATAAAAAATGACTAATTTCCAAAATGAAGGACACAGAACATAAAGAATTTTGACAATTGCGAGGAGACCATTCAGTAAATCAAGCTCATTTGCTTGGCTGAGAGCTAAGCTGTCTCAATATCGCATCCAAATACTTCATAAAGCTTGAAACAGTTTCTGCTTCCACCATATGGGTCGGTAGTTTGCTCCATATTCACATAACTCGTTGTGTAAGAAAATGCTTCCTGGCTTCAGTTCTACATGAGCTTCTCCTTAATTACCACTGATGTCCTTGAGTATACGATTCACTATTAAGTTGAAAGAATTCTGCTCAATGTACTTTATCAAGGCCTTTGAGGATTTTGAAGACCTCGATTAGGTCCCCACAAAGTCTCCTCTGTTTGACAATAGCCAGGTTTGAGTCTCTGAATCTTTCAGAATGAGATATGCCCTTTAAGTTCTGCAATAATCTTGGTTGCTCTCACTGCACTGCTTCATGTGCTGGCATGTCTTTATGATCCATTTGTTTTTACAGCAGCAAAACACAGAAGAATGAGAAGTAAATTAGCTTGACTTTGCACTTAGTATGCTGTTTTTTTGTTAAATCACATACTATAGACAATAATACAAATACATGGTGTGCCAATGATTTAGGAGTTTTAGCACAATTTGGAAATGTTAAAATACAAAATTAGATAACTTCTGACGGAAAAGAAGAAATATGTGATTCTTATTATACTTTCTGCTCAGACACTTAACTTACCTTGAGCGAGCAGCCAAAATTGCTTTATGTGCAGGCCGGGGATGACCATCCAAAAGAAGAGTGATGTCAAAAAATTCTAATCCAGCTCCTTCCAGGTAGGCTTTCATATCTTGCACCAGGGATGTTCCTTTATGATGATAAATTACAAATATTATCATAATTCAAAAAAATGAAGTGTCAGCATTGAAGGGTTAAAGATATAATAGCAGTTCCAGAGAAGACAACTAGACACTTATACCTATGTCCACTGGTTGGTCACAATACACTCTGGAAGGTGGCTGCTGTTTCCGTCGAACAATCTCCACAATCAAAGGGGTTGACAAATGCTCAAACTCTTTGGTCATTATAACTTGGTTGAAGTGCGACTCTTTCACTACAAAATTTAGACAGTGCTCCTAAAGCAAAAAAGTATATTAATTAGTGTTTTGTACACCTTCAAAATTGATAAAATTTAAAAACCTTTTTGCTTGACATGGAATAAATGACAGTTTAATGCACATCATTCTAAGGCATTTCAAAATCAGAGAAACTATGACTAATTCATCTTTGTTCTCTAAAGAGTTGAATTTACAGGCCCAATACCTTATAAAAGTCTGCTTCTAAATTAAATCAGATTTGTTTCTGTATTATTTTATATGTCAAGCTAAAGTTTCTTGTAAAATGTGATTGTTTTATTGTTACTGTCTCTCAAAATTCAGTGTTACTTTCATATATTTTCAGTTGATTCTATCAAATTATCTTTGACAACCACCTGGACACAGTTAACAGTATCAAATGTTATATATAAGAATACCCAGAACTTTCTATCATTTTGTTACAGGAAGCACCTTCACTGTCATTCTGGAGGACATGCTAGAATTCAGATGGCAAAGTGACTAAACTACAACTTACAAATAGGCTTTGGAATGGAGGCATCTAATGTTTATTTTTACACTTCCCAGGATAAAACGGGTTAGCTCAATTCACTTATTCTAGTATTCTGCATTTGGCACATTTGATGACATACCCTGGTAAGAATTCACTAGTTCTACTATTGCCATAACTGAATACAGTAATCCCTCGCTACTTCGCGGTTCACTTTTCGCGGATTCACGACTTCGCGGATTTTATATGTAAGCATATCTAAATATATAACGCGGATTTTTCACTGCTTCGCGGGTTTCTGCGGACAATGGGTCTTTTTACTTGCTTCCTCAGTTGGTTTGCCCAGTTGATTTCATACAAGAGATGCTATTGGCGGATGGCTGAGAAGCTACCCAATCAGAGCACGCAGTTAAGTTCCTGTGTGCTGCTGATTGGCTCAGCGACGGAGTGTTGCATTAACCAGGAAGTCTCATCTCACTCATGCAGCATTAACTCATGCAGAAGATGCAAATGATTGCAGAAAAGGTAAAAGTTTTGGATATGCTGAAGGAAGGGAACAGCTACACCGCTGGAGGACACCATTACAGCATAAATGAGTCCACGATTCTTTTTATTTAAAAAGGAGGAAAAGCATATAAGATCTACGGCCGCAGTGTCCTTTAGGCAGGGCGCAAAACGAGTTGCAAGTGGACGGGATATGGCAGTAGTCTGGATGGAATCTGCTTTAGGAATCTTTGCAACAAGGTCGACGACGTCATGACTGCCTACAAGCTGCTACGTGTACTTCGCTATACAGTAAGTGTAAACTTATCTACCGATTTCATATTGCTTAGCAGTCGTCCCTGTTATTAATAGAGTAAATGGTGGGTTGTAAACAATACAGGGAGGGTTTAAAAACGTCCAAATATACGTTAAATAATTAAATAAATATGGTGTCCCTACTTCGCGGAAATTCAGTTATCGCGGTCGGCCTTGGAACCTATCTCCCGCGATAAGTGAGGGATTACTATAAAATAAATCCAATAACAGCTCTCCAATGGCATAAAGGATGCTCCATAAAAAAACCTATGGTACTTCCTTAACTGTAACTCTTGTACATGCTGGAGAGACTAAAATGGCCTTCCATGTGAATTACACTTGAGTCTACACAATACTATTCAGAATGTATTTTTTCTAAGCTGTGACAGATTTTCCTGCTGACCACTTGCATGTATTTTCTGCCTTCAGATATACACATTTTAGCCGTTAAAAACATAATGCTAGCAGTAAGTCCACCTAAAGAGTTACATAAGCAATATTAAATGGTTTACCCTTGTAGTAGTATGGTTATGTACCGTGTTAGCCATTTACAAATGCAATTAAAAGTAAGGCAGGATGACACCTTTTAGCTTTCGAGGCACTGAAGGCACCTACATGGTGTACCTTTGGAAGTTTATAGAAGCAAGTTTACCATTTATATTGCTTTTAGTTCTTAGAGGGACACAAGAGTATCTTTAGCTGAACTAACACAAAGAACACCCAATATAAAATGAACAGGTAGGATGAGGCTACCAATGGTCTCTTTTATTCTTAGCAAAAAGCAAGCACAGGAAAGAAATATTAAAGGAGTGTTAAAACAATAATAAAGTCTTATTTAAAGTTATATGCAGTATAGTTTAAAAAAATCCAAGCTCTATGGGGCTCTTCTGCTCATTGCTTCTTCTCTCCTGACTCAGCATACAGTTGTGCTTGAAAGTTTGTGAACCCTTTAAATTTTTCTGTATTTCTGCATAAATATGACCTAAAACATCATCAGATTTTCACTCAAGTCCTAAAAGTAGATAAAGAGAAACCAGTTAAACAAATGAGACAAAAATATTATACTTGGTCATTTATTTATTAAGGAAAATGATCGAATATTACATATTTGTGAGTGGCAAAAGTATGTGAACCTTTGCTTTCAGTATCTGGTGTGACCCCCCTTTGCAGCAATAACTGCAACTAAACGTTTCCGGTAACTGTTGATCAGTCCTGCACACCGGCTTGGAGGAATTTGAGCCCATTCCTCCGTACAGAACAGCTTCAACTCTGGGATGTTGGTGGGTTTCCTCACATTAACTGCTCGCTTCAGGTCCTTCCACAACATTTCGATTGGATTAAGGTTAGGACTTTGACTTGGCCATTCCAAAACATTAACTTTATTCTTCTTTAACCATTCTTTGGTAGAACGACTTGTGTGCTTAGGGTCGTTGTCTTGCTGCATGACCCACCTTCTCTTGAGATTCAGTTCATGGACAGATGTCCTGACATTTTCCTTTAGAATTCTCTGATATAATTCAGAATTCATTGTTCCATCAATGAAGGCAAGCCATCCTGGCCCAGATGCAGCAAAACAGGCCCAAACCATGATACTACCACCACCATGTTTCACAGATGGGATAAGGTTCTTATGCTGGAATGCAGTGTTTTCCTTTCTCCAAACAGAACGCTTTTCATTTAAACCATAAAGTTCTATTTTGGTCTCATCCGTCCACAAAACATTCTTCCAATAGCCTTCTGGTTTGTCCACGTGATCTTTAGCAAACTGCAGATGAGCAGCAATGTTTTTTTTTGGAGAGCAGTGGCTTTCTCCTTGCAACCCTGCCATGCACACCATTGTTGTTCAGTGTTCTCCTGATGGTGGACTCATGAACATGAATATTAGCCAATGTGAGAGAGCCTTCAGTTGCTTAGAAGTTACCCTGGGGTCCTTTGTGACCTCGCCAACTATTACATGCCTTGCTCTTGGAGTGATCTTTGTTGGTCGAACACTCCCGGGGAGGGTAACAATAGTCTTGAATTTCCTCCATTTGTACACAATCTGTCTGACTGTGGATTGGTGGAGTCCAAACTCTTTAGTGATGGTTTTGTAACCTTTTCCAGCCTGATGAGCATCAACAACTCTTTTTCTGAGGTCCTCAAAAATCTCCTTTGTTCGTGCCATGATACAATTCCACAAACATGTGTTGTGAAGAGCAGACTTTGATAGATCCTGTTCTTTAAATAACACAGGGTGCCCACTCACACCTGATTGTCATCCCATTGAATGAAAACACCTGACTTGAATTTCACCTTCAAACTAACTGCTAATCCTAGAAGTTCACATACTTTTGCCACTCACAAATATGTAATATTCGATCATTTTCCTCAATAAATAAATGACCAAATATAATATTTTTGTCTCATTTGTTTAACTGTTTTTTCTTTATCTACTTTTAGGACTTGAGTGAAAATCTGATGATGTTTTAGGTCATACTAGGGGGCTCCGCCCCCTGCTCGCTTCGCTCGCCAACCCCTGGTGTTGGGAATGACAAAGAGCGTGATGTATGAATGAGATATAGAATAGTGTGACGGTGTAGATGATGCAAATAGAAAGCAAACAATAAAGTGTGTGGCACAGTGTAAAGGTTTATTTGAAAATGTCTTTGTACACGCCGTTTAAGTGTAAAAGGTAATTCCAGCTCAGAACTTGTAAGGTCATTTAAGATGGTTATTGTTGTGATCAGAGTCAAGTTTGTCAGAGCTTAGAAAGAGTTGTGTCTCTCCAGGAAGTAATGGAATGACTTGGGTATTTATGTTTTCCACATTAATATTTTTTGGACATAATATAGTGCGTTGTGTTAAAAGGGGCATTTGGTCTAATGAGATTGCTGTTCCAAATGTCTCTGTAACTAAGTCGTCGCAGATAAAGGCTTGAGGAATTGTAATAATATGTGGCTGAAGTCCATCTGTATTGGTGAGTGTACCATCTCTCAGTTGTAATAAGCAATTGTTATGATCTGGTTCTGGACATCGTATCTTTTTTACTAACTGTATCTTTTGAAAGTAATGCCAATTGTCTGCGTATTTTAAGGTGCACTGAACAATAGCTGAGTGCATGGCATCTGGAAGAATAGCTAATCACTGTCTAAAATCTCCTCCTCATAAAAGTACCTTTCCTTCAAATCGAATATTATTATTCATAAACGTTTGTAGAAGTTTATGAATGGTGTTGAGTAAGTGACTTCATGCCATTGTACATTCATCAATAAACAACATTTTTTCAAGACGGATGTCACGTGCAGTGCCACCGTTAATGTTCATAGTGGATACCGATTTGTAGGATCTAATGTAGTTGATAAAGATTTAACTTTCAGGTACATCGTCAGTTATAAGCTTCTGTAGATATTCAGTATATGAATGTAAAGAAGGCAGTCTAATTTGACCCTTTTGACAACAACGTGTAAATGTATAACTTGTATTGCCAGTTGTTTCTTCAGGGAAGTGAACTGAATGACAATGATTGCAAATGACATTCATTAATCCGAATGAATTTTCCTGGTGTATGTTTTCCTTGTGCCGTTTGAGAGGCGCGTTGTTGCATGTGTAGTATTTGGGACGTGTTGTTTTGGAGCTGTAATCGATTTGCCTGTGCTGTGTGAGAAGCCCGTTGTAGCCTTCCTTGCCGTTAACGTATGTCGGAGACGGGAGGTGTTTCGTTTTGAATCCGTGCCTGTTGCGATGCAGCACTTTGATTGATAGTTTGCGTAATGTGGATCTAGGATATAGATTTGTGCATATTTGCGTTGTTGATTTGTTTCAGGGTGCACTGTTCCAATGCGATGCAGTATTTGTGCACATATGCGAAAGCAGTATGGTCCATTGCCTTTTGGTGGCCTGATATTTACTCCGGTATATGCAAAAGCAAATGAACTATTGTAGGATTTAATGCAGTTCATAAAGTTTTTACTTTTAGGTACATCGTTAGTTAGAAGCTTTAGTTGAGCTTTGCGTTTTTGGAGTCGAGACATTTTTTCTTTTAGAAATATGGATAAGTAATAAGGAGTATTGCACTCACTGTTAATATGGAGCCTTTTCTGCGGTTGAATGGTTAATAGTGCCTTATTGTAATGAGATCCACCTATGCTGCATAGCCGTCTATTTTGTTGTTTCTTTCGTGTTCGTGTGTTTGTTCCTGTTATCATTTCCTTTTCGTTTTGTACCCGTGACCGTGTATTCATGACTTGTTTCTTTCTCAGCATGCGAAATATGGATAAGTAATAAGGAGGATCGCAGTCACTGTTAATATGTTTCCTTTTCTGCAGTTGAACGGTTAATAGTGCTTTATTGTAAGGAGATCCACCTATGCTGACGTTCACTTTAGAATATGTGGCTTTGGGTGTCACTTCTTATGGATGTGGGGGGGGGGGGGGGGGGTTGAGGATTGTTGTCGCGCGAGCGTCTTCTTTCTTTTTGTGTTCCTGTGTCTTGTTGAATCCCCCTCTTTGTGTGTGTCCCGTCCCTTGCTTGTAGGGTCTGTGGGGTGGTTTTGTGTTCTTTTTTTTGTGTTCCATGGGCTTGTTGAATCCCCCTCTTGGTGTGTGTCCCGTCCGGTGCCTGTGGGGTTGGGGGGGGGTGCCTTGCTGTTGTGCGCGAGCCTCTTTTTTTTTTTTTTTTGGGTCTAGTTTCGTGTGCAATGTGTTTCGTGCTTTGCTTGCGTTTGAATACTTTTTTATGTGCCTTTTCCTTTTTTCGGTGCTCTTTGCGCCTCATTTCTCCATTTTTCCTGTGCTCACTCCTTTTTTCTGTGGTCTTGTCCGCCTCTCGCGGCCCCTCATCCGCCTCTCTCGCCCTCTTTTGTCCGCCTTTCTCAGCTCCTCAGCCGACTCTCGTGGACTCTTTTTGCGCCTGCGCAGTACGTCTTTTTGCAGCTACGGCCCATTGCCGGATGTGCCTGCGTCCATCATCCGGTTTAGCATTCTCGGTTAGTAATATGGATTTATGCAGAAATATAGAAAATTCTAAAAGGTTCACAAACTTTCAAGCACAACTGTATTGTGCATACTCATCCTGCTACCTAATCTTCACAATAAAGAAATCGCTTACAACACAAAGCTAAATGTGTAGGTACAGTATTAAACATACCAGTCAGGCTATTAGTCCCACTCCCTCAGAAGAAATCTAGTTTTTTCTATTGATATCATAATTATTGAATTAAGTAAGGTATTTACAGCAGTATATTATGACTTAGCAAGTTGATGTCCAATGGCTTTTGACTTTGCACTCCTTATCCTATTTTCTTCCATACTCTGGGAGCATTTTACAAATTAACATGCTGCCTTTATATCATGTGTCCGGTGGCAGGATCCCACTGAAAGTTCTTAAGCTTTATATAAAATCACCAATGAAATTCTAAACTAATTAAAGTCATTTGTTAAACAATTTAAGTAAATGCAATGCCTATATATTTATCTCAATTTGGAAATGTTGAGTAAAGGAATACTCCTCTCCAATTTTTATTAAATGTGTTACTTACCCCACATAGTTTGCAGAGATGACTGAGAAAAATCTTTACTCTTACATTTTCATGCAGATGGGAGATAAAGTTTCTTATAGGTGTCTATGGTAAGCAATACTTGACATTACTCATGTAACGTAATCCACATGGCAAGTCATCCAGTCCTAAGCTCACAATATCCCAAACAAATCATCCAGCCATCCATTTTCAATCCCGCTGAATCCGAACACAGGGTCACAGGGGTCTACTGGAGCCAATCCCAGCCAACACAGGGCACAAGGCAGGAACCAATCCCGGGCAGGGTGCCAACCCACCGCAGCCCAAACAAATCACTTTTTACTAAAATATTGTTAACTAAACGACTTCCGGAAAACACTTGTGAACGAAAACGGAATATTCTCAGCTGCAAATGAGCTTTTGAATTGTAAACCCCCTCCCACTGTTACATTTATATTCACACTGTGGAGCTAAACTGGTACACCTTGGGAATATTTAGCAGCAGTCTGAGCAACTGTATGGGTGGATTGACCTTCTGCTTGTTCAAACATCTCAGATAGACACAATTAAGTGTCATATTCTCGTCCTGATAAGGTTTTCACTCACTTTTCATTGACTTTTAACCTTTAGTTTTACATGTCTCTAGGTGCTTCAATTCAAATGCTTGATGGTGTCTGAGCATGTGCCATTTTCATTCATGAAAGCACTTTTTTTTTTTTTTTTTTGATATATTAATCCCCAAGGGGAAATTGTCTTTTCATATGATCTTTCTGAATCAGAGGGCAGGGTCTGCCATTGCACAGTGTATCTGGAGCAATTTTCAGGTTAAGGGTCTTGCTCAAGGGCCCAATGGAGTTGGATCCCTTCTGGCAGTAATGGGATTTCACTCCTGACAATCTTTAGTCACCATAGACACCTATTCAATTAGAAATGTTGCTATCTCCATTCTGAAACATGAAAACATAACATTAAACATCTTTTTCTGCCCTCAATATAAAGTACATGGGTTAAGTAACATTAAAAAAAGATCTTTTTTGGGTGGAGTAGTCTTTTGCACCGGAAAGCCAAAGTCTATAATTTCATAATTCATTTTACCTTAAGTTGATCCAGTTGTAACTTGTTAGCGTTTTCACACACAATAAGGACATTCTGCAGATCAACAGACGCCTCAATGTACTGTAAACAGAGTTGCTCCAGGCGCGATAACTTGAAGCTCAAAGCGAGTTTATATACATCCATGATAAGAAGAACATCCTGCACATGACCTATGAGGCATGATTAAAAAAAGAAAAATATCTTAATATTAATTTTATATATTCCGGGATTAATGCAAGAGAAATGGGATGATTCAAGAAGAACTTTACATACAGGCTTATGACCAATAGAGAGAATCATTTCTGACTGAACTGATTACAGAAAAAAAAGAAAAAAGTACTAGGGGAGAAGATGGGGTCTTGTGATAAAAACTCAGAAATAGAAAAGCTTCACAGAGAAGTTTGAACCTCCAACACAAAAGTACTTAAATCATTTGTGCTAAAAGCCTACAGTATATAAATTCACTACAATAAATTGTATTTAATGCTAAAAAGTACAGAAGTTTCTCCTAATGTGACCATGAGAAAGTTACTGGATAGTCCTGGTTTCCAACTTTTAAAAAAATCATCAAAAAGTTAAAATTTAAGATTTGAAGCACTGTTCACAATCAAAAGTACAACATTTTCTAATATGTAAACCTCTAGTGCAGTGATTTCATAATTTTAAATTAAGTTAAACATGTTTAACTTAAGAGTTGTTGTAATACTTCTAAATTAAACATAGAACAAGGAACTTAACATACTAGGAGAGGGGGTCTTAACCTATGGTCTGTGGACCCTTAGGGGATCCATGGATGGGTTTCAGGGGGTCTGTGAGGGTCAGATAAACATTTATATTCACTGTACAGCCCGGTACTGCTGATATAGAGTAGATGTAGTAGTAGTAGAAAATGTAGTAGTAGTAGTAGTAGTAGAAGATCTGTTTTAATTTGCACAACAGGATTGTATTTTATAACTATAATCAGTGGCCATTATGTTTTGCATAAATAAAGGAGTGTTTTTTTTTAGATTGTTTACATTAAAGTTTAAAGTACATTATGTTCATTGCATGCAAAGTTGTGTTTATGTGAATACCTCTGGGGAAGGGGGTCCATAGATTTCATAAGATTCTTAAAGGGGTCCGTGACTCAAAAAAGGTTAAGAATCACTGATCTAGGAGGACATCAGAGCAGAGCCACTGCTTTATACTGACAGAGAGCAATTAAAATGATTTGAGAAGCACCTCTGAAACAACCATCTGGGAATTGCATCAGAGGAGTGGGGGACCGGTGCGAAGTATAAGGAAGTCTGGTCAAGATTTGCTTAGCCATTTAACCGCAGTGGGGCCCACTGGGACTAACGAGTGACATATTTGAATAATAAGCAAATCTTTACCAATGTGTGCATTTGTTGACTCAATAATGATCAGATAATTTTGCTAAGGGAAGTATTCATTATTTTATTTTTAAATAATGTCCTTAATTAGGCACCTGAACTGGTGTGATTTGAAATGTTCCCATGTAGTATGCGTAAATAGGCAATTAGATTATTACCTTTCCGTGGATACTTGATTTTGTCTGTGTAAAGGAACTGCATAAGAATCTCAAAAGGCTGGGCTTCTGCCTCTCGGATGCTGACTTCTAGCAGGGGCTGCAGACGTAACTGCTTTGTGCTGTTGGCTACATCCTTGGGAGTGCCAGCTGACACTTCATCCTCTAAAACTTCAGGCTTGCATTTCTGCTTAAAATTAAGGGAAAAAAAAATGATATTGATGGAAACGATGTGCTTTTTGCATATAAAAGAATTAATTGCCCATAACTTCATATTAACCTACCAAACAAGGTTTTTCCATATAATAAACATTAACAACTTGTTTAAGGTATTACTTACACATGCTGCATGTTATTTATTGCTATGCTTCCATTTATTCACCTACATAAAATGATTTGTCTATTTTTTTAATTAATCTTTATAAATCTGAACATCTTTATATATATGTGTGTCTACAGTTTCTAAAGAAAGTCTAAACACCGCCTGGTAAATTATATATTTTGTTGACATCTGAAGCAAAAAAAATATTTAAATAGAACTTTGACTGCAAACAAACTAAAACAATAACAAAACCGCCAATGTACAGTTACAATTTACTTGATGAAATAAAAAAAGAATTAAAAAAAAATTAACAGTAAATATGGCATTTGCAAAAGTTTGTATACCCTACTAAGTCAGTGCTTTTCTTGGCAAAATATTACAGTTTGCAAATGTTTTTTGTAGCTAGCAGTGAATCTCTAAATTCTTCTTTTGAAGGTTTCCCCCCATTCTGCTTTGGAGATCTTTTCCAGCTGTGAGATATTCTTTGGATGTCTGGAGTACCCGGCACATTTGAGAACTACCTACAAATCCGCATTGACAATCAAGCAGTCTGGGGACCACAGAAGCCATTTTGGAACCTTCGCCTTGTGTTTCTTGAGGTACCTCCTAGTGAAAGAATTCAAAGTGTGCTTTGCATTGTTGTCTTATGGTAGAAGCCATCCTTTTTTCAGCTTCACTCTTCTGACTGACTGTCTGATGTTGTTCTCAAGGATGTGTTAATATTTAGTGGAATCCATTCTTCACTGTACAATTTTTCTATGCCATTAGCTATCACACAAACCTAAACCATAATAAATCTAACCACATACTTAACAATAGGCAAGATGTTCCTTTCTTCATATGCTGCACCGATTTTTCTCCAAATAAACCTCTTTGCAGCCAAATCATCAGATTTTAATATCATTTGTCCTTACTACTTTATTAATGAAACTCCATGGGTCACCCCCCACCCAAAACTTGTTGTTTATGTACTGGTGCCTCATGGCACCTAATACTTCACACCAGAAGGCCAATGGAGCTGATAACCAAGATGCAAAGTGGTATGCATTTAAAAATGTTAGTAGTCAACAGAAAAAAAACTGCACTTATTAACCATTGAGCTTTGCATCTTCCTTGAGCTTCACCAAACTTTCTCATTCCATTAGACAGCAGGATCACATCCAGGATATCGCCCCGTCTTCAGTCATCCACCCCCCATTGGTTAGCGGTGCTACTCTTATGGCCTGTCAGTCACTTCTGCTCTGTCTGTTATTTGCATAAAGCATGTAAATTGGTACAATAGCAATAAATTTTAACAAATAGAAAATTGGCCAACATGTGTTTTTTTTATTTGCCAATGAACTTTTTTTTTTTTTTTTTTATACAGTATTAGTATTTAGTTTTTATATTATGGGGCTAGTTTTAAGGACATTAAAATGTCTTTTTTAGTGGATGCCTACTGGCATAGATGTATAATTCTTCTAAATTTCATCTTTTTTAGAAATTCACTCAGACTGTAATCTATCTTTCCCTCATCCAGTAATGGGAATGCAAATACTTCAACTGGTATTTAGTAAACTATTCAGGTTAGTAGCCGGGCTTATAAAAAGCTAAACTAGGTTGGAGAGCTAATCTGAAAAGAACCTTATGCAAGATTTTTCAGGATGATTAGAGTAACCTGAGGAAACCAAGTCAGAGAAACTAATAAAAATGACAGATTTCAGCACAAATGTTTGGTTTATATCAACAGTACTCCACCGTGCCTTACTCAGGAGCCACATTGACAAAAATATATTTTTGCAAGAGCTGCAATCCAAAAACGTCCCTTTCCCCCTTAAAACCTTTATGAATTTGAGAATAAGGATAAGGGATGAAAATCATGATTTAATAACTGTAATTTATTATTACTGCAACCATAAAATTCAACATTATTGGCAGTATTTCAACATTATCATTATTAAATGATTTCCAAGTGCTGATCACAAAGTCCATAATGGCAACAGACAGCATATTACTGTTCTTCACAGCCCACAACATTATAACAGACGGCACTGCTTATCATCACTGTCCATAACTGCAGGTAAGAAACTGACAGTGCATTGCTGATCATTTTTCACAGTCCCAAACAACAAATTGTTCCACTCAAACAACACAGGAACTGCTCCCTTCTTCAACAGTCGTTGCCCTGTCTCAGACCCTGGCTCATGAAAATCCTCTTTTTAAAAATGCCAGCTACAAACTCAGCTATTGGGACTAACCATAGAGCTCTCTCACTCTCTCTGGATAGTGACAATCTATTCAGAGCATCAGAGGGAAATGTATGAAAGCTAAGTACCTTGTTGTACTTACTGGAAGCCTGACATAAAGGTACACAACAATGTTCAGTTTTAGAGCTATCTGTATGCTGAAAGTGCAAACCTTTTTTTTCCTCTGAAATTTTCACCACTTAACAAAAATCACAACTGGAGTATGGACAATGGAAGTGACTGATATGCGCAAATAAAAATGAAATTAATTCTGCTGGCAATGTTTTATATTTTTTTCAAGATTTTTTTATTCTTAAGTAGGACTTAAAAGAGTCACAACTGGCCTTTGAAGAGCCGCGGGTTGAGTACTACTGCTTTGTACTACATATAAAGGTCACTTTATATAAAAATACAAAGTGAATGTAACATTAACAATTGTTCTAAAGCATCATTTCAAAGTCCAGAAAATGACAAATTCTATGAACTGCACCATGTGCATTCAGTTGTCAGATAATAAACTGCATATGACTTGAACTGTAGTCTGTAAGATTAAACTCACCGTTAGGTCTTAAAAGATAATGGAGATCATGTAAGACTAAAACTGTTCAAAATATTTTATTTTTCTACATAATCACTTACCTGTCTCAATCTATCACGTGCCTGAGCAATCTTTTTTCTTAACCAGCGACATCTAGCAGTCACAATTGCAATGTGCCCCTTCACACGCTCTTCTTTCTAAATGATTTTGAAAAATGAAAATTAATATAGAAGGAAAAAAAAAATCAAATCACCAAGTAACTTGATTTACTTCCAGACACCACATCATGTGGCAGCCTTTTTAAAGAAGCACTTTCTCTCTCTCCTTTTTTTGGATAAACGTTATTAATTAATAATGTTTTTTAAAAAAAATAATGCTAAGATTTAGCCTCCATAACTTTTTAAAAGGACTTTCAGATTGATTTGAAGATATGTTGCAGTCATCACAGACCCAAGCTTCAGCACATCTCAAATGGCCTTTTCAGACGAGCTACAAACTTTCTAGTATCCATGCCAGAAGTTCTTAGGTATAATTGGGGGTTTGTTGTTCATTATTTATATATAGTACATATTTTTCTCCTTCTCTTGAGCTTTTATAAAGTTTTAATTTCCCCTTGGGGACAATAAAGCATATATCTATCTGAACAGCAACATTTATGGGATATAATTACAAATTTCCACTGCAAACCTAACAAAAATTCATTTTGGGGACAGAAAAATGCAAAACAGAAGACTGGAAAACATGGTTTCAACTGATTTAACATTAATAAGGAAAGTGAAATGCACTTCATTTGCACATGTGTGAGTTCACCTTGTGAAAGACTGGTGCCTTATCCAGGGATTGTTCCTGCCTTGCTCCCTATGATGGCTGGGATAGGGTCCTGCCCCCCACGACTCTACTTGGGATTAGGTGGGCTTAGAAAAGGGCATGGTATGGTATATCCTCAGAAGAAATGTGGTTAGCTTTAAATTGCAGCTTCTTCCTTGTATCTTTTAGCAAGACTCAAACCAAAGCCTGATCAAGCTGGTTTATGTTGCACGAGTGGAAGGAAGGGGGCCTTATACACTGGACTGCTTACACTTGTAACAGTCAATAAACAGTGTAACTACAGTAATCATGAGCAGTAATGATTCTAACACTAAAGGTTACTCTAAAACCAATTTGAAATATAAAGTAAAAATCCCTGCGTTATGACCCCGGTATCCGTATCATATAATATCATCAGTACCGAGTTAGAATCTGGCATTTGTGATGCTATTTCAGCCATCGCAAGTTTATTTCAGAATTTCTTTTCAATAACTTGACTTTGCAAAATATGCATTATGTTTACTCAGATATATACTGTACATATGATTATTGCTGCATTTTCAAAATATGACTATTTTTTTTCATAACCCACTTATTCAGGGTAGCATATGACTCATTGTTACAAAATATTTAATAAACAAAAATGTAATACTTGTCTATCTGATGAAGAAATAAACAAAAATTAAAGGGTTCCAACCTACAAAACAGTTGCCGAAGCCCCAAACGTATCTGAATGCTACGTGATGCACACTTTTATATTTGCTCATCCAAAAAAAAAAGAAAGGTGAAAATCTAAGCCGGTGCAAAGAAGGATTTAACAAATAAAAATTCTAATTGCATTTACTTGACAAAGAAATAAGACTAAATGATCAGAGGTAGATGGATCAATAAATGGATGTCTGTTTAATGCCCCAAATAGTTGAGCCAGACCTGCAGGAACACCTGGGGATTCTAGACAGCACGGTAGCCAGAGGACCTCATGAACTCCCTTGAACAACCCTGACCTTGAAAGTGGTTCAGCAGCCTTCCCTGAAAGGAGATCCTGCTTATGTTTTAAAAGGCTCTTCCATTCACCACTCGGGTTTTGCAAGGGCTTGCCTGACTTTAGAGCATGAAGGAGTAAAGATCAGAGGTTCAAGAAGGAAGTGAGCATGGAGCGTATATGTGAGGTTTGGGACATGAATAAGTGCTTAAGATACCCCACACAATAAATGGGGGCAAACTTGTACAAGTAGGTTCAGAGGGGCCGTAGGTTTGTTGTTTTCTTTTGTCCATTTATTACTACATATTCTCCCTTCGTTAATAAAGTATTTCATAATTTTGAGCCTTTTATACTCATTTTGGGTTCGGGATCTGATCTGTAGCAATCCCAAATTATGACAGTACATACATCTGTCAATGCACCAATGTTTTTGTATTTGTGTAACATTTAGGAAGTATCCAAATAATTACAGTTACAATCTATACAGTACTCTATAAACAAACTGCACTGAGTTACTGGTTAAGATCAAAGTAAAATGACTACTTCTTGCCACGTTTTTTTTTGTTGTTATCAGAATTGCTAAACAATATTTTTTACCTTCTTCAGAAGAACTAAGCATTAAGAGTATCCCAATACAGATGAGTCAGCCATAAATAAAAGAATGATCTGCTACAAAATGATTCTGTACTTTAGCTGACACGTACTGTACTCTTCCTTTGTCACACTTGAACTCCCAAGCCTAAAGCCGTTCACATGAATAGCCTTAAAATTGCACTGTAGGAATTATCCTGTGAACAGAGATATTCCCAAAAGCAGCCAATGTTAATGAAGGCACTGGTTTTGAACATCAATCCAGGAGAGACATAAAGTGCTAAGCAACTAGTGTCATCATTTACAGCAACACTAATCAATACTCAACCGCCACCCCAAAAACTCATCCATATAAGGGTCTGAGGCTAACAGATTATTAATTAAAAAAGAGATTTCATGGAAAAAGGAGGTAAAAGCTGCTATGCAAATCAAACATCTGCCATACAGAAGTACAAACAGTGTTATTTTCATGCTTTCGTTTGCCATACCTCCCCCAGAATGAACTCCACGTCACAAAATTGTCTGTTCTCCCACAGCTTCCCATAGTCCTCGTGAAGGGTACACTTTGGATAGCAGGAAAACTAGTATAAAAAAGACACAAAAAAGGTAAAAGAATATTTTTTTAAACAGAAAATTAAAAAGACATAGCAGGAGACACAGTTTAATATTTCTAAAACGTGAAGACGTAGTTATTACAACATCAGGCTAGTCATGCAGTTTAAGATACTAAGATTGCAGAACATTTCCATTTTGTATCTCCTGCCATCTATATTTTTATACTGTATTTTGAAATAGCATGTTCAACTTTTCAAGCAAGGCTTTTGTATATTTCCTCAAATTTACCTTATGTTTGCGAACACTAGTGTCTTTGTATTTTGACTAGCTATAGTCTACCTAACCTAAAGTCAGCCTAACATACAGTAACTTGTGTCCTTTCTTTTTGTGTGCTATGCTTAATTAATCCCTCCATCCATGCATTTTCTACAATGTTTTTTTAATTTCAGTGTCTTGTTGAGCCATTGTCTATCCTGGCTGCAGCTGCACAAAGTACAAAGCTAGAACCACTCCTAGCTCCATCCCGAAGACATTCTCAAACATTACATCACCTCCAAACTCATTCATGCAAAGTCAAATTAACATTACGACTAATCCAATGCTAGAGTCTTTTATGTGTGAGAGAAAATGCTCTTCTGATGCAAGAAGAGCAGTACCCAAGCTAAGAATTAAACCCATCATGATACTCCATACTTAATTACCAACATATGCTTTAGCATGCTGCACACTAATGGTCCACATTATAGCACAAAATGATGAGGAAACTAAAACAAAAAATATTGAAGACATAATGTTGAAATATCACCTGAAAACACAACTAACCACAAAACTGAACTTCTGCAAACTGGCACTAAAGGGCAACTTAAGAAAATGAGGTCCTTCTCAGTGACTCTTGATGGTGATCTCATCAGACCTTCTTCTAATGGAAAGAATCTTGGTGTCATTTTTGATTCCTCCTTTTCTTATTCCACCCACTAGACTACATCAGTGACCTTCTCCATCACTGTGCTCCTGTTCGACCAACCACACAGGTCCTCTGATTCTGGTGATTTTGTTGTGCCCCACACTAACCTGCCCTCTATGGGTGACAGGGCCTTCAGCTCTATAGCGCCCAGACTTTGGAATAACCTCACTAAATTAATCCGCTGACTCCATTCATTCTTTTAAAAAACAACTTAAAACTCATCTATACAGGAAGGCGTTTAACTTAACCTGATATTCTGCCCATTCTTTCAGTTTACCTTTCTGTCTAGATGCTCAGGATAATGTGTGTGTGTGTGTGTTATATCACAAATTGCGTTATTTGTTCAAGGTTTTCTTCTAGTACTGAATTTAGTATTTTGCTTTGGTTTATTGTTTTTTTTTTAATCCTTTGTACATGCTGTAGATAGTTATCCCTTTTTAGTGTTCTATGCGGATATTTTTTGTATCCAATGTTATATATACCCTGCTGTTCTTTCTGAGACTATTTGAAGTGCCTTGAGCATGGGAAAAGTGCTATATAAATAAAATAAAATACCGTTATTAATATACATTATTATGAAAGTGATACCCATTGACATTATGGCACCATCTAGTGAATTTCAAACTGTACGACAGTTCAGTTTAGGCTCAATATGTCTTCTAGTTTATTGAGTCAATATTATTGCGTGTAGAGAGTACACTGAAATTCTTGCATTTGCTTATCAACATAGTCTGCAAGCACGTCATTTTTAATGACTGCAGTTCCTTTTAGTCATTCTGGTGTGTGTTCAGAGTATAGTGTTTGTGTGTATTTATATTTATTTAATACTTTATTAAATGAGCTTCTGTCAAAAGCGAAATTTCCTTCTGGCAAAAAAATTCTGTCCATAACTCCAATGGTGTCAAATCAAACACGTGTAAATTTCTGTCAGGGACTGCAGGCACACCGCAATATTATTTCATTTGGGCAGCATTGGAATAGGCTGCAATCTCTGTTTATCTTTTTTCTTCTCCCCCACTCCCCCCCCAAACCCCCCTTGTTTGCACAACAAACACAAAACATCAGAAGAGCGGCTGGTTACACTATGGAGCCAGCACCAATGTCTACTATCAAATCCCCCCACCCCGCACAGTTTTCTCAGCTCAAGTCTGTTTACCTGCGTGTAGTTGCTTGGAGTTGTATAGAGTGAGAAGTCAAGCAAATCAACACCTTTTATAAAATATCGTTATTTGGAACACTTGCATTTCATGTGTGTTCTATGTCTACAACAATCTATGTAAACACATCGTTAAAACAGAAACGTTTTTCATGTTTTAGTAATAATTGACAAAATGTAGACATGGAAGTATATAATGTATGAAGCCTGGATTCCAAATATCGAAGAATCAATTTCACAAAAGGTACAAATATAACAGAACAAGTGCGCTTCTATTCAAGAATATAAATGCAGAAATAGAACCCGCGTTAGGGTGCGACATTGACACGCATTTACTATGATCGCTTCGGTGGTGCAACGGTATCAACTGTAGACTGGTAATCAAAACTTCACGGGTTCGATCCCGGACAAGTCCATTTTAAGAAATGAGCTGCACGTATCTATATTACTAAACAAAGGTTGTATATATGCACGGATGCCGGACGCACCAAAAGTGCACGCGCACTGTGCCTCAGTGCCCCAGAGTCAAACCCAGCGGCTTCCCAGAGTCAGTAGGTGGCGCCCAAACAACACAACACAACCTGTAAACTAAACTTCAGGTCACAATACAATCGCCGCCCGAACGCGAACGTGCACACCACCGTATATACAACCTTTGTTTAGTAATGTTTGTATATATGCAAGGATTCCAGAGTCCAGAAGCACCGACAGTGCACTCGCCACAGCGCACTCTCCTCAACACCCCCGAGTCAAACCCAGCAGCTCCCAGAGTCAGTAGGTGGCACCCAAACAACACAACACGACCTGTAAACTAAACTTGAAGTAAAGCGTGCACGCCACGTTGTATATATGCACAGATGCCAGAGGCCACAAGCAAGCCATACACAGTACAACCGCCGCCCGAACGCGACCGCGCACACCACCGCATATACCACCTTCATTTAGTAATGTAGCCCTCCAAGCCCGGATCCGCCGCCATGGTCACTTTAGCACGCAAATCCGCCGCTATGGTCACTTTAGCACGCAAATCCGCCGCTGTCAGCAAACAACCTCTAGCTAACGACACAGACATAGAAAAACAAAAACGAGACCGCATGGATAAAAACAATGAACGCAGGCGCCTACAACGTGCTTCTGAAACACCAGAACCAGATGAGTCACGGCTTCAAAAAGAAACTGCTTTAATACAAATATATTTATTTAATTAAATGAAAACTTTCCCAGGACGCACCCACCCTCCATGATTGTTCTTCCCTCCAAATATCGGAGGGAACAGAAAGTCATCGCCATTCTTGGATTTGCGATTCTTTTGAGAATCGTGGGTTTGCTGGAATATGTGCAGCTCACTTCTCAAAACGGACTCGTCTGGGGTCGAACCCGTGAAGTTTTGATTACCAGTGAACAGTTGATACCATTGCGCCACCGAAGCGGTCATAACAAATGCACGTCAATGTCGCACCCTAACGCGGGTTCTTTTTCTGCAGTTATATTCTTGAATAGAAGCGCACTTGTTCTGTTATATTTGTACCTTTTGTGAAAGTTTTTCTTTGATATTTGGAATCCAGGCTTCACACATTATACACTTCATGTCTACATTTTGTCAATTATCACTAAAACATGAAAAACGTTTTGATTTTAATCGATGTGTTTACATAGATCATTGTAGACACGGAACACACATGAAATGCGAGTGTTCCAAATAACGATATAGTATTTATAAAAGGTGTCGTTTTGCTTGACTTCTCACTCTATACAACTCTAAGCAACTGAAACGCAGGTAAACAGACTTGAGCTGAGAAAACTGTGCGGGGTGGGGGGATGTGATAGCAGGCTGCTTGCTGTTTGCTGCTTATCCACACATTTATAGGACAAAAGACGCTGATGGAGAAGTGAGAAGTGATTTAAGGTGGGACGGATCTATGAGTTTTTTCGTAGGCTCTGGTAATTCTTGTGTTAAAAGATAGCGCTGAGTATAACAAGAAGGTCATGTTTAGATTTATTATTTGGAAAAAAAAAAAAAAAAAACTGAACTCGGGTCAGCTCCCTCAGTAAAAGCCGAGGGGTGCTACAAAAGCAATGCAAAAATGGACAAAATTACTTACAGTGGGGCAAAAAAGTATTTAGTCAGCCACCAATTGTGCAAGTTCTCCCACTTAAAAAGATGAGAGAGGCCTCTAATTTTCATCATAGGTATACCTCAACTATGAGAGACAAAATGAGAAAAAAAAAATACAGAAAATCACATTGTCTGATTTTTGAAGAATTTATTTGCAAATTATGGTGGAAAAAAAGTATTTGGTCAATAACAAAAGTTCATCTCAATACTTTGTTATATACCCTTTGTTGGCAATGACAGAGGTCAAATGTTTTCTGTAAGTCTTCACAAGGTTTTCACACACTTGCTGGTATTTTGGCCCATTCCTCCATGCACATCTCCTCTAGAGCAGTGATGTTTTGGGGCTGTCGCTGGGCAACACGGACTTTCAACTCCCTCCAAAGATTTTCTATGGAGTTGAGATCTGGAGACTGGCTAGGCCACTCCGGGACCTTGAAATGCTTCTTACGAAGCCACTCCTTCGTTATCCGGGCGGTGTGTTTGGGATCATTGTCATGCTGAAAGACCCAGCCACGTTTCATCTTCAATGCCCTTGCTGATGGAAGGAGGTTTTCACTCAAAATCTGACGGTACATGGCCCCATTCATTCTTTCCTTTACACAGATCAGTCGTCCTGGTCCCTTTGCAGAAAAACAGCCCCAAAGCATGATGTTTCCGCCCCCAAGCTTTGCAGTAGGTATGGTGTTCTTTGGATGCAACTCAGCATTCTTTCTTCTCCAAACACGAGGAGTAGTTTTTTTCATCTGACCATATGACATTCTCCCAATCCTCTTCTGGATCATCCAAATGCTCTCTAGCAAACTTCAGACGGGCCTGCACATGTACTGGCTTAAGCAGTGGGACACGTCTGGCACTGCAGGATTTGAGTCCCTGGCGGCGTAGTGTATTACTGATGGTAGGCTTTGTTACTTTGGTCCCAGCTCTCTGCAGGTCATTCACTAGGTCCCCCCGTGTGGTTCTGGGATTTTTGCTCACCGTTCTTGTGATCATTTTGACCCCACGGGGTGAGATCTTGCGTGGAGCCCCAGATCGAGGGAGATTATCAGTGGTCTTGTATGTCTTCCATTTTCTAATAATTGCTTCCACAGTTGCTTTCTTCACACCAAGCTGCTTACCTATTGCAGATTCAGTCTTCCCAGCCTGGTGCAGGTCTACAATTTTGTTTCTGGTGTCCTTTGACAGCTCTTTGGTCTTGGCCATAGTGGAGTTTGGAGTGTGACTGTTTGAGGTTGTGGACAGGTGTCTTTTATATTGATAACGAGTTCAAACAGGTGCCATTAATACAGGTAATGAGTGGAGGACAGAGGAGCCTCTTACAGAAGAAGTTACAGGTCTGTGAGAGCCAGAAATCTTGCTTGTTTGTAGGTGACCAAATACTTATTTTCCACCATAATTTGCAAATAAATTCTTTAAAATGAGACAATGTGATTTTCTGGATTTTTTTTTTCTCAATTTGTCTCTCATAGTTGAGGTAAAATTACAGGCCTCTCTCATCTTTTTAAGTGGGAGAACTTGCACAATTGGTGGCTGACTAAATACTTTTTTGCCCCACTGTATCTCAGTTGTAAAAGTTTTGATTTTTTTCAACGGTAGGGAGATGACAAAAACACATTACATTATCTCACCAAATTATGAGATATAGTATTGATATAGTATTGATAAGAGTATCAATAAATATTGGTATCAATAAAATCCTAATGATATCCATCCCTGCCTACACTGCATTACACAAACATCATACACATGTTAAAAAGGCCTATATGGTGTGCCCACCTGAGATACAGCTCTTCATATACAGTACTATTAACAGACACCTCAAAAAATGAAGATATCACATATATGAGTGTGTGTCTCAAACTTTAAATGGGCCAGTTTTAAAGAGATACTATAGAAGGATATACTGTAGATATTACACCAGGGACAGAATGTTGATCTTTCTCTTTTTTTACACTGCAGCAATGAGGACTTTGACCGCAAAGAATTCCTCCGAGCTTACTTCCAACTAGAAAACAACATCTCTTCCATTCTCCAGGGTTTACATCTCAGAAGACTGTCTAACATGTCATTGGTCTGTACCAGCAAATGACCAAGGCACAATCTGTGTAGTAGATGCATAAGCATTCATCATTTTTGTCATTTTTTTTCCATCTTAGCCGATTAAGTGAGAATAAGTGAGGAATTGCAACTTGAATCTGTAACACTCAGGTTCTTTTACAATACAGTAATCCCTCACTATATCGCGCTTCGACTTTCGAGGCTTCACTCTATCGATGATTTTATATGTAAGCATATTTAAATATATATAGCAGATTTTTGCTGGTTCGTGGGTTTCAGTGGACAATGGGTCTTTTAATTTCTGGTACATGCTTCCTCAGTTGGTTTGCCCAGTTGATTTCATACAAGGGATGCTATTGGCAGATGGCTGAGAAGCTACCCAATCAGAGCACGTATTACGTATTAAATAAAACTCCTCAAATATATTGTGAGCAGGGGGCTGTTCGCACCCCTAGAGGATACGGACGCTCCTAACAAAAGACAACCTTCACATTGCTCCCTTCCTTCCTGGGCTTACTTGTGGTTGCTTTGTTGCGCGATATGCTTCCCGCACGGTGCTTCACATACTTAAAAGCTCAGACAGCACGTATTGATTTTTGATTGTTTCCTTTTCTCTCTCTGGCATTCTCTGCTCCTGACGCGCACTCCTTTGAAGAGGAAGATATGTTTGCATTCTTTTAATTGTGAGATGGACCTGTCATCTCTGTCTTGTCATGGGGCACGTTTAAACTTTTGAAAAAGAGATAAATGTTTGTTTGCAGTGTTTGAATAAAGTTCCTGTCTCTCTACAACCTCCTGTGTTTCTGTGCAAATCTGTGATCCAAGCGTGACAATATAAAAATAACCATATAAACATATGGTTTCTACTTCGCGGATTTTCACCTTTCGCGGGGGGTTCTGGAACACAACCCCCGTGATTGAGGAGGGATCATGTACAGATATGCAGAAAGAAAAAATAAAGGAAAAAAAAACAAAAAACCTTTTTGGGTTGAAAAATATGAATATGACTGTGATATTAACACTCTTGGTTGATGTTTTCTTGTTTATTTCTATATTTTCCTTTCTATAAATAATATTTAATTTTTGTCTGTTCAAGCTTCACGCAAAAACCACCACACATTTTTCTACAAAACCTATCAATTGTTTGCAGTCTAGTTAAACTTTGAATATACAAAATTTTCCTACTTGGGTGAATCTCACAAAAAGATGCCATTTTTGCCGAATCTTTTTTCCTTTTAATCTCAATACCTCCAGAACATAACACAATATCGACTTGATTTTTACTACAAAAGAATTAGAAATGACACCTATTTCAGGAGTTTGTGTTGACCACAGTAATAACTGAAAAGTTTTAAATATTTAAGAATATTGAAAAAAAAAATGAGATTTTTGTTTGCTCCTTTTATAACAAACAAAAAATGTCATATTCAATTTGTGTCAACAGCAAATAATATGCCCATGTGTGATGAGATCAATGCTTGGAAGGAGAAGATGGAAACTTTGTAGAAATTCATCAGGAAGGAGCTGAAAGGTGTGTGTGTGTACCACTTGACCCTCATTTGTGTCTCAGTGATTGAGCTGCATGGTACAACTGTGGTGCATTCAATATACTCCACAATATTTCACTAGTATTCAATATTATTTCAATATTATTAATGAGATGATAATTATTACTGTTCTTTGCTGCAAAATGATTTACAAATTTACAAATCTTACACTTAATTTCTCAAGGGCACAATAAGCCCAGATTCCCCAGATGCTAAATAATATAAAAATAAAGCATTTCTTTCTACCACAATGAGGGGGTCTTAAGTGTTAGATATGCTTTTATTTCTTTTACAGTATGCATGTAACCCACAATTTAGAATAGCTGGTATCAAAATACAGCAACACTGATTCCCTATAAAATATTTTGGATTGCTTTAGAAAAAGAAAAATGTAATCACCAAAATTAGAGTTGAAAATCAATCCTCCATAAGAAAGTTTTAAAAGGAATACGAAAGTAGATGAAAACAAAAGAAAATATGTTATTGTTATCTAATATGTACCTGAAACCTGTACATCTCTCCGCTCCGAACATTGTTGTCAACAGTCCCCCCAAATATATACATGGCATCGAAAATAACTGCAGCAGCATGAAAAAGCCTTCCAGTGGGCAACTAGAAAAAATAAATATTTTTGTGAAAAGAGGGGATTCAAAAATAAATGTAAAAATTTCATAACTTCAGAAATAACAACAACATAATAACAAGTTCAAATAAAAGCAATACGCTTCATTTACAGTACAGTTTTGGATATGAGCATATCTCAGCTTATGAATACCATGACATTTCAATGCATATCCAGCTATAGCTTGACTCGATATGATTTTAACAGAAATACCATGTTAACTCTTTAAACTACAGGTCGGGAGCATATGTTGCCGCACCCACCACGCGAACCACCAGATTCAATATGAATTCCTTACCAAGAAAGATGATTTAGGCTTAAGAAATAAACAAAGTTCAGATTTTGACCTTTAGCTATGGCTATGCATAAGTTGCTATGCTGTTCCAAAAAATCTGAAATGGTACAAAGGAAACAGGTAAATTGTCAAAGGTTTAAAAATAAGTACAATAACTGAAAAACAATGTTTTTTTCTAATGCTCTACAAAAAAGGCCTTTTCAGGGACTAAGTATTGAGTTAATGACTGACATCTTTTCTGCAGTAATGGAAGTTAACTAAACCTTATACCTACTGTATGTACCATTTCAGGTTATTCACTGGATTTCAACAGCTTAACTTTCAATAAAAACTGGAATAATGTGGAAGTTCTAAAACTAACCTGTAGTGTGTGTGTATATATTTTAACAAATGGCAATACATGTAACTTAAGCTCATATTAATAAAGAGCTAATACATAAACGTTTCAGTGTAGTCGAAAACTATTTTACTATAAAAGAAAACTGTCTCGGCAAACAAAAATGTAACTAGTTACTTTTAGACATATCCTACCTACAGGCCTTTTGTCACCCATCTTAATTATGCATTAAAAATTAAGTATTGTAAATGTGTATTACCTAAATTGAAGGTATTTTGTCTGTAGTACCAGTGCCAAAAACAAAAGAGGAAAACATTCTGAAAACATTCAGTGCTGTGCAGTTCAGTTTAGTTCAAAATATCTCATTAACATTTACTTGCCTATTCTCACCTTTCATCTATTTTTAAAGTCAACTGGGTTGAGACTTCAAAGTCCCCTGGGTACTGCTGCATTTTGCACTACACTACCATGTAATTGGTGCCATATATTTACAATTCTTCATCTAGGAAAGACCTTTCCTATATTTGAGTAAACCTTTTTTATGAGGAGTCTATCAATAACTAAATTATATGTATTTAGCAAAATATTTCATTCAGCATTTCCATAATGTCCTTAAGTACTTGTTCATTGCTTTTATATAATCAAAATATTGAATTACCTTTTTTTATTAAAGAAAATCAATTATTAAATTTAAACAAAATCACTAGACATTCATTTCACACCTTTTAAACCAGAAAAAAGTTACAAAAATTTAAATTATTAAATTAAAACAAAATCACTAGCCATTTATTTCACACCTTTTAAAACAGAAAAAGAAAGTTACCCAACCTGATTAAAGCACTATTTACGTGTATTTCAGGTCTAAGCCATTAAGTTAAAAAAAAAAAAAAAAAGAAAAAGAAAAATCACATTATGTAATCAAATTTCACAAATATGGAATTTTAATTTAACTTAATAATGCATAAGTACTTTTTGTAGGCAGAGGGAGCCTAAGACTTTTCAAGCAGCACCAAGCAGAAGGCAGGACACCACTTGGAGAATTATTTTTTTCCCTGAAAATTCTACAAATAAATGTATAAACATTGACAACTCCCTTTCTTTTCTGTGTGTGAAATTACAAATATTAATAAACTAACAAAAAATAGGAAAGCCAGAACTACTGTCTTTTGTAAAAGCACTTGTGTGTCAAATATGTACTGGCTATTAATAAAATAGTGGTTCACTGAACTGTTCCTATCTTTACTAGGTTACTGGATTATTGCCATTTCATAACAGAATAGATTTTTAAGTTATTAATGATATTTAACCCTTATTATGAAAACATGTTACATTACTATGTTAATGTCTATACTCCCTAAGTTAATAGGATAAGTATTTGAAGTCAACAGCTTCACTTTAAACTTAACAAGCAGCTGACATACCTCGCTGTCAGGACTGGGCTGAATCACCTCCCAAGTCTGGGAGTCAACATCATAGCAGTGAAGTTCGTTAGGAAGTGTATTGTCAGCAGCACCACCAAAAACATATAGATGTCGGTCAAATGCCACCATGGTGTGCCCATAACGCCTCTGGGGAGGTGGAGGTGAACCACGCAGGAGATGTTCAGTGGGAATACGAGTCCAGCTACAGATAAAGAAAGCAAGCTTTTGATATAATCCAAAACACAGTTTTGTCATTAGTAGGATTTGTTGGAGCCTATAGGTGGCTTTAAAATTGTACAATGCAAAATATTTCTTGTTGGCCATTAAGGCACTTGTAACAGCCTTCAACCCGTGGTAAATGTATTAATTTACTCTTTTACTAGTTTTATCTTACTTAAAACAATTTAGGTTTACATGCTTCCAGAGCCTTTTCCCCGCATCTGAGGGAGTAAGGCTTGAATCTACTTGGCGACTTGCCATTCAGGTCCCTTTTAATTCTTTTTGTACTGCTAACATTTTAATGAATATAAATAATAATAAAAAATGATTTAATTACATTTTAATAATTAATAAATAATAAAAACTACTTTTGCAAGC
The DNA here is from genome assembly GCF_900747795.2 of Erpetoichthys calabaricus. NCBI lineage: Eukaryota > Metazoa > Chordata > Cladistia > Polypteriformes > Polypteridae > Erpetoichthys > Erpetoichthys calabaricus. The sequence goes on along the minus strand of NC_041411.2, from coordinate 46,102,015 downwards.
AATAATGCTCTTAAGGAAAACCCATAGGTTTACTGGCAAAAGATATAAAAGATAGCACAAAAACAGTTGATTTTTATTCAAGTGTCTTCTAGAGAGCAGAGCTTTGGGTTAGTTTTTCTGATAGTCAATCACATCGATGTGAAAAGTTATTCAAATATAAATTCAAGCCTGGCACACAAGTTATGTCTAAGTTACTAGTTAGACTAATGTAAGCATCTACAGTACTTAAAATACAGAAGGGCAGACATACACTTTTTCTTTGAACTCAAATTGAAAGAGATTATTGGTAATCTTGGCTCCACTTTGACCAGAAAAGACAAACATTTTGTCACGACAGACTGCCACAGGAAAATTACAACATGAAGGAGGAATTTCACCACTCTGTTCAATCTAGGGAAAGAGAAGAAAAAAAAGAAAAGAAGATTTTTTTAACTTTACTCCTCTCAATGAAAGTAAACTTAACTGAATTTCCACACAAACTTCAGAAGTGAATGGATGTACTACATAGCAATGTGAACACGAGAATTCCGTTATTCACAACAGTGCCATACCTCTTCCCAGCTTGTCTGCTCTCTGTCTTGAAGGCTAATGGTCCACATGTCACTTAACCTAAAATGAAATTGTAATCACATAGGTAACATTTTAACTATTTTAATCATGTATTGTTAGATAGGGATTTTTAGAATGAATGTGTATCTAAAAATGAACAGCAAAATATCACTTTAAATTGTTTTTTATTTACATTTTTTATTTTCATGCATATTATATAGAAGTACATGCATATTTTATTGTATTCTTATTTCAACCAAAAATCTGCCTTAAAATAAATTTACATATTTGCATAAAATCAGTAGCTTTGGATACAAAATTTAGATTTTTTCTCCCTATCTAACTTTTTTCTATAAAATTAATCTCCAGCATAAACGTTTGACTTACCTTGCATTTCCATCATACCCTGCAAAAATCCACAGTTTATCACTGTACACAGTTGCTCCATGAGCTGACCTGGCAACAGGTAACCTGTTAATTAAAATATACATAAATATTAACAAAGATTTTCTCATTCATCCATCCATCCATTGTCTCCCGCTTATCCGAGGTCGGGTCGCGGGGGCAGCAGCTTGAGCAGAGATGCCCAGACTTCCCTCTCCCCGGCCACTTCTTCTAGCTCCTCCGGGAGAATCCCAAGGCGTTCCCAGGCCAGTCGAGAGACATAGTCCCTCCAACGTGTCCTGGGTCTTCCCTGGGGCCTCCTCCCGGTTGGACGTGCCCGGAACACCTCACCAGGGAGGCGTCCAGGAGGCATCCTGATCAGATGCCCGAGCCACCTCATCTGACTCCTCTCGATGCGGAGGAGCAGCGGCTCTACTCTGAGCCCCTCCCGGATGACTGAGCTTCTCACCCTATCTTTAAGGGAAAGCCCAGACACCCTGCGGAGGAAACTCATTTCAGCCGCTTGTATTCGCGATCTCGTTCTTTCGGTCACTACCCATAGTTCATGACCATAGGTGAGGGTAGGAACATAGATCGACTGGTAAATTGAGAGCTTCGCCTTGCGGCTCAGCTCCTTTTTCACCACGACAGACCTATGCAGCGCCCGCATTACTGCGGATGCCGCACCGATCCGCCTGTCGATCTCACGCTCCATTCTTCCCTCACTCGTGAACAAGATCCTGAGATACTTGAACTCCTCCACTTGAGGCAGGATCTCGCTACCAACCCTGAGAGGGCACTCCACCCTTTTCCGGCTGAGGACCATGGTCTCGGATTTGGAGGTGCTGATTCTCATCCCAGCCGCTTCACACTCGGCTGCGAACCGATCCAGAGAGAGCTGAAGATCACGGCCTGATGAAGCAAACAGGACAACATCATCTGCAAAAAGCAGTGACCCAATCCTGAGCCCACCAAACCGGACCCCCTCAACACCCTGGCTGCGCCTAGAAATTCTGTCCATAAAAGTTATGAACAGAATCGGTGACAAAGGGCAGCCCTGGAGGAGTCCAACTTTCACTGGAAACGGGTTCGACTTACTGCCGGCAATGCGGACCAAGCTCTGGCACCGATCGTACAGGGACCGAACAGCCCTTATCAGGGGGGCCGGTACCCCATACTCTCGGAGTACCCCCCACAGGATTCTCCGAGGGACACGGTCGAATGCCTTTTCCAAGTCCACAAAACACATGTAGACTGGTTGGGCAAACTCCCATGCACCCTCCAGGACCCTGCTAAGGGTATAGAGCTGGTCCACTGTTCCGCGACCAGGACGAAAACCACACTGTTCCTCCTGAATCCGAGGCTTGACTATCCGACGGACCCTCCTCTCCAGGACCCCTGAATAGACTTTTCCAGGGAGGCTGAGGAGTGTGATCCCTCTGTAGTTGGAACACACCCTCCGATCCCCCTTCTTAAAGAGGGGGATCACCACCCCGGTCTGCCAATCCAGAGGCACTGTCCCTGATGTCCATGCGATGTTGCAGAGGCGTGTCAACCAAGACAGTCCTACAACATCCAGAGCCTTGAGGAACTCCGGGCGTATCTCATCCACCCCCGGGGCCCTGCCACCAAGGAGTTTTTTGACCACCTCGGTGACCTCAGTCCCAGAGATGGGGGAGCCCACCTCTGAGTCCCCAGGCTCTGCTTCCTCATTGGAAGGCATGTTTATGGGATTGAGGAGGTCTTCGAAGTACTCCCCCCACCGACCCACAACGTCCCGAGTTGAGGTCAGCAGCGCACCATCCCCACCATATACAGTGTTGACACTGCACTGCTTCCCCTTCCTGAGACGCCGGATGGTGGACCAGAATCTCCTCGAAGCCGTCCGAAAGTCGTTCTCCATGGCCTATGATTTTCTCATATTTTCTAAAAACATATGACATTATTTTAAACCAATATTTGTTTTAGCCAGGTTTAAATCTTTGTATCCAACAAATGGCAGCGTATACGTCTGAATAAAATAGAAGAAAACAATATAAACTGTAATATAATGTAAACTTATTCACTTAGAATTTTTATAATGACTTTCCCTGCAATGATATAGTTCTAATTACTATGGTTCTAGTACTTAATACATAAAGCAGAATCTAGTGTATTATCCATATATTTGGTAAAATCATGTTTCATTTTCCGGCCAAACAAATATCCCAGCCTATCCTCGAGCAATGGATACAAGGTAGGAGCTATTCGTAGACTGGATACCAGTCCATCACAGGATACATACAAACCCACAATTAAGACAATCCATAATCATCACTAACCTAACATGCATGTTGTTCAATTATGTGAGAAAGCCACATTAATAATCCAACATTCAAATTCCATAAAATTAGATAATACTGGAGATCATATAGACAAAACCAAGTATACTATCGATCTGTCAGGCTACTCAACAAATCTAATTTACATAACTCAGTATTAAAAAATGGAGCTGTTCTGAATGAAGTCAAACAGCAAATGTCTTTTCTGAGCTCATACCTGCCTTCAACCTTCCACTCTGTCCACTGGCCTGTAGCAAATTTGTACTCAAACAAATCATTTTTATTCTTCAGGTTAGAATTGGAGTATATGTCACCAGTGTAACCACCTGTAAATGAAAGAAATCTGTCAAATATGCAGGCAGAAGTGTTCATTAAACTTTAATTCCAAACACTAAAAATACAAAGTACCACTCACATATATAGTACACACTGTATGTACCTACAGTTTTAAAAAAGATAGTAACTGTGATTTCCTTCTTAAAGACAGCATTAAATACTCAGGACTAACATTGGTTCTAACCGATATCTTTTGAATTACAACAAATCAAACAATATCTCAAAAATAATAAAATTTGCCTCCAAAAATAAATAAAATGTAGTGTTTTTTTCTTTTTCAAACACTTAAAACAAATCATAATATCCCACACCGAATCTAGCCTTTACTCATATAACACTTGCTAAAGCTGACATTTGAACGCCAGAATGAGCAGACTTGGAGTTATTTTGTTAGATTGTAATCACTAGGTTTTTAAGCTGTAGCTCCCAATTTATTTATTTAATTTTATATGAAGAAAATAACATTCCATATGATCAAGTCTAACTTATACAATGAAGAAGATAACATAACGCAGAATCATGCTGAACTTAACAAAACAGAATTCAACCCCTGCCTGAGAGAGAGAGAGAGACAGCCAACAGCAAAAACAAATCTTTAAAAAAAAGACAACAAAGAAGCGAGAATGTCCTTTTCTCCAATATAAATGCTTATTCCAAAATTTTATTAATTAAATCTTACCCTATTTTAAAAAGTTCTGAACAGATGCTCTAAGTGAGTGAGAATTTCACATTTTCCAATTTCAAATAGTATAGAACATCAGTTACCCTCTGACTTATAAAGGGTGGGTTGGGTTCTTCCAGTTGAGCTAGATAAGTCTACGTCTAGTAGTGTGGTGCCGGTAATTACAATCAATTTGTCCTTCTCTACTTCTACCCCTCTGGGAGGACACCAAACACAGCTGGTAACGGGTTAGGAGTGACTGTGATACTAAAGCTGTCTGACAGGCATTCAATGATTTATGTCCAGTATGATGTTAATTTGGTGACGCTGGAGTTAGATTGCAATGTACGCAGGTAGGATCTTGCCCTGGATACACTTTGGACAATTTTAAACAAGATAAATGTTATCGACGAAAGATTTTAAGTTGAACGATTGAATGGTTTGTGCATATAGAGCTAGCAACCAATTTAATAATTACATTCTCCCTTTACACGCTCACTTACCAAAAACAAACATGCTACTTCCGTAGACCACCGCTGAGTGATGATACCTGGGTGCGGGGGGTGTTCCTGTTGTGAAAGCCCTAAATGAAAAAAGAGAACGGAATGAACAAATTTTCATTTTAAAGTAGGCACAAAAGGCCATGGGTTATTTTCTTTTATATGGATATGAACCAAAGCCCTACCTGCACCATGAACAATCTTTCACATCAAAGCGCAGCAGGTCATTTAACATGTTCTTCCTAGGTGGGGGAACAAGAAATATTGTCCTCAAATATTAAGTGTCAAGTTCAACAAAACATCTGGTGCCATAAAGAATGACTTACCCATTGTCTCCTCCGAATACATATATTGCATCTTTGTATGCCACAACTGTGTGCTTACTGCGTCTAATAAGCAAAGAGAAGTAAAAATATTTGATTAATGTTAAAAATTAAATATCGTCTGTTAAAGATTTGTGTAGGAGAAGACCTACACCATTCCCTCATTACTGAATCCATCTCTCGTTATTTATCTTAGATCCAGTGTACAGGCATTTCATTACCCTACAAGAGAACCAAGAAACTGGAACTTTCCTAATAAAGATTTATTTCTCGTCTTGCAGCTAACTAGGGTCAATGCTTCCAGAATTTCAGTCTTGCTTGTTTCTTCACATCTGTAACTACTAAACCCTAAACTGACAAGGCGACACCAGAAGACTTCAATTCTATCACACTGGTCAATACTCCAGTGTCTTGTTAAGCATAACTAGCACTGATAATGCTTTATATCCCTTCTAAGAGTTACAGAAGGCAATTATTTCACGATTCTTTCTTTACTTCATAGCTCAGCTTATTCATTCACTCATTTGTCCAGAAATATTTATTTCAATACAAAGTTACTAGGAGTAGAAGACCATACAGACATCATGAAGAACAAGACAGAAGCCAACTCAAACAGGACACCGTCACTAACAACCCACATTTATTTATATAATAAATAAATATAATAATAATAATAATATATATAGTAATATAATAATAATATGAATGTCTTTGAGAGGAAGCCAGGACTACCTAAAAAAACTCAACTGTGTGAATAAAACAGATTATGATTAGAAGGTAAGAGGCTTAGCAGTAACATGCCAGGCCACACATTAAAATTCATACTACCTACTTACTCTATAAATGGATGGATATTTTGGACAAAACTAAATATGCAGTAAATAAATGTGTTGTGAAATTGTGACAGTATATAAATAAAAATAACATATAAGCATACATTATTAAATGTGCCATAAATGTTTTTATTGCTTATTTCTTTACATATTTATTTAATTATTTAAGTAGTGAGGAACATGCATGGTTGCACTTTTGCACATGACCATAAGCAACTGGATTCCCAAGGCAAAGCAAGTTGTTCACAGTGCGTGTTCGTGAAGGACATAACTACAAGAAAAAACTACTCAACAAAGCAACTATTTTAATTCAAGATTTCACCATCCTCTCCATAGTCTGCATCTGAAGTGTCTGTCTTTATATGTACTACTTGATAGCAGAAGACTTACATGCAGGATAACTCATAAGGAAAGAACTGACAACAGGAACCAAGAGATGGCAGTCAGAATCATAGGAAGAAAAAAAGGGCAGCAGATCTAAGATGTCCATCCATCCACCACCATCAAGGGGTAGCAGGAGCTCATTCAAGGAAGCATAGGGTGCAAGGTGGAACCACTCTCTGGGCAGGGCACCAGTCTGTCTCAGGGTGAGCACACACACACACGTGCACATATCTTGTGCCGATTTAGCATTGTCGATCCACCTAACCTGCATGTCTTTGGACTGTGGCACACCAGATCTAACACAAACTGAACTTTCAGATGTCATTTGAACTGACAAAGCATACAGGTCTACAAGTATGAAGGCTTCTTATAAAATATGCTATACACACACACACTCTTCAGAAATCATTGTTGCTCTTGTTCTCTTTCCCATTATGTACACAGGTTATGCAGATCTCGGTTTATAATCACTGGAGTTGTCCCACACGCAAACAAACACACTTCAGATCTCTTTCTTGTTTACAATACATTCACTAACTGCACATGGCTCATAAAAACATACTTTGTAAACATCCCCTCCAGCTCTTTCTCTCACTTCCATAAACACACACATTCTTTATCACATCTTACACACTATAACTCACTCATTTCACTGTCTGGAAAAAAACTTGCCTCTGGCCCCCACAGAATCAGCATGGGTGCTGCCACCAATATGTATGTGTTCTCTCCACTGCTCTTCTACATCCATATGAACGAAACCACCTCTAAGGACCCCTCTGTCAAACTCCTCAAATATGTGGACAACACAACCATTAGAAATGGTGATGAGTCTGCATACAGAAGGTAGGTTGAGCGGCTTGCCCTTTGGTGTGGTCAGAACAATTTGTGAGCTAAACACACTCAAAACTGTGGAAATGAACAGTGGAAGATCCCCCCCCCCCCCATAACAATAATGTGTCAGTTATAGAAACCTTCACTTTTCTGGGATCAATAATTACTTGGAACTCGACACGGAAGTTCATCATTGATTCAACCATAAAAAAGGCAGAGCAGCAGGTGTACTTCCTGCGACAGCTGAAGTAACCACAGGGGCTGCTGATTTAGTTCTACACAGCAATCACCGCGTTTGATCTAAGCTCATCCATAACAGCGTAGTTTGGATTACCAACAAACATGTCAAGAACAGGCTACAACGAATAGTCCGGCATGCCAAAATGAACAACGGTACCATGTGAATTTCCCCTTGGGATTAATAAAGTATCTATCTATCTCAGTCTTCCCAACCTACAGAAACTATGCAATTCCAGAGTCATGAAGTGGGCAGGGAAAATCACAAATGGTTAGTTAATTCAGATGTCCTTGACCAACCGGCCCCCTTATCTTGCAATATTCCTACATTCAGTGCATCCGGAAAGTATTCACAGCGCATCATTTTTTCCACATTTTGTTATGTTAAAGCCTTATTCCAAAATGAATTTATTTTTTTCCTCAGAATTCTACACACAACACCCCATAATGACAACGTGAAAAAAGTTTGAGATTTTTGCAAATTTATTAAAAATAAAAAAAATTGAGAAAGCACATGTACATACGTATTCACAGCCTTTGCCATGAAGCTCAAAATTGAGCTCAGGTGCATCCTGTTTCCCCTGATCATCCTTGAGATGTTTCTGCAGCTTAATTGGAGTCCACCTGTGGTAAATTCAGTTGATTGGACATGATTTGGAAAGGCACACACCTGTCTACATAAGGTCCCACAGTTGACAGTTCATGTCAGAGCACAAACCAAGCATGAAGTCAAAGGAATTGTCTGTAGACCTCCGAGACAGGATTGTCTCGAGGCACAAATCTGGGGAAGGTTACAGAAAAATTTCTGCTGTTTTGAAGGTCCCAATGAGCACAGTGGCCTCCATCATCCGTAAGTGGAAGAAGTTCGAAACCACCAGGACTCTTCCTAGAGCTGGCCGGCCATCTAAACTGAGCGATCGGGGGAGAAGGGCCTTAGTCAGGGAGGTGACCAAGAACCCAATGGTCACTCTGTCAGAGCTCCAGAGGTCCTCTGTGGAGAGAGGAGAACCTTCCAGAAGGACAACAATCTCTGCAGCAATCCACCAAGCAGGCCTGTATGGTAAAGTGGCCAGACGGAAGCCACTCCTTAGTAAAAGGCACATGGCAGCCCACCTGGAGTTTGCCAAAAGGCACCTGAAGGACTCTCAGACCATGAGAAAGAAAATTCTCTGGTCTGATGAGACAAAGATTGAACTCTTTGGTGTGAATGCCAGGCATCACATTTGGAGGAAACCAGGCACCGTTCATCACCAGGCCAATACCATCCCTACAGTGAAGCATGGTGGTGGCAGCATCATGCTGTGGGGATGTTTTTCAGCGGCAGGGACTGGGAGATTAGTCAGGATAAAGGGAAACATGACTGCAACAATATACAGAGACATCCTGGATGAAAACCTGCTCCAGAGCGCTCTTGACCTCAGACTGGGGCGACGGTTCATCTTTCAGCAGGACAACGACCCTAAGCACACAGCCAAGATATCAAAGGAGTGGCTTCAGGACAACTCTGTGAATGTCCTTGAGTGGCCCAGCCAGAGCCCAGACTTGAATCCAATTGAACTTCTTTGGAGAGATCTTAAAATGGCTGTGCACTGACGCTTCCCATCCAACCTGATGGAGCATGAGAGGTGCTGCAAAGAGGAAGGGGCGAAACTGGCCAAGGATAGGTGTGCCAAGCTTGTGGCGTCATATTCAAAAAGACTTGAGGCTGTAATTGCTGCGAAAGGTGCATCAACAAAGTATTGAGCAAAGGCTGTGAATACTTATGTACATGGGATTTCTCATTTTTTTATTTTTAATAAATTTGCAAAAACCTCAAGTAAACGTTTTTCACTTTGTCATTATGGGGTGTTGTGTGTAGAATTCTGAGGAAAAAAATGAATTTAATCCATTTTGGAATAAGGCTGTAACATAACAAAATGTGGAAAAAGTGATGTGCTGTGAATACTTTCCGGATGCACTGTATAGCTAATGCGAAATTCAGTATTTCTGCGCTGCCTTGTGCATTGTATGCATATATACTGTATACATTCTTTGTTTTTTATTTATCTCAAATTGCATTTATCAATAGTGTGCAGGTCTGTCGTGTAACTATATTTGGAGTGTCATCAAAAAACGAAGTCAAATTACTTGTGTAGGCAAGCACACTTGGCTAATAAATGAGTGTAACATAGGAAATAATCAGAATCGAACAGTGCAAATCAAAACTCCCTTATTCTGCAGATTAATTCACTGCAGATGCCTCTAACATAACACTCGGTGTACATACGAACTACGGCTCCCTCCCGCGAATGAAGCACCTACACCCCTGAACTGGTGGTTTTCCTACTCCCACTGCATACACGCACTGTACATCTCTCACTCTTTGGCACACTGTATGCACGCAGTGACGCTAACGCTGTGCACACTCCTTCCCCTCAGATATTATACACGGATCTTTCGTACAACACAGACACGCACAGAGCTGCAGTATGACTGTTAAAGCTGCACAGAATCGATCTCTGGCTCCAGTTTCAGCAACCCAGACGGTAGTTATGCGCTCAGCTAGCACTTACCTGGCTCCTACGAATTCATCACACGGCGGAAGTCTCCTCCATCGGTGAACGGTCTCGAAGGGCCCGAAATTTAACGTAAGATATTCGACGCTATCTGAACAACTGTGGTCAAATTCTACACTTGGGGCCACCTTGGACTTACAGGACATGGTTCCCGGAAACCGTGAAATACAGTATCTTCATAATAAAAATGAAACTCTATGGAAAAGAAAGCAAGTTCTGAAGCCGCCTGCCAGCGTTGTACAGCAGTCAGATGATACTGTGTTGTCTCCTAAAGCACGACACCTTCACATTAATCCTAGACATTTCTGCTCCTGTAAAATCGTACTTAAAATGTTCCCGATATGTGAATTAAACTATCACCAGTGGAAACATTGACCTTTGCCGATCGCACAGTAGGGAGTTGTAGTTTATTTCCTCCCCAGAAGCCTTTAGAAGAGATGCACAATAAACTACAAAACCCAGGCTTCGGACGAGCCGCAAAGTTCTCTGGGTATAGCCCATTCTCAGTGAACCGGCTTGTTCGTGGGCACGGAGACGGAGTTACCCATGTTGGTGGATCTTTCAGCCGGATTTATTGCGTAAAATGACAATGAAGAAATGCCCAACAGCTAACTAAGAAGATACATTACACGTAGATAAATAATGAATATCCAGACGTTTATGATGTGTTATTAAATGTCGAAGGTACAAAGGCATACAATACATGCTTTTTTATGTTTAGTAATACGATAGTAATATTATTATTGATAGAGATAGAATATATGACTTGAACGAAAATAATTCGTTGTCTTTTGGTTTATGTGGATGATTAGTGCCAAACCATACCATTTTCCAAGCCCGCTTAGTACAGAGCAGGGTCGCGGTGGGAACGCTGGAGTCTATCCCAGCAAGCCGAGGTCGCAAGTCACGAAAAAAAATCTCGTCTTCACAACCTTTTTTGGATTAAAAAAGTTGCTTGATTTAGAAGTCTTATCTAGGTTTGTAGTTCTCAACGTTCAGTCCTCAGGTCCCAACCAATTTCTTCTTTTAATTGAATTTCTACCTCAGTTAGGCAAGCCGTTATTTTCCATATTTTTCACAAGCACACGGAAAATTCAAACTATGCTATATTTTACTGAATGAAACAAGACTTTCTATGTGTTATATGGGTAAGATTTTTTTTTTACGTTTTGGTTAAGGAGACAATTATTTACTATTAAGCACACAGTTGGGTAAACCTGAAGTAGCTTTTTCCTTTCAGAGTCATTTGTGCAGGTGTCTGCACTGCTCAATGTTAATTGTCTGTATTCAGATACAACTGAGAAAGCAGACTCCACAGAAAAAGTGAATTAATAAAAAACAAAACATAGTAAGCATTTATAAACTAACAAATATGTCTTCATTTTTCTATAAAAACCAATGGGTCAGTGAGATCAGTTGAAGGAAACAGTGACTGCCTGATTGAGAAACTGGTTGGAACAAAACTCTGAAGTCACCGGGGGCCCCTGAGGATTGCACATTGAGAAGCACTGATCTGGGTGGCTGTAATTGGAGTTAGGTTCTGTCTTTACACCTCACTGATCAATCTCTGGTCCTTGGGTTTTCCACTAAGCAACTGATCAGCTAAGCCACCCAAAAGATTGAAATGGCGCAGACGAACTTTTGTTGTGTGTCGCAATTATCACTAAGGTCGACACAGTTACAAGAGTTGAAGCAACAACAGCATTTATTTCTATAGCATATTTTCATACACGGGAGCTTTCTAAAATTTCAAAGAAGTTTACAAGAAAATAAAACCAAATTTATTTTTTTTAGGAAGTTATTAAACAGAATTTGTTCAAATCATTTGTTTTTCTCTCTAATGTAGATAAAGTGAGCCTTTCTTTTTTTATAACATGAACAGTTCTAGTTTGCAATGCTGAAAGTAATCAAAGAGCCCAAGTAAATATGCAGGGAAAATAAAAACCACTGGGAACCCAATTTTCAGATTTTTATTATGCTTCCAATGATGTTGTAACAAATCTGGTGAAGTTTTTGGTACCATTTTCCTAATCAGAAGCAAAATACACCCCTTTAGCACCACTGCATTATTAAAATTGTAACATTCAGGGTACAAGAGATACATGCTATCAGTGTATTACACCCTGTTTTTTAGTAGTCAGATTTGAATACACTGTTCACATTATAAACAGAACGTGAGTTCACACAGCATATGTGGCCGGTCATCACCCCCCAGTCTCCTGGTTCTCTTGCATTACTGTTACCTTGTGCTGTGTGGAGCTGTTGCTATTGTTTTTGGGCTTGCCTGTCAATTTTGCAGCATTTTTCCCACATAGGCAAAACCAGTAAATTATCAGGAATTATACTAGGCATTGTCCTGAAAATTGCCAGGTTGGGTTTCACAGGATACTTGACCCCAGATTTTATTATACTTGCCTTTAATCTTGTAATTTACAGTACAAGTAAATTCCTAGTAAAGTCTAAATATCTGTTAAAAGTAATACCTGGTAACACAAATCCATTTTGTGCTGCCTGTTTAATTGACATATACTGTATTTCATTTACCTTAACTAATAAATTTATGGCAAATTCTAGAAAGTATTTAGTGCCATTTTGGGGTATCAGCATAAGCTTCAACCCCCCAGCAATACTTGGATTAAATTAGTTTGAGAATATTATATTAATTTCCCTTTGAAGACACTATAAATCCATATGTATTGGCTGTAATATATGTGACACTAATGGGGATGAATTTCGTTATTGTTGTCTTAAGTTTCAAAATATGAGAGGCAGAGTGAAAGTTTTCATTGTCAGAAGCTTAGTAATTTGCCTTGATATTAATATGCCAAAGCTTTTCTTTGAACTTCAACAATTTCAGAATATAAATGATGTGTTGCAGCCTTCAAGTTTGAACCTAAACATGCCTTAGGTGTGTTCATAAGCTCTAAAATGTCCACAACAACGTTACAAAGCCAGTTTGCATTTTTGAAAACATTCTGTAGCAAAACATTTTATAGCAGGTTAGTGAACACCAGCCATGTTTTATTAATAGGAAAATGAACAATCATTTTTTTGTCTGCTTTGGTTGAAGGTGATACTTACTGGAAGTCCACTGTACATTGTTATCTTGGAGAGGTGAAATGAGTTGGTAAGTACATTTTATTTTAATTAGTGTTAATAGACCACCAATCTACAGTATTTGTTATTTGGTTTGGTGTATAAAAGCCAAATGAGACGTAGGTTAAATATTTAAACTTTTTAATTTTAATTGCTGTTGAATAAAACATGAATGATGTGGTTCATTTTGCTGTATTTAGCTTATCCATCCTTTACCTAACAGACTTCATTGACCCTTGTGCTGTGGTTGTTACTGATTTGGCCACCAGCTTAATAAAAAAGCCAAACTAGAGATATAAACAAGTAAAAATATGGTTAAACAGATCTTGTATGTAAGTAAAATCTAATTACACAAACAGAAATCCCTCCACTGCTCTGTTAATGAAGCAATAAATATTTTAACTCTGCACCATTATTTTAAAATCTGAGGTTTATTTTTAGGAATAACGTAAAGTGAGTCGGTTTGTGTTTAACACAATAAAAGAAAAGAACTAGCATTTCTATAAATGTTATTTATCTACTTGAAATGGTCAGGAAAACGTTCCGACTCCACATTAGACCTCCAGCCTTATAGTGCATGTGGCCTGATTTCCTCAAACCGTGAAACTTCACTTCCGTTATCCCAGTGGATATGGCCTGATTGAGAATGGCCGAGGTGCAGACCTCCAGAGTTCTGCTAAACAGCTAAATGGATTGCACATTTATGTCACAGGCTTTACATGGAATCTCCGAGAAGGGACTGGCTTTGGCCTGCAACACTACATGACATACCCACAATAGGTCAGTCGTCTTACTCCCGAATTAATAATAACCCTTCCGTAATGCTAATCTTAACCATATTGTAAGAATGTTCTATGAGAGTGACACATGAGGTACACCTTAGAAAGGGTGTGCTGAGCAAGACACAAATGACTAGGCCTGTTGCATAACACGACTGGCTTGTAATGCAAAAGCAGCTAAACGTTTTTTTTTTTTTTAAAACATTTTATTGAATTTAGTAGGGGGCTTACCCCCTGCTTGTTTCGCTCGCCAACCGCCTTGGCCTGTGCTATGCGCCAATCACTTTGCATCTCTGCCGCTCACATTGTGAAGAGGGGGGCTGAACGCACCCCAAGGAGACGCAGTCACTCCTCCGAAACCCCCTCTTAAACGGTGATACAATGGGAAACAAATACAATTTTTTTTACCTCCTCTTTGCTCGATCAGCTGCTGCATCTCACACGGCGCTTCGAACATTTAAAAGCCTGTACAGCAGCTGTCTTTGTCATCTACTCTTTGTCTTTTATTTCCGGCCTCGGGTGTGGTTAAATCTCTTGGCACAAAGTCTCGTCTCGCGGGATGTGAGTTCTTGATATTTTAGTTTATAATTTATAAACGGAATAAGAATTTGAAAATCTAACAACATCATATTAAAGTTTGATAAATTCTGAAAAGAATGATAAATTCTGAAAAGAATGATACCAAACATATATATATGTAGGTTTTAAAATAAGCCCAATTGACAGCGTGACAAAAAATGTCACATAAAATCGTTGCACTTTTAGGCTTAGGATTTTATACATTGTCACAGGAGGCTGGGGGTCAGACCCAGCTGAGACGCCTGGAAGGACCGGGAGGTGGTCTATACGTCCCCCGGGCCACAAGGGTGCAACCGCCCTGGATGTTGAGGGGACCACAGGGAAGGAGCAAGGGGGCTCAAGCCCACTGGGGCCCGTGGCCACCGCCAGGGGGTGCCCCAAGCATCGTGGAGCCCAGGAGATCAACACTTCTGCCACACCTGGGAAGGTGGAGGAAGGACCTTCCAGGAATGCCCGGAGTGCTTCCGGGTGCAAGGGCAGCACTTCCGCTACACCAGGAAGTGCTGCCGGAAGAGTGTCATCAGGCACCTGGAGCACATCCGGGTGGAAATAAAAAGGGCCGCCTTCCTACAATCAGGGAGCTAGAGTCGGGAGTGGGAGCAGGACGAAGCTCCCGTGAAGAGAGGAAAGGCGGCCCACGGACAGGGAGAGAAAGGCCCGTGTGCTGGGTGATTGGTGCTGGGAGCACTGTGTGCTGTGTGGGTCTCTGCTTTAATAAACGTGTGTTTTGTGTAAAGAAGTGGTGTTTGTCTGGTGGTGTTCGGACCCGTGTCTCACAATATATATAGAGTAGATTAAAGACAAATAACATTCCATAGAAGCAAGTCAGATTTCACAAAACTAAGTTCAAATCAAATCAACCCCCATCCATGAGGAAGAGAGCAACGTAAAACTTTAATAGTAGGAAAAATAAATCAATAAAAATTATTAAAATTAAATAAGGGAAGAGAATCCACTTCCTTAATTTAAACACTTATTCTAAAATGTTATTGATTAGATCCTAACAGGTTTTAAAAAAGTTTTGCATGGATCCTATAAGTGAGAATTAGATTTTTTCCAATTTCAAATAATATATAACATCAGTCACCCACTGACTTAAAAGGGGTGGGTTAAGATTCTTCCAGTTGAGCGAGATAAGTCTACGTGCCAATAAGTGAAGTAAATCAGTTACAGTTTACTGGTCCTTCTCCACTTTACGTCCATCTGGGAGGACACCAAACACAGCTGTTATGGGATAAGAAGAGACTGTGACACCAAGGCTGTTTGAAAGGCATTTAAAGATTTTGGTCCAAAATGATGTTAATTTGGTGCAGGCCCAAAACATGTGGCCTAGTGAGGCTGGAACTTGATTGCAGCGTTTGCAGGTTGGATCTTGCCCTGAAAACATTATGGACAATTTTAAATGAGACAGATGTGCTCGATAGATGATTTTAAGTTGAATAATTAAATGCTTTGCGCATATGGAGCTCGAGTGAATTCTGTGCGTGGCTGCCTTCCACTCCTTTTCTGAGATGTTGAGTGAGAGATCCTTTTCCAACTGTACTCTGGGATCTTTGAAAGGGAGGGACTTTAAGATGTTTTTATATATTACAGAAATGCTGTCTGAGTCTTCAAGACTGATCAATATTTTTTGCAGAATAGAAGTAGGTGGGAGGTGAGGAAAATTGGGCAGGTTCTGTTTAGCAAAGTTTTTAATTTGAAGGTAGTGAAAGAAACGTGTTTCTGGAAAGTTATGTTTGGTGTGTAATTGTTTGTAGGAATGCAAAGATGTCTATGTACAGATCTCTAAGTGATTTAGTCCCGAATGATTTCCAGACATTAAAAACTGTGTACGTTTGAGATGGTAGGAAAAGGTGGTTCTCATGCAGAGGTGCCACAGATGAAAGCTTCTCTATCTTAAAATACTTCCTACATTGGTTCTAAATTCTGAGTGAATGAGACACAATTGGGTTGTTAGTATATTGGTGATAACTTGTATTTACTGGGGTACAAAGCAAGGAATATAAAGACGTACTGCAGGATTTTATTTATATTGCAGACCAAGCCTGTGTATATTCTTCTATTTATGTCAATGTCCAGGTTTTTATACCTTGTATATTTGCCACCCAGTAATAAGACTGAGAGTTAGGTAGAGCCATGTCACCCTCTGCCTTAGGTCTTTGCAGGGTCACCCTTTAAATAATAAATGAGGTTATGAATGAATCTAACTTCTTGAAAATATTGATTGATGTTTATGGGAATGCTTTGAAATAGAAAAAGAAACTTAGGACGGATATTCATCTTGACAGTGTTAATTCTTCCAGCTAAAGTAAGATGGAGGGTAGACCATCTATGCAAGTCTTTTTTTTCCATGCAGACAGCAAAATTTTGTTGATAAAGAGCTTTATGTTTACTAGCCATTTAAATTGATCTGCGATCATACAAGGGAAGGTGCCCAATCTAACTGTACTGTATTGGACTGTACTTTCTCCGGTCCTGTTCAGCCTATATACATCGGACTTCCAATACAACTCGGAGTCCTGCCACGTGCAAAAGTTCACTGATGACACTGCTATCATGGGCTGCATCAGGAGTGGGCAGGAGGAGGAGTATAGGAACCTCATCAAGGACTTTGTTAAATGGTGGAACTCAAACCACCTACACCTGAACACCAGCAAAACCAAGGAGCTGGTGGTGGATTTTAGGAGACCCAGGCCCTTCCTGGACCCCGTGATCATCAGAGGTGACTGTGTGCAGAGGGTGCAGACGTTTAAATACCTGGGATTGCAGCTGGATGATAAATTGGACTGGACTACCAATACTGATGCTCAGTGCAAGAGAGGACAGAGACGACTATACTTCCTTAGAAGGCTGGTGTCCTTCAACATCTGCAATAAGATGCTGCACATGTTCTATTAGACGGTTGTGGTGAGTGCCCTGTTCTACGCGGTGGTGTGCTGGGGAGGCAGCATAAAGAAGAAGGATGCCTCACGCTTGGACAAACTGGTGAGGAAGGCAGGCTCTATTGTAGACATGGAGCTGGACAGTTTGACATCTGTGGCAGAGCGACGGGCGCTCAGCAGGCTCCTGTCAATCATGGAGAATCCACTGCATCCACTGAACAGTATCATCTCCAGACAGAGGAGCAGCTTCAGTGACAGACTGCTGTCAATGTCCTGCTCAACTGACAGACTGAGGAGATCGTTCCTCCCCCACACTATGCGACTCTTCAATTCCACCCGGGGTTGGTTAAACATTAACATTATACAAAGTTATTGTCTGTTTTACCTGCATTTTTTTATCAATCTTTAATTTAATATTGTTTCTTTATCAGTATGCTGCTGCATGTGAATTTCCCCTTGGGATTAATAAAGTATCTATCTATCTATCTATCTATCTATCTATCTATCTATCTATCTATCTATCTATCTATCTATCTATCTATCTATCTATCTATCTATCTATCTATCTATCTATCTATCTATCTAATATTCCGTGCTTGAGAATTCACTGGAAAGAGCACACTTTTATTCAAATTAATTCTGAGACCAGAAATCTTTTGAAATTCTGTTAGTTCTGTTAGGACTGCAGGCACAGTATTTTGGGGATCTGATATATACAGTACCATATCATCTGCATATAGTGAAATTTTCTGTTCAAGTATTTTCTGTTTATCTCATAAGCATTTCAAAAGTGAACTGCCAGCGGCTCAATGGTGATTGCAAAAAGTAGTGGTGACAAGTAGTGGTGAAGTAGTCTGAAATAATGTTGTTAATACAAACTGAACTCCAATGTAGTAAAGAGGTAGTTCCATTCAACCATGTCAAATGCTTTTTCTGCATCCAACGATAATATCATCTCCGGGATGTTAGACTTTGTGGGTAAATATATTACATTAAACAGACGTCAAAGATTGGAAGCTAAGTGTCTGCCTTTAATAAATCCAGTTTGGTCTTGTGATATTAATAATAATTCTTTGCATTTATATAGCACTTTTCTCACTACTCCAAGCACTCAGCAATTGCAGGTTAAGGGCCCAACAGAGCAGAGTCTCTTTTTGGCATTTATGGGATTCGAACCGACAACGTTCCGATTGCCAGTGCAGATCGCTAGCCTCTGAGCCACCACTTCACTGCTTACCAAAGGAAGCACTTTCTCAATCCTTCTAGCTAGAGCTTTGAAGTGATTGGTCTGTATGATGCACATTATAATAAGTCATTATTTTGCTTAGGAAAGACAGAAGTTAATACTTGGCAAAAAGTTTGAGGTAGAATTTCATTGTCTCTAGCTTCTGAAAATGTTGCTAATAAAAGGGGAGCTGACTTAATTGAGAATCTATATATATAATTCACTAAGCAGCCGACCATGGCACGCAAGACGCAAAACAGAGCCCCACCCGCCAACTCACAGAGCCCCACCCGCCAACTCTAACCCTCCTCCCAGAACACTACGACAAACTCAACACAGAACAGAAACACGCTGTTGACACTGTTTTACACGCTGCATACAGCGATTCCCATCCCCAACAAACATGCTTCTTTTTAGATGGTCCTGCAGAACCAGGGAAAACCTTTGTCTACAAAACCCTGATTCATACCATCAGAGCTAGGGGAGACATTCCTACAACCGTAGCATCTACAGGAATAGCTGCAGCATTGTTACCGGGTGGACGAACTACTACTTCCACCTGCAACATCAAACCTACCTCGCCACACGCTCAACATCTTCTGCAATCCAAATTGATAATATGGGACGAGGCGCCAATGACACATGCATACGCATTCCAGGCAGTTGACAGGTTATCACGTGACCTCACGGGTGACACGCAGCTATTTGGAGGCAAAACAATACTATTGGGTGGAGATTTCCGACAAATTCTCCCCGTCATTATGCGTGGCTCCCGAGCACTTACTGTCACCAGTTGCATTAACAAGCAACCTTTGTGGCGTCACATACGTACATGTTCTTACACTGACGATAAATATGAGAGCTCTTCCTGAAGAACAACATTTTGCAAAATGGCTCCTCGATGTTGGAGACGGGACAAACGGAACACCTGTGACATTGCCTACACATTGTTTTCCTTTTATTTCTAATCCCGTTCAACAACTATATGGCGACATGGACTTCTCAACTGTCACTCTGGAACAACTCAGCATGCAAGCTATATTAAGCGTCACCAACGAAGACTTGCTACACCTTAATGAACAAGTGCTGAAACTTATCCCTACCGACGAAGTGACTTTCACCAGCGTTGACTCCATCGTCACAGACGATCCTGCAGATCAACTTTCATTCCCCGAAGAATTTCTTAATAGTCTTACTCCCACTGGCATGCATCCGCATAAACTCAAAATTAAAATTGGTTCAGTCATCATGCTTCTCAGAAACCTCCTGCCAGCAAAAGGTCTCTGTAATGGCACTACACTTTCTGTTACCAGCATTCACCGCAATGTACTGGAGTGTAAGACTGTCGCAGCTGCTACCTCACAAACTGTCCTTATTCCCCGGATATCCCTGGCCCCATCAAATTCAAATTTGCCTTTTATTTTTACACGCAGACAATTTCCTGTTAGATTGGCCTTTGCAATGACAATTAATAAGGCACAGGGACAAACTTTCAAAAAGATAGGCCTGTATCTGCCAAAGCCAGTTTTCAGTCATGGACAATTGTATGTTGCTCTCTCCAGAGTTCCATCTTTTCATTCACTCACAGTCGTATCCTCAAACCTACCCCATTTGGACAACTGTGTCTTTCAGGAAGTGTTCACCCATCAATAAATAATTATGCGGCATATGCTACGCCGTGGGTTGGCTAGTTGTTTATAAAATTCAGCAGTGTAGCCATCAGGGCCTGCTGCTTTCCAACTCTGAAATGAGTTTATAGTTCCTAGTAATTCTGAGAGTGCCAGAGGTTGATTCAGTTCCTCTGCACTGAGGATACCTAGTTGTGGTATCTGTAATGCATCCAAAAACGCATTAGGCTGTGTCTTGTCTTCTTGAAACTGAGTAGAATATAAGGACTTATAGTAGTCTCTAAATATGTGCATTATATTTTTATGGTCAACAATTTTGTCTCTGTGTTGGTAATTGCTGGGATTGCATTGCGAACTTCCTGCTTGTGGATTTGTTGAGCTAAGATCTTATTAGCCTTCTCTCCGTGTTCATAGTAATGATGCTTTATTTAAAAATGACTTGTTCTGTTTCTTTAGTTGTCAAGAGGCTGAGTTCTGTATGCAGAGCCTGTCTTTTCTTGTGAAGTGCATCATTTGGACATCTGGCATGTTCTCGATCTATTCTGGTAATTTCACTTATTAGCTCTGATACTTTCTTCGGGAGAAAGATATGAAATACTCTGTCCTCTTAAGAAAGCCTTCAGAGTTTCCCAGCATATTCCTGTAGAGACTTTTGAGGATATATTTGTCTCTAAAAAAGAAAATCAGTTTGCTTGGATATAAATTCTGTACAGTTCTTGTCTGCTAATGAAAGTGGGTTAAGACACCAGCTGCAAGACAAGTATGTGGAGCATAGTGATTTAAGCTCCATGATCAAAGGAGCATGGTTGGAGATAATAATAGCGTCATACTTACAAGATTTAATCGTTGGCAAAAAATTGTTATCTATAAATAAATAATTAGTTCTTGAGTAACAGTGATGCACTGGTGAGTAGAAGAAATATTCTCTTGAGTTTGGGTATAGAAACCTTCAGGGGTCTGATAAGTTGTGATCAGTTACAAACTGTGTAATTGTTTTTGCAGTGTTAGTTGTCATTGCTCATGTGGCAGGAGACCTATCTAGGTCTGGATTTAAAACACAATTAAAGTCCCCAGCCATTATAATTTTATGAGTGTTCACATTGGGAATGGATTCAAATGCATTTTGAATGAAGTCCCTGTCATCGACATTGGGTGCATAAATATTAATCACTTTACAGTTAAATAAAGTACCCATGACAATCACATATCGCCCTTCAAGGATCAGATATTACCTCTGATCCTACAAATGAGATTGTTCTATGTATAAGAATTCTCACACCTGTAGTTTTCTTTGTAAAGCTGGAATGGAATATTTGGCCAGTCCAGTCTCTGTGCAGCCAAAACTGATCCCTACTTAATAAGGGGGTCTCCTGTAAAAATACTATTTTAGCGTTTAGACCTGTTAGGAGAGAGAATACTTTCTTTTTCTTTAATTTGTGATTGAGACCTTTAACATTCCAACTCACAATGTTAATTGTTTGGTCCTGGAGATATTGCTTCTGAACTTTTGTTAACATTTTGTAGTCTTAATTTAAGATAGTAGTACATTATTACACAAGATAGCTTTGACCTTACTTTCCAATTTTACCAGTTAGTTATTACCATGAAGCCTGTTGTTGTGTTGGCTCTTACAAATTATAGGGATTAAAAGGATAGATTATAAATAGTTTGCTATCTTTCTTTCCCCCAGTCCCCCCACCCCCCCAAAACTTTATCAGATGTGTGCAATTTGATTGGCTCGCTGACAGAGCAGAGCTGGTGGAGGTCCATAGCTGGATTTTATTGGATTTATGCAATCAGTGAAAAGTCACTTTCATAACCATGGTGTACCCTTCTCCTTATGCATGCCTGTTTTTGTCAATCAGTGTTATTTGTTGTGCTACATGACCCCTATTTATCCATATATCATCTAAGTACATATTTACCTCCTTGATATAATAATGTGCTGCATAGCATGATGTTCTGTAGCTTAGCCCTGGGGAACCACTGTGGTTGCATGTGAGACAATTTCCCATCCAGGTCCCTTGGATTGCTTTATTACAGGGCACACTAAGCCAACCTCCAATGACCAGTCAGCCTGACACACATATCCATGGGAACTGCTTTTAATATGGTTGTGTGCCCAAGGAGGATGTTGAAATGGCACTCGGCCAAGAATTAGATCTACAGTAGGCCCTTGGATTTTGGAGGCTATTATGACCCATCTTCTTTCACTCTGCTGATGTGTTAATGTTAATAAAATTTATTTGGATGAATTTTAAAAGAATATGATCAAAGTGGAGTATATGGTATTTATCTTAAATTTCAGAAAGCATTTGGTAAGGTGCCACATGAGTGGTTGGACATCAAACTTAAAGAAGTCAGAGTTCAGGGTGATGTTTGTAGATGGATACAAATCTGGCTCAGACACAGGAAGCAGAGAGTGATGGTGCGAGAGACCTTATCAGAAATGGCTGATTTTAAGGGTGGTGTTTCACAGGGGTCAGTGCTAGGGCTGCTGTTATTATGATTTGGATATGAATATAAGTAACAAGCTGGTTACATTTGCAGATAATACCAGGATAAGTGAATTAGCAGATAATCTACAATGCATTGAATGAGTATAGAGGGACTTGGACAGCATACAGACTTGGGCAGATTTGTGGCAGATGAAATGTAATGTCAGTAAATGTAAAGTATTACACATAGGAAGTACAAACGTTAGGTTTGAATACACAATGGGAGGTCTAAAAATCAAAGTACACTTTATGAGAAGGATTTAGGAGTCACAGTGAACTCAACACTATCAACTTCCAGACAGTGTTCAGAATATCAGGTTATATAGTGCCCTAATGTGTGGAGTGCAAGTCCAAGGAGGTTCTGCTCAAGCTTTATAACACACTGGTGAGGCCTCATCTGGAGAACTGTGTGCAGATTTGGTATCCAGGTTATTAAATGGACTTAGCTGTGCTAGAAAAACTCAACTAGGCTGAGTCCAGGGATGCAAGGGATGAATTATGAGGAAAGGTTAAAAGAGCTGAGCCTTTTCAGTTTATGCAAAAGAAGATTAAGAGTTGATTGAAGTGTTTAAAATTATGAAGGGAAATAGTCCAGTGGATTGAGACTGTTACTTCAAAATAAGTTCAAGAACACGGGGACATAGTTGGAAACTTGTTAAGGGTAAATTTCACACAAACATTAGGAAGTCTTTCTTCCCTTTCTTCTCTTTCTTCTGAATCACAGACTCTTGGAATAAGGGGCCTAGTAGTGTGGTAGACAGTATGACTTTAGGGACCTTCAAAATTTGACTTGGTGTTATTTTAGAAGAATTAAATGGATAGGACTGATGAGCTTAGTTGTGTCGAATGGCCTGTTCTTGTCTAGATTTTTGTCTAATGAAAATGCTTAGTAAATCTAAAATGAAATGCTTTAAACGTTTTTCAAGACACTGTTTCTCTTAATGAAAGGCAACTACATTTTTTGTACAAGATGTAATATTACTTGGTAGCTGTTTATAAGAATATATGATACCAGCACCATGAAACCAGATGCACAGGAAGTTCACTTTAATAGCACTTATTTATTATTGTTGTTGTTGTGGGGTACTGGGGCATGCTGTCTTTCTTCCTTTCTTTTGCAGATAAACCAAATTTGAAGACCTTGAGTTTAGGTGCAGAACCCCATCATTGGTATTACATTTAGCAAAATATTTTTAGGTGTATGATGTAGAAATAAAGAACAAATAAAAGTTTAGGGTTGCAATACATGAAGCTGTGGGAAAAACTGAAACACCTTTGAATGCCACTTTGTAAATAAAAGGGTGGAGCACAAACTCGCTTGTGTTTGTAAAACAAATCCATGTTTTAGAATGTCTTTCATGGGTTTTTATTTACAGTTTGTCAATAGGGGTTATGTTTGCTTTTCCCAGTGGAGCTCTATCTACAGAATAAAAACAGCAATTCCCTTTGGTTAACATGAACTCTTTCCAGGTGTTAGGTTCAATGTGAGGAATGTTTCAGTTCTGATAGTGTGTAGGACTTGACTTCTCCAATTTTGTTAGCGTTTCTAGTGTGAAACCAGCAGAAACATAAAATTATGAAACACACTTACTGCAGTCCAAGTACTGTAGTTCAGGGATGATTACGTGGAGTGTGTCTTGATCACCCCCTATAAATAACACTGATAAAATATCTAAAAATATACCTGTATAAATAACTAGCTGTGCTGCCCATCTAAGATGGGTTGAAATCTAACTAACCAACACAGACCTTATGTTTTTTATTTGGTATATGGGTTGTCAGTGTTTTCTGATATAATAATATGCACTTGATTCCTTTCCATCATGTTGGCCTTTTCCTCTTGGATCGAGCCATCCATTTCGGCATTGTTTGTTGAAGTGTTTTGCTGGGAAAATGTGACAGTGGTGCTACCCCATTGGCCTAGGTTTGTGTTGCTAGTCTAGTCATGTTGGGGCTTTGGTTTCCTGATGTATGCATTGATTTATTGTTATTTTTACTCATCCATTGCCCACCATCCACAGTTATCAGTTATTAGTACTTCAGTTATAAACCTTGTTCATGTGTCCTGAGCAGGTGATAGAAAGTTGCTACCATGTTGCTGTTGCTGGCATATACTGTAGTGTTGTACAACAGAAGAGGCAGATTATACGAGTTTTCTTAGTTTTAGATCCTTAGTTGGTATTTGTATTATCTTTAATTTTTTGCCCTCCCTTCTGCATGTTTTGGCATTTTTTAAAACTTTCTTTCTGACTCTAGCAACCAGACTGACACACACACAGGCTCTTGTCCTTTTCTTAAGGTGAATGCTAGAACCTTGATCTTGGTGTTATTGGAAGGCTTATGAGCTGATACCTTCTGGAAATTCAAAAAATTTCAGGTAGCGGCAACCTTGGCAAAGTGACCTGTGATTGTGGGTTTCTAACAGGAGAATGAGTGCAAAGCCAAGTGACATGGTGGAAGGAAAATGAATAGCAGTGAAATGTGCTGAATGTCAAGCAAATCACAGATGATGATTACGTGACAAAGAGCACTATAATAGGAAAAAGAAGAATAAGAGTAGAGCCATTTGCTTAGCATCAATTGTATGATACAGAATGCAAGAATGATAAAGACGGAGAAATGCATGCTGACTATCTTGTGGAGAGTTTATTGAGGTTTATATCTAACCTTGTGTCAGGTTACACATCCCAAACCCATTGAAAGACCAGATGCCAAACCACACTGACAAGCAAGATGTAATCCTGAATTTAAACCAGTTGAGCCGCAGACAAACACGATGGCTCATGAGCATGAGAGACAAAGTCCATGATAAGGAATGCAAGAATGAGAGAGACACCGAAATGCATGGTGACAATCAAGAAGATCAGTTAGTCAAAACTTTCGACTGTATTTATATTGAAGTTCACATTTAATTGCATAGCAGACTCTTTTCTCCAAAGCGATTTACAAAAGAGGTTAACATACTTGAGTAAGCGTAAGTTTGAAGAACTGTTTAGGTACAAGTGTTACATCTTAAATTTTCTCTTTATTTTGTAAATGTCTAGATCAGGGGTGTCGAACTCCAGGCCTGGAGGGCTGCAGTGGCTGTAGGTTTTCATTCTAACCCTTTTCCTAATCAGTGACCAATTTTCACTGCTAATTAACTCATTTGCCCTTTGTTTTAATAGCCCTGTTTTTAAGGATTCAGTGCTCTGACTTGATTTGTTTCTTCATTAAATGACAGCCAAGCAGAAATGAGATGTGAAACGAGCCAACAGATGACCAACTAAATTGGGTCTTCAAACTCCAACCAATTTCACTCCAACCAGTTTCTTAATGAGAAGCTGATTCCTGCTGTTAATTAAACTCGTTATTTAATTCCATGGCTTGTTGCTGCTCTCATTCTGCCACAGCACACATTTCCAAAATTGTTGATTGTCTGTTTTTTCTAAGAACATCGTCAAAATGTTTTGGTGATCTGAGAGATCAGTTCTTACTGAGACCTTCACCTTTCTTTATTTTCAGATATTGTGGATAGCTGGTCGTGTGGGCAGCTCGTTTTGTGTCTCATTATTGTTTTGCTGCTAATTAAGGAAAAAGAAACAACAAAGGGGCTGAGCCAAGTTAATTAAAATTAAGGCAAAAGAAGTTAATTAGCAGCAAAAAACTGGTCACTAATGAAGAAGATGGTTAGAATGAAAACCTGCAGCCACTGCGGCCCTCCAGGACTGGAGTTCGACACCTGTGTGCTAGATACTGTACTGGTCATCCTGTTACAAAAACCTTCTAGCACAAGTAGAAAAAGTCCAGAGGTGAGTGACTAGGCTGATTAGGAGTAAGAGGTCGTGAGCTATGAGGACAGATTGAATGCGTTGAGCCTTTTCAGTTTAAGTAGACCGATTAAGAGGTTGTTAAATTATGAAAGGAATTAGCACAGTGGATCTGGGCTGTTACTTTAAAATAAATTCTTCCATAAGAACACAGGAACAAGGTTGGACACTGGCTAAAGGCAGTGTTAGAAAGTTTTTGTTCACAAAAAGAGCAGTAGACACACAGAATAAAGAGAGTGGTAGAGAGTAGAATTTTCAAATGTCAATTTGATGTTATGTTGGACAATCTAGGTCAGTGTTTCCCAAACTCAGTCCTGGTGAACCCCTGTGGCTGCAGGTTTTTGTTCCAACCAGCTTCTGTTTTTCATTGAACTCCTCTGCTAATTAAGTGAACTTATATTTCCCATGTTCTGTGTTTAGGGAACAATATAGAAATTAGAAAACTAAGTTTGCTAAAAAAAAAAAAAATGAAAATGTACCAAGCAGTTATATAGGAATAATGTATTTTTTTTCTTTTGAACAGTATTTTCATCTTGATTTTCATTCTACTTTTGTAGGTCTTCTAATTGTTTAATTAATCCATTATTTACTCATTAGTGGGTCGGTTGCTAAAGTACTTGCAGCCTTTGATTATTTAGTGTTGTTTGCCTGCGTGTCTGCTCTGCTCGTTTTAAATTGTCATTAATAAGATACAACAAAGGGGGAAAAACTGCACAGAGAAAGGGCAAAGTACAATGAAATCAACAAAAGAGAGTTAAGCATTTAAATCTATAGCAAAAGCAGAAATATTTCTAAATGTCTTATAAATGTAAAAATCATGCTGCTATGCTTTTCTGAATGTCGAATAAAAGAAAAAAAAATACCAGCTAATTAAATGAGATCAGTGCTATCAGGTGTTGTCACTGATTAGGAATCCGGTTGGAACAAAAACCTGCAGCCACAGGGGTTCACCAGGACCGAGTTTGGGAAACACTGATCTAGGTGAATAGGATGGATGAGCTTGTTGGGCTGAACAGCTCCTTCACTTCACAGTTGTTCTAATATTTTACCTGAAAAGCCTTTAAAACCAACACAGAATTGTTAAGAATCATTTTACCATGGAGAACCTTGCTACATTTTCTTCATCTCTTTCCTTGATTCATTCTCCTGCTCATTTCCAAAAAATATCAGGTCAAAAGCTTTCGATTAAGACCAAGATCAAGGTTCTATCCCCAGTAGTTCACAAGTAATCGCATGGATTGATTGACATACATTAGCATTTTATATTGTGGTCGAGTGTGGAACAACAAGTCCAAGCGCTGAATGGTGGGGCACCAACTCAGTCGTCCCCGTTTACTCAAAACAAACAGAAAACAAAACAAGCGCTCAATGGCACAGAATAGAAATCAAAGAGACAAAAATAGAGAGCTGATTAAGTTTTAGTGAATCCTTTCCATTTGAAGGTAATGAACTAGGAGCTCCATTCCTGCAGTGTGCTCTGATCACAGAGTGACGCCTCCTTCTGGCAGACCTATGATTTATAGGTGGGAGACTGGAAGGGGTGGAGTCAATTGCCCTCAATGGGCATCTTCTTGGCACTGGGGGGGAAATGGAAGAGAACATCAATAGCTCCAGCACTGCCTCTCATCCTGGAGTGGTATTACATACCTCAGATGAGCCCAGACAGTGATCCACTAACGCACATGCATGATGAAATGTATAGATTTAAAGTGAATAATCTTATAAATAATATAATTACATTTATAATTACACTCTGCCATGGTAAATGAAGCTTGCTTTCCATGGTGGAGGAGGAGAGAATCAACCGAATCAAGTGATGCTGGTCACTGGCATCATTGTAGCTTATGAGGGCAATAAAGAAGACCTTAGTCGGATCAGCAACAATTGCCTGATGAACCAGCATATGAAATGCTTTATGAAACATAGTAATAATATACTGTAAAAAATGGGTTTTGTTTTGCCATCAGTCTTT